>NC_030827.1:58787603-59099520 GCF_001704415.2 Capra hircus | reverse complement strand
TTTACCAACTGAGCCACCAGGGAAGCCGTAGGTAATATAAAGGCCAGATAAATGTAAAGCATAGAGACCATCTTAGTTGACTGTTGGCTGTGTGTATTTTCTTCTTGCTGCTCCTTTAGCTTCTTGCTCTCAGGAGGGAGGTATTATTACGGTGTCTGATGAGGCCTTTGGCTTTGTTTTACTTTACTTTGAAAGGATATGGGTGTCTGGGTTTTTTTTTTTTAATACTCTAATTTTATTGGAGTCCAGTTGATCTCCAATGCTGTGTTAGTTTCAGGTGTACAGCAAAGTGATTCAGTTACGCAAACACATATATTCGCTCTCTTTTAGATTCTTTCCTCACAGAGGTCATCGCAGAATATTGGGTAGGGTTCCTTGCGCGATACAGCAGGTCCTTGTTGGGTTATCTGTCTTATACATAGCAGGGTGCATATGTTTATCCCAAGTTCCTGATATACCTCTCCCCGCCTGCCACATTTCCCCTTTGGTAAGCATGTTTGTTTCCAATATCTATAAGTTCGCTTCTGTTTTGTAAATAGCTCATTTGTATCTTTTTTCTAAATTAAATTCCACATATAAGGGATATCATATGATATTTGTCTTTCTCTGTCTGACTTAGTATGATAATTTCTAGGTCCTCTATGTTGCTGAAAATGGTATTATTTCATTCGTTTTTATGGCTGAATAATATTCTAAACACCAGAAATGTAAATACAGGCCACAAGGACTAGAGACTGAGCCTAATTAGTTCAATCAGACAAGACCTGAAATCAAGGGGGGGAAAAGTGGCAGTTTTAAAACCCAAACTGCTGGGACGGCTCCCTCAGCCAAGCCTTACAGGTAGGAAGTCTTAGTCATCTGAGGAAGTAACCTTGATGTATTCCAACTGTTCTTTGTAAACTAGTATCCGCCTGCCAACCCAGGAGACACAGGTTTGATCCCTGGGTTGGGAAGCCCCCCTGGAATAGGAAATGGCAAGAAAATTCCCAGAAAATTCCATGGATAGAGGAGCCTAGCAGGCTACAGTCCATAGGGTTGCAAAACGGTTGGACACAACTTAGCAACTAAACAATTGTGAGATTGACTAAGCAACTAAGCAACTTAGCAACTACCAATTTTTCACTGCATATATGTACCAGATCCTCTTTATGCATTAGGTGTTTGCTGTTTAAACAAGGTGTTTTGATAACCAAAAAATCTCCTTAAAAGCATTTCTCAAGTGAAACCAGGGCAGAAATGGACGCCTGAAGATACAGAAAGGGCAAGGTGGGGGAGGGGGGATTGGAGGACGTGATGCTTGCAGATGGGAGCAGAGGCACAGGGGTATTGTCATAACAATGACATACACACGCAAATGTATGTATTGTTGTTGTTCAGTCGCTCAGCCGTGTCCGGCTCTCTGTGACCCCATGGTCTGCAGCACACCAGGCTTCCCTGTCCATCACCAACTCCCAGAGCTTGCTCAAACTCATGTCCATTGAGTCAGTGATGCCCTCCAACCATCTCATCCTCTGTCATCCCCTTCTCCTGCCCTCAATCTTTCCCAGCATCAGCATCTTTTCCAGTGAGTCAGTTCTTCACATCAGGTGGCCAAAGTATTGGAGCTTCAGCTTCAGCATCAGTCCTTTCAATGAATATTCAGGGTTGATTTCCTTTAGGATTAATTGGTTTGATCTCCTTGCTGTCCAATGGACTCTCAAGAGTCTTCTCCAACATCACAGTGCAAAAGCATCAATTCTTCGACACTCAGCTTTCTTTATAGTCCAACTCTCACATCCATACATGACTACTGGAAAAACCATAGCTTTGACTAGACAGACCTTTGTCAGCAAAGTAATGTGTCTGATTTTTAATATGCTGCCTAGGTTGGTCAATAGCTTTTCTTCCAAGGAGCAAGCATCTTTTAATTTCATGGCTGCAGTGATTTTGGAGCCCAGGAAGATAAAATCTGTCACTATTTCCATTGTTTCCACATCTATTTGCCAAGAAGTAATGGGAGCAGATGCTATGGTCTTAGTTTTTTGAACGTTGAGTTTTAAGCCAGCTTTTTCACTCTCCTCTTTCACAATACATATATATTGTTGTATATATATATAAATTATTAACATAGGAAATACTTTGCAAAACCTTCATAGCTTCACAATAAGGGATTTGTAAAATAAATTACTGTAGAGATATTCAATGTATTAAAAATCATGTTCAAGAGACATTTTAAAGAAATTGAAACACTTATGAGGTGTAAAATGATAAAAATCAGGCTCCAAAAGAGTAGGAATCAATTTTTGTAAAAAAAAAAATGTATTTAATAAAAACTAAAGTGTATATACATGTATGTGGGGAGAGAGGGAGATTATTTCTGAGACTGAGAGGCTGGCTTACTTATTTTTATGTTCTTTTTGCTTCTTGTGTTTCCTAGGTTTACCTCTTTCTTATTTCCATTTTAATTACTAGCATTATTCTCCACCTGGCCCTGTTCTAAGCACTTTTAAATATCAGCTCACTGGATATTCACAACATGCTTAGGAAGTAGTCACTGTTACTTTCCCCATTTTTATAGGTTAAAACATTGATGCCCAGGGATGTCCACTTACCTACTGGAGGTTGAGGCAGGAGATAGAAGCCCTCCCCACCCCCCAGGATAAAGCAATTTGAGTTCATTCACCATGGACTGAAACTCCAAAATATCAATAGCAGGATAATTAAGAGGCTGGTCAGGGCCCAGATAAAAGATAAGAGACCACATATTTCTTATTCTCTAAGTCAAGGAAACCCTTGCAACTAGAAAGTTCCTTGGCGGTCAAAAAAGGAGGGGGTTCCACCCCATAGTAAGTGATGTCAACTACCCATAGGCCTCTGGTGGGATCCATCTTGACTGAGAGATGTCTGCATGCACACACACGGGAGGATCCTGAGATAAACCACACACAGACACAGAACCAGACAAATCAAAGCAACTGGCCAAAGGACGTCGGAAGAAATTCCCCATAAAAGCAATTTAAAATACCACAAGGGCACAACACTCTCTCTGAGCTTCCTCATCTGTCTATCCACACGTAAGGAGCTCTTTTCCTTCCAATAAACACTCCACTTGTCTCCTCCTTTCCATCATTGTGGGAATTCTTTCTTGCAAAGCCGAAGGGCCAGGGTCTGGTCACTGACTACTAGTCTAGTGGCTAGGATTCAGAGCTCTCACTCAGTCTTGTGACCCGGCCTCAGTCTCTGGCTGGGGAACCAATGCCCAGCTTCAAGTTGCTGCAGGCCGAGGCCACCTGAGATCAAGGTCACACAACTGAGATCAAGGTCACTCAACTGATGAGCGTGGGAGCCAGGATTCAGACCCAGGAAATCTGACTCCAGATTCTGGGTTACTAAATTAATATTTTTAAAAGAGGGAGAAGGCTTCCCTAGCGGCTCCGTCATAAGGAATCCGCCTGCCAATGCAGGGACGTGGGTTCAATACCTGGTCGGGGAAGATCCCACAACTAACTGTGTGTGCCATAGCTACTGGAGTGCACGTGCTCTGTGGTGAGAGAAGCTGCTGCAACGAGCCCGCGCATCGCAAGGAAGAGCCCCCGCTCGCCACAACTGGAGAAAGCCTTCGAGCAGCAACAAAGACCCAGCCCTGCCATAAACAAATGAATGTTAAAAAAGAGGAGAAAATAAACAGAGAGAGCAGGATAAAGCAAAAGGAAGGAAGCAAAGAAGGAAGAGAGGAAATTGCCTCAAGGGAACAATATACATTTGCTTTAAAAAAAAAAAAAAAAGAAAGAAACCTTTGAAAATCATTTAATGCCTCCAAAATTATATTTTTAAAAGAAATTTGGTTTTTTCAAAGGCAAAGAGAAAATGTAAAAACAGGTAACAAACACTGAATTGACTAATCGCTAATAAATTAACTGCAAGAATCCAGAATCATGCAAACAAAGTGGCTTAAATAAGAGGCTCTTCTTCCCCCCTTACCCACCCCCTGAATACTTGGTGCTATTGCTCCCCTCTCAGAGCACAATCCATTTCAAAAGGCTGGATTTACCTCTCTGCCTTGGACAAGTCTGGACTTTGCCTCTCCAGAGCATGCCTCAACGTGACCAGCATGAAAGTCATCTGTTTGTGTTTTCTGAACCAAGTTTAAAAAAAAAAAAAAAAAACTAGTAAAACTGTGGGGGGAAGCGTAACACCCAAGCAGAAAGTATGTGTGTGCTGTGCTTAGCCACTCATGTCTGACTCTGTGACCCCCTGGACTGTAGCCCACCAGGCTCCTCTGTCCATGGGATTCTCCAGGCAAGAATACTTGAGTGGATTGCCATTTCCTCTCCCAGGGGATCTTCCCGACCCAGGGATCGAACCTGCCTCTCTTGTGTCTCCTGCATTACAGGCAGATCCTTTACCCGCTGAGCCACTGGGGAAGTCTAGGCTTAAAGTACCTTAATATGAACTTTTACTCTATGTCTGTCTTCTTGAAGACCAAGGGCTGGAAATGAACCGATATCTTTCTGCTGTTAAAACCGAACAGCCAGGTGGGCAGCCGGCGGCTCTGTGTGACTCTGTGTAAGGAGAGAAGGCATCCACGCGAATGGCTCCCTTTCCTGGATGCATGCTTTTCAGGGTGACCAGACCCAAGGACTCAGGGTGGGGTTTCAGGGAGAGGAAGGGAAGAGAAGAGGAAGTGGAGGGGAAGAAATAGGAGAGAGAGGGGGCAAGAGCGGTGAAGACAGAAAGGAGATGGACGTGGTGGGGAGCCCTTTTCCTTTCATTCTTCCTCTTTTTTTTAAATAAAATCTGGGGGGAGGGTGTGTTTTTAAATATTTATGTATTTATTTGGCCTCACGGGGTTTTAGTTGCAAAACTCAGGATCTTTAGCTGCAGCATGTGGGAATCTAGTTCCCTGACCAAGGATAGAACCCAGGTCCCCTGCCTTGGGAGCGTGGAGTCTTAACCACCAGGCCACCAGGGAAATCTCTCATTTTTCTACTACTGTGGTTGACACATCAAGGAGGGGGTCACACCCATATGCTGAAACTCACACAGTCTAAAAACAGGAAGAGAACTATCCCGTTCTTGTCCTCTGCCCTTAGGTGCGGACTTCAAGGCAAACATCATCTGCAGAGGTGGGGAATGTGTCTTGATCTCTTAAAACACATGGCCAGGATTAAATGTGGTAAAGAAGTCTGAGTGTCATATGTAACAAGCACTTGACAAAATCTTTTCTTTCACCGCAATATCCTTCAGTACACATAGCAGGAATTAACAGACTTTGTTAACAGTAATCTTAATATAAATAAAGTAAGTGCTGTGTGGGTGATGAAGACCCAAGCCCCTAAATCAGCAAAGTCGTGTCACAAATCCCCAAGGAATGCGACCAATGACATTCGCCCCATTAGCTCATCCAGGTACCTAGCTCTCAGGAAACAGGTATTTTTTCAACAGTCAAGGATTAAATGGTTTTCAGAGACTCGATCAAAGGGCCTCCTGACTCCACTTCACAGAACCAATGGTGTGCCTGGTCTGAACCCACCAAAGATTGACTGGGTGGTAGTTGTTACTTGAGCCACAGGGACAGAAATTTCTGAGCAAAACTGAGTAGCTGGGAAGAGCCTAGAATTCCCAAAACCCAAATGATCTGCACGGGATGACTGACTACCTCCCAGTCCCCAACAGACACACTACTCCCACCATGTCCAGCCTTTTTGCTGATTTAGTCACTAAGTCGTGTCCGACTCTTGCAAGCCCATGGACCGTAGCCCGCCAGGCTCCTCTGTCCATGGGATTCTCCAGGCAAGAATACTGGAGTAAGTTTCCATTTCCTTCTCCACGGGGATCTTCCCAACCCAGGGATTGAACCCAGGTCTCCTGTATTGCAGGCAGATTCTTTACCAACTGAGCTATGAGGGAAGCCGCCACCAAGTCCAGCAGACCCTATCAAAAAAAAAAAATAAAATCCACCCAGGGACTTCCCTGGCAGTCCAGTGGTTAGGGCTCTGCACTTCCGCTGCTGGGGGCATGGGTTCAATCCTCGGTCAAGGAACTAACTCCAGAAGCCACATGGCATGGCCACCAAAAAAAAAAGGGAAAGAAAAACCTTTCCAATTCCCAGATTACCCACAAAATTGCACATTTAAGAAATCCAGAGGAGGATGGAGATAAAGGTAAGGATGAAGGAAAACCCATGATATCTCTTTTCAGAATTTTTGCATCACTTTTTAATAGATCATTTGCACCTATTGTTCATTGCTCTTAAGCCTTTGTCCAAAACAGATGAATATTTTAACCTAATATCTTTAGACTTATGCATTCACTGGTGGTGGCCTAAGTCCTGTTTTATTTCATTTTGGTGCCAGTGGCCTACAAATTTGCCTTTAAACATCTATTCTGAAGAAATTCCACTGCAAGAATACATCTCTATATTTGGGGAGATCCCCTTGTAATGGAGCTGACTTCTGTGACATGCTTAATAAAGAAATGCCAAATTAATGGTATTTCAGTGCCATGTAATGTTATTTCCCAACACGAAAAGGAGATTAAGAAGGTACAAATACATTATTAGCCATTATTAAATCTTTATGGTAAATTTAAAATATTAGATCCCTGGCCATATATGAATACACAGTTACCAAACGAGAACGAAAACTCCCAGGGTGAAAATTAACCAGCCTCTCCTAAACCAACCATCACTACAGGGGCCACTAGATAATGACCCACTTACTTCCTTGGATGTCTTAACTATCCCAGAAACATCAGAGCTCTTTTTTGGGAAGTGGAAATCTATTTCTGTTATTCATTAACACCCTTAAAGCATACATAAGCCAAAGAGAAAGCAGTGGGAGTCACATACACAAGATATGATTAAGGTCTCCAATGAAGGGCCAGTGGGTGCCCACTTTTTCCCTCAGTAGTGCCTGTCTACACACGCTCAGCTTTAAAATGGAGGATCTAAAATTCTAACGCAAATCGAACCAGGTCCCAAAGTCACGATGAAGTTGCTGTTGCTCAGTCGCTAAGTCATGTCCAACTCTTTGCAACCCCACAGACTACTGCACACCAAGCTCCCCTGTCCTTCACTATCTCCAAGAGCCTGCTCAAACTCGTATCCATTGAGTCAGTGATGCTGTCTAACCATCTCAGCCGCTGCCACCCTCTTCTCCTTTTGCCCTCCATCTTTCCCAACTCCAGGGTCTCTTCCAATGAGTCAGCTGTTTGCATCAGGTGGCCAAAGTATTAAAGCTTCAGCATCAGTCCTTCCAGTGAATATTCATGATGAAGTTAATGAACAAATATAACCTTGATGCAGACGCTACAACAGGTCCAGAAAGAAGTTAAATCTGCTGTGTTTTTATTACTCTCTCTAAAATTTCTCCTTAAGCAGGTGGAACATATTTTCAAGGTACATGAGGGGACTTGGGAGGGACTTTTCATTTTTAAGTAGAAACTTTAAAAGGTCTAGAAAGGTCTCCGCAAGTCTGAAAAAAGGATGCTGGATACCCAAGCGTTCTGAGATTAACTTTCTTGGCAAAAAGAATGTCAAATATTCCACCCACTCTGTTATCAGTTGTAAAGGTAACAAAATAGAGATCACATAGAGTTTCAGTTCAGTTCAGTTGCTCAGTCATGACCGACTCTTTGTGACCCCATGGACTGCAGCACACCAGGCTTCCCTGTCCATCACCAACTTCTGGAGTTTGCTCAAACTCATGTCCATAGAGTCGATGATGCCATCCAACCATTTCATCCTCTACCGTCCCCTTCTCCTCCCGCCTTCAATCTTTTCCAGCATTGGGGTCTTTTCCAATGAGTCTGTTCTTCACATCAGGTGGCCAAAGTATTAGAGCTTCAGCATCAGTCCTTCCGATGAATATTCAGGACTGATTTCCTTTAGGACTGACTGGTTGGATCTCCTTGCAGTTGAAGGGACTCTCAAGAGTCTTCTCCAACACCACAGTTCAAAAGCATCAATTCTTTGGTGCTCAGCTTTCTTTACAGTCCAACTCTCACATCCATATGAGAAAACCATAGCTTTGACTAGATGGATCTTTGTCAGCAAAGTAATGTCTCTGCTTTTTAAAATGCTGTCTAGATTGGTCATAGCTTTTCTTCCCAGGAGCAAGAGTCTTTTAATTTCATGGCTGCAGCCACCATCTGCAGTGATTTTAGAGCCCAAGAAAATAAAGTCTGTCACTGTTTCCACTGTTTCCCATCTATTTGTCATGAAGTGATGGGACTGGATGACATGATCTTCGTTTTTTGAATGTTGAGTTTTAAGACAGCTTTTTCACTTTCATCAAGAGGCTCATCAGTTCCTCTTCACTCTTTGCCACATAGACTTTAGTCTCATGAAAAGTCTCCTCGGTTAATAAACCTTTTTAATTGCCTAAATATTCAGCATACAGACACAGACAGACATAGGTGTTTTCCCTAACAGCACAAGGGCATTAAAAAAAAAAAAGAGAATCCTACATTCATCCTCAAAAAAAGTTTGAAAATCTTTAGCATGGCTACAAAAAAAAAAGAGAGATTTATTTCATAGGTGGTTCTGGAATCAGCTTGGCTAATTGACAGTCACACCCCATGCAGTAAGGAACCCAAAGCCAGGTGTGACGCCCTAGCCTCCTGAGGGCTAGATGAACCTGGCTGAGCACCCATTCCATGCCCTTTCCAAGACTTCAGTAGACCCCCAGGGGACTGATGGGCTCAAGATCACCTCCAGCTCTCAGCTTCGTCCTTGGGGTGGGTGGCGGTCAGGTCAAAGTGTACAACAAGGCCCTTGCTCAAATTCCACTTGTGAATTTAAGTAGCTTGGAAACAGAGAAGACCACTCAAAGCAAAAGAGAGAAGACGGTTTCCAAATGAACCACAGGCATTCCCACTCTCAGACTCTGTTCACACCTCGCCTGGAGGATCTTTCCATGACTCTTCCACTGCACTTGACCCAACCCCTATCTCCAGACATCCCCAGCCTTCCTCCCGAGAGCTTCATTTATCCCCCATCCCCATCCACCCAGAGACTGAACTTGCTGTAAATGACTCTCCTGGGTTGTGAGGCTTTGCACTCAGGTCTCATCTCTCACCTCCAGTGACTTAACAGGAATGTGTTTGTTTTTCCCAAACATGACAATTTCCTTCCTCAAATGGAATTCTGCCATTGATAAAATGATGTACATTGACTTTCCTGAAAAAGTACTATCATCAATTCTGTGATGGCACAAATAGGAGGATACATTAAAGAACCTTGAAAATCATGACTTTAAGAAACTCAAGCAAAATAGTCAAACTGTGAACAAAGATGGAAGAGTAGTTTCCTGCTGTAAAATGACTCATTGAGCATTACAAACATGAAAGATACCTAACCCCAGACACACAAGAACTGCATATAATCGAAGTCTGCTGTTGAGACAGGAAGGGGCATAGCCTCTAAAAGAATGACATAGCCATCGAGGATACACCATGAGCTAGTTGGAACCAACGAGGTCCAAGATGGAGGAGGAGTCGACTTCCACTAGACTTTAAGCTCACCGTAAAACCTCAGCAAGCTAAATAACACACCCCCAGGTACCATGACAGTTCCTAGACCGAACATAAAAGTCAACAAGTGGGTGGTGGCCCAGTTCCTGGAAATCCCCACCCCTTCCTCAAAACAGCTGGAATATTCCCCCCTCTAATTAGCTGATGAATTACCAACCCTATAAAAACTGACAGGGGACTCCATACTCTGATGCTGCTCTTGCCAAGATGGCCCACACTGTCTACAGAGAGCATTTTTCCCTGAATAGACCTTCTTTCACTTTACTATGGCTTCCCTGCTGGCTCAGAGGTTAAAGCGTCTGCCTGCAATGCGGAAGACCTGGGTTCGATCCCTGGGTCAGGAAGATCCCCTGGAGAAGGAAATGGCAACCCACTCTAGTACTCTTGCCTGGAGAATCCCATGAACAGAGGAGCCTGGTGAGGTATACAGTCCACGGGGTCGCAAAGAGTTGGACACGACTGAGCAACTTCACTATCTGTCTATGGCTTGCTCTTGAATTCTTTACTGCAGAGGCCAAGAACCCATACTCAGCAGCTGTCACACAGACTCACATGAGACCTGGGACATGATCACCCTCTCCAGCCCCACTTTCTTTCCTGCAGCACTGTGACAAGGAAAATGCAGTTGACTTTATTTTCTGACGTTCTGCAGCGCTAGTTCTATAAAGGCGCCACCACAGGGCTGACAGTCTTCTCCACTTACAAGCTTCACTGGAAAGGGATTGTAACCTAAGTGGAGGGGAAGGACTTCAAGCTGCGAGCTCTTCACCCAGCTCCTGGGCTTCCCTGGTGGCTCAGATGGTAAAGAATCTGCCTGCAGTGTAGGAGACCTGGGTTCCATCCCTGGTTCAGGAAGAGCCCACGGAGGAGGGCATGGGAACTTACTCCAGTATTCTTGTCTGGAGAATCCCATGGATAGAGGAGCTTGATGGGCTACAGTCCAAGAAGTTGCAAAGAGTCGGCCATGACTGAGTGTGTGTTTCTCGGCCAGCTCAACCTCTTTGCTCCAAGACTGTTGCTCACCTAACCTGTCTCTCTGCTGTCATTGGTGCATTTGCCTGGAATATCTCTGCTACCTGCGTGGCTAGCTGTTTGCCACCTTAGGTTCACTTGGAAAGGGTGTGCAAGTGCACTGCCACAAGCCATCTTCAGCAGCATCAGTCCATCCACAAGAGCGGCAGCGAACATGGATCAATGCGGGCAGGCTGCCCACATGCCAGGAGCTCCCAGTCACAAGCTCGTCAGCAGACAGGACTCAGAGCAGCTATTTCCGTTCTTCAGCCACTAAGTCATGTCTGACTCTGTGACCCGAGGGGACTGCAGCACACCAGACTTCCCTGTCCTTCACTATCTCCTGGAGTTTGCTCAAACTCATGTCCATTGAGCAGGTGATGCCATGTAACCATCTCATCCTCTGAGGAGGCCAATTTGAGGCTTTGCCCCACACTGATTTCCCTGTGTTATTCATGCCACCATAGCCATGTGCATTTTGTGCTGATTTGGTTTTCATTGTAACTTGTTTAGGATTTTCAGCAGTTTGGCATGCGTGTCTTCCCAATGAGATGGTTAAACCTTTTTGAGAATGAAGACCTGTACTTTCAGTTTCTTTTACATCCCCCATGCAAAGTACAGCATCTGTGACAGGCATTTAACAAAGGATGTCTGGTACCCCACCACCAAAGCCAGCCCATGGGAAAACTGGAACAAAGGCAAAATTATTCTTTAGCTCCTTCCTTCCTTCCACCCCTTCACCCCTTCTCCCTTCCCATCCTCCCACCAGAGCCAAGAGCTCCCACGTAAACCATTATAGCACTTACTTAGGCCAAAGTGGGGTAGATCTCGATTTAGTGGTGCCTGAGGATTATGCAAATTGGGGGCCTCACATTAATAAAAGAGTTGAAAATAAAGTGTTAGTCACTCAGTCATGTCCAACTCTTTGTGACCCCATGAACTGTGTAGCCTGCCCTACAGGATCCTCTGTCCATGGGATTTTCCAGGTAAGAATACTGGAATGGGTAGTCATTCCCTTCTTTAGAAGATCTTCCCGATCCAGGGATCAAATTCGTGTCTTCCACACTGGAGACAGATTATTTACCATCTGAACCGCCAGGTTTAAGCAAATTGGGGGTCCCACATTAAGAAAGAGAGTTAGAAACACAAAATTAGGCATTAAAGCAAATATTTAGGTAGAAAGAAAAAATAAAATATAACAAATTACAACTTTCTTAAGGCTGGTAGCACAAAAGTGAGGCAATAAATAACAGAATATTTGTATTAATTTCCTAGAAAACTTTTATGTCAAAATAGATATATACAGAAATATAGATAGATAGTTTTGGCTGAAAACTCTTTGATCTTCTTACAACTTTGCAATGTCGTCTATAGAGTGAATACAAAGATAATTTAGACCTTCCTTCAGCAGGATTGAATGAGATTTGTCTTTTATGATGGGGAGATGGTATGCTCACAACATGCAAGTTCCCCAGACAGGTGTATTGGCGATTTACAGTTTACAAATTTGGGTCCTACAAACACAAGGATTTTGATCAGATCTATTTTGCACAACTTCTTTCCTAAAGGAAGAAAATGTATAGTGTGTTTATAATTGTATTATTACATTATCAAGAGCAGTCATGACAGAACAGAATTTCCACTTTTCAGTAGACAGTGATGAGAACCCAGTGCTCTACTTCGGACATATCTGGTGATTAAGTTTTCTGTAGGCTAGCTTCTGGCTCATCCATTTCAAACCAAGTGTCTCCTCCATAGAGCCCCTCTTTCCATGAAGGGCACCACAGGACACTTTTACATTGAACATGACCTCAGCCTTGAACCTCTAGGCCACGAGTGTGGCCAAGTGGACACAGCAGGGGGAATGCTTAGCAGAGACATGGAGCAAAATATACGTGTGCTAGCACCTTGCTATATCCCCACATTTAGGTAATAAAGATGACTCAATATCTGCCTTGTTCTCTGGAATTCTCTCTCTGGAGACTCTCGGCCACCATGAAAGCAGTCAACTGCCCTGAGATCACCTTGCTGTGAGGAAGCCTATTCGTAGAGACCAACCACGTGGAGCCGTGTCTCAGACCAGTATAGTCTGATATGAGACACAGGAAGAGAAAGAGAGAAATGCCTGTCCCGTCCTCACTCCTCCAGCTGCCAAATGAAAACCACCCAGCTGAGCCCATTCCTGGCTTCCTGACCCACAGAAACTAAACAAGATAGTACAGTAACTGGTGCTATTTTAAGCTAGTAAGTTTGGGGTGACCTCAAGAGCAGCAATGACAATCAGCATAACCTCCAACTTTCCAGAGCTTCCACACTCATCTGAAAGGAAACACTTCTAATATTGCTGCTCAGTGTCCATCTAAACATTGTTTGCTATAAAATAGGGATGTCAAATCTAGGTCAAGGTTCCTCCTGGCCCAGCTGATCCTTATATGAATGGCAGCAGCCACCTTTCTCCCAAGTCGTCCCCTGAGTCCCCAGCACAGCCCCTGACACTTGACCCTCTTTGGGGAGGGTTGCCGGAGTCTTCCTCTGGGCTAAGCCTTGCTTTGCTTTTTTGTAGTGAGCAATAACATGGACACTTCAGGACACCAATGGATCACAAATCCTTTTATTCTTCACCCTGAATAAGCTAAACAATGATCAGAAGTGGCCCACCGAGCTTTCAGCCACCCAAGAGTAAGATTCTTTATTTTTTCTGAAGTCCAAGCAGCCCAAGGAAGTCCATGACCACTCCCTCGGTGATGGGTGCGAGGTGGGTGAGGGTGGGTTGCCCACATCCCACATCCTATTGGTCCCACCAGGGGGCTGCTTCAAGAAAGAAAATTCTGACTATTCACAGAATCTCTCCTGGGGCGGAAATGTTGGCCCATGGGAACCCAATCATAATTCTACTACCCATCTGGGGTAGGAACAATGACAGGCTTTCACTACAAGGACTTATTAAAATAGCATGACGTCTGGCAGGCGGAAACGCTGTCAGGAATCTGACCAGCATCCCACGTTTGCTCTCCCTTCCTCAATATGTATGACCCACCTCCTGCAAGACAGGCCCATGTCACTTATCTGCATTACTCAAAACCAGTAAGCAGTGGTCACAATCTGCACATCTCATCTGGTCCCCAAAGAAACAGGGAGAATAATCATTAATTGTGTAGTGAGTGTTAGGGGAACTTCAAAATCCTCAAGGAAAATTTGAGAAAAGCATCTGCAAGAAACCATGTAATACATATTGTTGCTCAGTCATGTCCGACTTTTTGCGACCCCATGGACTGCAGCACGCCAGGCTTCCCTGTCCTTCACCATCTCCCAGAGCTTGCTCAAACTCATGTCCTCTGAGTCGATGATGCCATCCAATCGTCATGTTGCAGGAAGGGGAAAGAAAAGGAGGGAGGGGAAGGGAGGGATGAAGGAAGGAAGAGAAAAGCAAGAAGAAATGAAGAAAGCGAGGGAGGGAAGGAAAAACGGAGGCCGAAAAGAAGGTATGTGCCCGTGTGCTCAGCCACATTGTGACACTGTGGACCGTAGCCCACCAGGCTCCTGTGTCCATAGGGGTTTTCAGGCAAGAATACTGGAGGGGGTTGCCGTTTTCTCCTCCAGGGGATCTTCCTGACTCAGGGATCGAGCCCGCATCTCCTGCATTGCAGGCAGATTCTTCACCACTGAGCCATCAGGGAAGCCTGTTAGAAAAGAAAGGCAACTCATACTCCCCAGAGCCCTTCCACAGGGCTGCAAACAAAGTAGGTACTTTAATAAGTGTTTTTTAATCGAACCAAACTGCTCAAGTATCCTCTAATTTCATCTTTACTCCCCCAGCCTCAAGCATGAGTTAAATCGGAAAGAAACCATTCATTCAGATTCCAACCAACAAACCACCCATGGGACCTGGCAATGGAGTAGGCCTGGCCCTAAGGGTGGGGTCACACAGATCCAAGCAACATCTTGAATGCTAAACTCCTCCTAGGAGCCTCATCCAATAGCCTGGGAAACCAAAATACCCCTGGGAGGCAATTTACTCTGGCGTTGAAGCTCTCGGTTTTTATTCATAAACAAAGTAAGGAGTGAGCAGTTGTTCCACCCTTTTTGGTCTATTTGCTATAAGTAAGGCTACAAAGAGTGAAGCCAAATGCAAACAGCAGAGGGGTATAAATAAACAGCCACAGTGCTCAGTGCCAGGAAAGAGCTCAGCGTGATGAAAGGAGAAAATGTAACAGGTAAACTTCCTCCTGACATTTCTCACGCAGCGGGAACCAATTCCTCGAAATAACCGTATTCATAGCAGCCTTTCTCTAATGCTTTACTGACCTTGGACAAAGGAGAAGACCAGCATCCTTGACCGGCCCCAGGGAATTGAGAGCTCCATAGAGGTCACATTTCCCAGCTGTGACAATTTATTATGACTCAGTCTCCATTTGCTTCTGTTTTTCCTAAATAATGTAACCACAGAAATCCACACTGAAACTGAGCAGGATCTTTGTACCCTTCTGGGTACAAAAGCCCCTCCATGTCCCTCATCTCGTTTGTAGAAAAAGCTTTGGTCTCCTAGGCCTTCCGAGTTCCAAAGAACAGGCTTAGTCAGTTACTAATTAGGGAACAGAGGGAATGCAGAAACAAAGGAAAAGCAGTCAAGCAAGAAAAGTAATGATAGCTATAAAAGAGTCCTGTTCCTCCTCAAGGGATACGTATAACCATCTGAGCACATCGTTGCAGAAACTAAGAGCCCCCCACCCACAGGCGGAGGATGGTGACTGCATGCTGGCTACAAGCACTAGACTCCAGACCGGTTGGAATCAGACAGCTGATGACTAAGATATCCTAAACATCACCATGTTACTCCAACCAATCAGAAGAAAGTCCATGAGCTGCAGCCTTCATCCCAACACTGCCTTTAAAAACTCTCCCCTGAAAGCCATCAGAGAGTGTATGTGTGTGTGCGTGAGTGTGTGTGTGTGCATTTTACTTAACCATATAACTTAAATATAAACTGACAGCTTATATTTAAATAGCTTTCCAAGTGGCACTAGTGGTAAAGAACCCGTCTGCCAGTGCAGTAGACATAAGAAAGAAAGGGAAAGTGAAAGTCACGTCTGACTCTTTGCGACCTCATGGACTATACAGTCCATGGAATGCTCCAGGCCAGAGTACTGGAGTAGGTAGCCTTCCCCTTCTCAAGGGGATCTTTCCAACCCAGGGATCTAACCCAGGTCTCCTGCATTGCAGGTGGATTCTTTACCAACTGGGCTATGAGGGAACAGGGGTTCAGTCCCGGGGTCAGGAAGATCCCCTGAAGAAGGAAATGGCACCCCACTGCAGTATTCTTGCCTGGAGAATCCCACGGACTGCAGAGCCTGGTAGGCTACAGTCCATAGGATCGCAAAAAGTCGGACACAACTGAAGCAACTTAGCACATATATATATATATTGCATTAGCAGCCTACATTTTTCAATCTTAAAGTGAGCATAATTAATAAAACATAAAAGAGTATGGCTTTAGACTAAGAGCCATAGTTTTATATCTCTACAGAGATAAAACTTGATAAACTTATGTAAGATTATAGAATATAAGAAGTTTAAATTAAGATATACAAAAATATCATCGGTTTATTGGCATTAGCAGTTGCAATGCCATCTGTCATTTCAGGTCTCTATTTTCCTGGACAGAAAATGGGTTAGAGTCACTAAAAAGATTAAATGAACTAACAGGTATTTGTCTTAATGAAATGCAACAGATATTTTGGAAATTCCAAATATTTATGGCATATAAGTTACATGAAAATAAGAGCAATAATATGAGTCTATCATGGCAAGATGCTCACAAAAATAAAATAGTTTGTAAAAGGTAAATATCTACGGGGGGAGGAAACTGTTGAAGTATCATACACATAAACTATATGTATTTGTATGCGTGCTCAGCCACTCAGCCGTATCTGACTCTGCGAACCCACAGACTGCAGCCCGCCAGGCTCCTCTGTACATGGGATTCTCCAGGCAAGAATACTAGAGTAGGTTGCCATGCTCTCCTCCAGGGAATCTTACCCACCCAAGGATCAAATCTGCGTCTCTTGCATCTCCTGCATTGGCAGGTGGGTTCTTTACCACTGAGCCACCTCGGAAGCCACATAAACTGTACACATTGCTCTTAATTAAATCAGTATTAAATTTATGTTTATTAAATGACAGGATGCACATTTTATTGATTAGCATACTATATTCCTATAGTAATATAGCTATAGCAGTATTAGTAAAAGTCATTCAATAGTATCAACTCTTTGCCACCCTATGGACTATAGCCTGCCAGGCTCCCCTGTACATGGAGGCAAGAATACTGAAGTGGGTAGCCATTCCCTTCTCCAGGGGATTTTCCCCACCCAGGGATGAAAACCACCTCTCCTGCATTGCAGGCAGATTCTTTACCATCTGAGCCACCAGGGAAGCCCAACATAGCTATAGCTAGTGTAAATGTGAAAACGTATACTGTAACCACAGAAATCCATATTGAAACTGATCGCGACCCTCTGAGGCCCTCCTGGGTACAAAAACCCCTCCCTATGCCGTTTCTTGTTTGCAGAAAAGGCTTTATAGTCTCCTAGACGTTCCCTGAGTTCCAAAGAGCAGGAATCCCTTTTGAAGACAAAGGCAAAAACAAGTAGGCGAATTTTTTTTTCACCCTATAAAACTCATTTAAGACAGCAAAGCCAAATGGAGTGAAACCTCATTTAAACGCGCAGAATTCCTTTCCAGCCCCCTCTCCCCTGCCCTGCACTGAGGGGAAATTACAAGACATCAGGAAACCACCCAACAGGGCTTCCTTGCACACCGTCCGGCTCCCTCTCTCCAAGGGAACTAAACATTTGCTTTTGTCCAAACCCAAGGGCTAACGAGAGCTAGTAACAGCCAACAAACTTCACACAAAAGCGGCCTCCGCCACGCCTGGATATATCTGATGCTCGCTCTGGGTCAATGGGTTGCTTGGGTCCAAGGGCGGCCTTTCCGCAGCAAGTTGATGATAAAATGAGAAAGGCGGTCCTTGAACCTGCGCTTCTGCTCTTTACGCGCGCTCTGCTGGACATGATCGACCTCCACCACCTCCTGAGGGAAACAAGCAAAACTCAGAGACCAGCAACTCTAGCCCCACAAGCTCATGAAAGCGTCTTCAGGCCACCCGGCCTGAATGTGAAGCCGGGAATTGAGCCCGCCCGCGCGCCCCCTCCCTGTGACCGCGTGGACTCCAGGGAGTCCCCAGCATCCAGCAGCTCCGAGGTCGCGCATGCGCCGTGGCGGGGGCGGGGCGGGGGCGTGGGAGCCGCGCGGAGGGACTGTGCACAGTACCAGCTTGTCCATGGCGCTGCGTTTCGGTGCTCCGGGGAGGACACGCCACGGGTGGGGGCCCAGCCGACTGGTGCTGGGCTCTGTTGCCCACCCCTCCCACCGCTGTCCCCAGCTCGCGCCGTTCCTAGGCGTCTGCTCCGGTTGCTTCTTGCTAGGCTAGGCTGGCTGTTTGTGGCTCACGTGGTTGCCATGGCGACGAGCTTTGCTCCGCCTGGACCAAGGGCCCTCCTCCCGTCCCCGGTGCTCCTCGGGAAGTCGAAGTCCAGAGCGCTGCCCTGGACTTCTTTGCAGCGCTCTCGCCACCGGTCCCAGCAGAGAAGAAATTCAGAGTTTTCGGCTTCCGAGCTCCAGATGCCGCGTTTTGGCTGCTTTGCATCAAGTTTCTGTTGGCTCTCATCCGAAGGTTACTTCTGGCATCAGCCAAGTCTACTCATTTGGAATTTCTCTACTGAGTTTTCTATGGTTCTAGCTTCAGGAAAAAACGAATTCAAAAGGAGACTTAGTGTGTTTCCATTTTAATTCCCACAGCTTCCCACAGCCTTGCGTGTACTGTGGTTCCTTGTTGCTTCCTTGTCGGGTACCTTCACAGCTGATTCTTTAGCCTAGGTAATGAATTTTCTGGAAATGTTTAACCTGGAGGTGACTAAGATAATTTGGTAAATGCTGTCTGCCTGTCAGAACAACACCTGTACTGACATGTATGAAGTTTCCAAGAATTTTGCCCTAAAAGACTTCACAAAGAAGAATAAAAATATCTCCATCTCTGCAAACTGTCCTCAATCCTTGGGGCTAGGACTGCCCATTAGAAATATGTCTGCCACATGTGTCAGCTTATACCTCTAGGAGCCATGTTTTTAAAAGTAAAAGGAATCAGGTGAAATTATTTTAGTAATATTTACCCCATAGCATTGTTACCAAGTCCAGCTTTGCTCTGCTGACCACACAGAGGCCAATCCAGAGGCCACTGAATCCAAGAGATGAGTTGTTGAGGCAAGGAATATGACTCTTCAGACAGCCCATCCACTGACAGCTGACAAAGAAGATGGCAGACTAACATCTCAAAATAACCGTTTTACTGGGGTCTGCCTGCCCATTCTTTTATGGATCAGAGATTGGGGAGAGGAGGTAAGGAAACAAAAGACCTTTTAATCTTACAAGTGTCTCCTAGAATGGCAAGCTTCAGGCAGGAGGATGTGTTAATTTCTTCTCTCCTGCCATCTACAGGTGGACAGGGTTCTGAAAAAAGGTACTTGAACAGGCAGAGGGGCAGGATTCTCTGATGCAGGCCCTTGTGTATGATAATAATAACAAAACCAATGGAAAGCAAGTCAAACACTGTCAACAAGATCTCAGGATTGACTTCTCTCTGCAACGGCATCACTGACTCAATGGACATGAATTTGAGCAAACTACAGGAGATGGTGAAAGATAAAAGATCCTGGCATGCTACAGTCCATGGGGTCACAAAGGGTTGGACACAACTTAGCAACTCAACAATAACATCCAAAATATTTCAACATATTATCAACATAAGTTATTCATGAGATATTTTACATTCTTTTTATCATACTATAGCCTCAATTTATTTTTAATTGGCTGCACCGGATCTTGGTTGCTCTTTCACTAGTTGTGAAGAGCTGAGGTTACTCTGGTTGTGGTGCTCAGGCTCCACAGTGGCTTCTCTTGTTTCAGAGCATAGTCTTTAGGGTGTTTGGACTTCAATAGCTGCAGCTCATGGCCTCAGTACTTGTGGTGCAAGGGCTTTGTTGCCCAACTGCATGTGGGATCTTCCCAGATCAGGGATTGAACTGGTGTCCCGTGCATTGCAAGGTGGATTCTTAATCATTGGACTACCAGAGAAACCCCCATTCTCAAATTTTTACGTGTATTTTACACAAACATTGGAGCTTCCCCAGTGACTCAGATGTAAAAAATCTGCGTGCAATGCAGGAGACCCAGGTTCAATCCCTGGGTCAGAAAGATCCCCTGAAGAAGGGAATGACAACCCACTGCAGTATTCTTGTCTGGAGAATTCCATGGACAGAAGAGCCTGACGGGCTACAGTCCAGGGGAATCTCAAAGAGCCGGACATGACAGATCGACTAACACTTTCACTTTTACACAAACAGTATGTTTCAAATCAGACCAGTCTCATTTCCAATGCTCACTAGCTAATGTAACTGGTGGCTACTGTATTAAATAGTTCAGCTCTCAGTTCAGTTCAGTTCAGTCGCTCAGTCATGTCCGACTTTGCGACCCCATGAATCGCAGCACTCCCAGCCTCCCTGTCCATCACCAACTCCCGGAGTTCACCCAAACTCATGTCCATCAAGTCGGTGATGCCATCCAGCCATCTCATCCTCTGTCATCCCCTTCTCCTCCTGCCCCCAATCCCTCCCAGCATCAGGGTCTTTTCCAATGAGTCAACTCTTCGCATGAGGTGGCCAAAGTATTGGAGTTTCAGCTTCAGCATCAGTCCTTCCAATGAACACCCAGGACTGATCTCCTTTAGGATAGACTGCTTGGATCTCCTTGCAGTTCATGGGGCTCTCAAGAGTCTTCTCCAACACCACAGTTCAAAAGCATCAATTCTTCGGCACTCAGCTTTCTTCACAGTTCAACTCCCACATCCATACATGACCACTGGAAAAACCATAGCCTTGACTAGACGGACCTTTGTTGGCAAAGTAATGTCTCTGCTTTCCTTCCCAGGAGTAAGCGTCTTTTAATTTCGTGGCTGCAATCACCATCTGCAGTGATTTTGGAGCCCCGCAAAATAACATCTGACACTGTTTCCTAGGCTACAAACTCTAGGAAGACCCGCTCTGAACCTCCATGGAAAGAAGAAGATTGCATATGTTCATGGTAGCGGCAGTGGTGGCGGTGGTAGTCGCTCAGTGGTCTCATGGACTGTAGCTCACCAGGCTCTTCTGTCCATGGAATTGGAGTGGGTAGCCGTTCTCTTCTTCAGAGGCTCTTCCCAACCCAGGGATCGAACCCAGGTCTTTCACATTGTAGGCAGATTCTTTACCATCTGAGTCACCAGGGAAGCTCTGAATCTGCCCAAAAGGGCTACTAAATACTAATTAGCCCTTGAACAATTTTCCAAATTTTTACTTGGAAAAAAAATCATTAAGTAAATATAAACTTTAAACACTCTTCAGACACTAAGAAAATTAAAAATGACTGGGGGTTCTATCTTGTTTTTTATTAATTACCACATTTTAATTTTTTAGAGCAGTTTTAGGTTCAAAGCAAAATTGAATGGAAAGAAACATTTTAACTGTCTGACTTTGTAGGCAAATTGTGTAACTTTGCCTACAAAGGGCAGTCTCAGACACATGATACCCTGTGGTGTTAAGACTAACGAGAATTGTGACCTGGCACTCAGAGCAGCCAAGTTCCACCGGCCCCTGATCGCTCAGGGAGTGTTTACACGCTGCTTCTCTCGTTCGCAAATTGTCTGATTTCATTGTGCACTTAATAATCACCTTGATGAGTTTAAAACCGAGCCCTCAAGAAAAGTTCTTGAGGGAAATGAAAATTCAGCTTGGCCAGGAAAGACAGTCCAAGAAAAGAGGGTGTCCTTAGTGAGTAGTCTGAGAAGGGGGAATGAGAGCTAGCACTCTTCCAGGTCATGACTGTGGGCTCATTATACCTTTATATCTTAAAAAACTCTCTTAACTTGACTGTTGACGCTGTGTGCACGGTAAGTCACTTTAGTCGTGTCCAACTCTTTGCGACCCCATGGACTGTAGCCCGCCAGGCTCCTCTGTCCATGGGATTCTCCAGGCAAGAATCCTGGAGTGAGTTGCCATGCCCTCCTCCAGGGGGTCTTCCTGCATTGGCAGGTGGGTTCTTTACCACTAGCGCCACCTGGGAAGCCCAGACCGTTAACACTATTGTCCCATATTACAGACGAGACAGAGAGATGATGTAGCTTAGCCAGGGCCACACAACCAGGGAGTTTGTGATCCCTGACAGCTTGGCTCTATCTGGTGTTTTACATCTGGACTATACAGGCAGATCTCAGAGATATGGCAGATTCAATTCCAGACCACCACAATAAAGCAAATACTGCAATAAAGTGAGTTACACGAGTTTTTTGGTTTCCCAGTGTATTAATATATAAATTTTGTCTGTGCCATACTGCAGTATATTAAGTGTGCAATAGCATTATGTCCAAACAATGTACATAGTTTAGTTTAAAAATATTTTATTACTTAATGATAACCTACTGAGCGACTGAACTGAACTGAACTGAACCTACTGTATAGCACAGGGAACTCTACTCAGTGCTTAGTGGTGACCTAAATGGGAAGGAAATCTAAAACAAAAGGGATATATGTATATGTATAACTAATTCACTTTGGTGTGTAGCAGAAGCTAACATAACATCGTAAAGCAACTATACTCCAAAAAAAAAATGATATACCTTGAACACTTAAAAATATTTTATTGGTAAAATATGCTAACCATTATCAGAACCTTCAGCCAATTGTAATCTTTTTACAAAAATAATACCAAAGATCACTGATCATCACTATAACAAAGAGACTCACCCTTGGTACCTGTTTCCCAGCACACATAGGTGCTCAAAAGACAGCTCTTGAATTTAAGAAGACCCATGGAATGAACATAGGACTTCCCCGGTGGCACCAGTGTAAAGAATCCTCCTGCCAGTGCAGAAGACGCAAGAGACACAAGTTCAATCCCTGGGTCAAGAAGATCTCCTAGAAAAGGAAATGGCAACCCACTCCAGGATTCTTGCCTGGAAAATCCCATGGACAGAGGAGCCTGGTGAGCTACAGTCCATGGGGTCACAAAAGAGTCGGACATGACTGAGCATGCACGCACAAGGAATGAACACATGACGATTTGTTTATTGTTCACTCACATAGAATCAAAGACAAATACTAATTACAAACAGTCATGAATTTTCTGATCTGACAATAACAAAGGTAGATTATGATTACATTTGATGGAAAAGATTATCATTGTAGGAGAAGAAAACAAAAACGGACTTGCCAGAAGTCACATAGCTAGGTATCAGTTGAAACAGGACTAGAAACCAAGTCTCTTTCTTTGTACTATGTTTTATCATCTATTTCAAGAATTAAAAATTCTACAGTTTTTCCCCTCCACATCTGATTTTCAAAATCACAATGTTTCTCAATGCTTTGTCAGCAATGTAGCATTCCACAAAATTGATTGTATTTGCCTACAATTAGATAATGGTAATATCTAATTTCAAAAATGTTGATTACTGGGTAGAATTTTGTTAATCATTTTACTTCCATAATTTGGAGGGGAAGTTTTTGTTGCCAGTCACAAACCGTGGATTAGCAAGCATCACTAGCCAGTGAAGGAATGATGAGCTCACGAATCAATATTGAGAGGAATTATCAAACTTGGCAATGAAAGAAGTCACTGTTAGCTGCCTAATCCACACATTTTTCAGTCTCATTAAGAAGAATGAGATTGGCAAAGAAGTGCCTACCTCACCTATAAATGCAGGAAATGGTAAATATTTCCCAGAATCCCTTGTAGTTACAGATGGCTATGTGACATGTTTCTAACTGATAAGCCAGAAATGGCAGGTTCCTGGGAAAGCCTCTGCTTTCCTCAGGAGAGAGATTCAGAAGTTCCCTTCACACCTACCTGCAGCTAGAAGGCAACCACAATGCCTAGAGCTATTGCAGTCAGCTACGTTATGACAATACTTTGGCTACCTGATGCGAAGAGCTGACTCATTTGAAAAGACCCTGATGCTGGGAAAGATAGAGGGCAGGAGGAGAAGGGGATGACATTTGGCATCACTGACTCAATGGACATGGGTTTGGGGGGACTCTGGGAGTTGGTGATGGATAGGGAGGCCTGGCAGGCTGTGGTTCATGAGGTTGCAAATAGTCGGACACAATTGAGTGACTGAACTGAACTGAACTGAACTGAACATTATGACAGTCTTGATCAGTTAGAGCTACTATAAAGAAGTATCATAGAGTGACTGGATAGCTTATAAACAACATAAACTTATTTCTTATAGTTCTTGGGACTGGAAGTCCTAACTAAGGGAGCCTGGCTCATCTGACAAAAATAGAGCTAGTCAACCCACTGGCCTCTTCTTATAAGGGTGCTAACTCCAATTCTGAGGGCTCCTCTCTCATGGCCTAATTTCCTCCCAAAGGCCTCACCTTATTTGGATTAGGGTTTCAACACGTGAAATTTGGAGGGACACAAATATCCAGTTCATTATAATGATCATAAGGGAAAAGTCCTTTGAATTATAAAAATGATAGCTTTAATTGGTGTCTTTGAGTCTGAACCAAATGGACCATTAAACCCGTATTTGTTTAAAACTTTGCAGATGGTGTTTTCTCTTCCTGGCAACTGAAAGCATTCCTAAGTGATATGGCAGCTGCCAATCATTACATCTTTTGCAGGTTGATTTTACAAACATGTGTTATACGCTGGAACGTGGTAGAGGTAACTTTCACCACTGTCCCAACCAGAGGCAAGGAGGAGTGGCAGGCATCAAACAATCCAGGAATAAAATCTCTAGGCTGGTTTTATTCAGATGCACCCAAGCACAGATGCTGGGTGGGCAGGCAGCATCTCTTCTCCAAGATCACCAACATCTCCAGGTTTTGCAGGCAGGGACAAAGAGGGCTTATAAATGCCTTTGTATGCTGAAGCAGCGATGTCACTCCTTTTGGTGAGATGAGCCAAGCAAAGCCTCCAGGCACAGGTGGGCATCAGTCCTGTTGGAAGTCGAGCAGGTGCCTGGAGATCAGCCATTCTCGGGATGCTCTCATCAGATGGTAACGGGAAGGTCTGCAGACCTGGCTCCTCTCCACAGGCATCGTTCAGAGAGGCTCCTTTAAGGATGGGTGTTGGCCAAGTCACTCTGTGCAAATTCCCTTTTCCCCTCTGGTCCTCCACGTTCCATGAGGCCCTAGAGTACCATCTTCAGGTGCCCTCCAGCCACGTGGCTGCTCCACCTGCTCCTCCCACGCTCATCCAGCTCTGCTCCGCTTGTTGGTAACAGCCAGGCGCTCCAGTACGACAGCTCTATGGAGTCTAGGCTGCGACGGTCGTGCTGACTTCCGCAGAAGGGTGGTGCCCAAAGGCACTGTAGTGGACGATCGTCCTCTTTGACCCCCATCTAAATCCTTTCCCTGTGTTTGGAGAACTTCCCACCAAGTAGAGGTCTCCTTCCCATACAGAAACCAAAGGTACCAAATATTCCCTCGAGCTCCTTACCCCTAGGGCACCAGCATGTGACCCAGGCACGGCTGATGGATTGCACCGACCTTGGACCTGAACCAGGAGCTGATGACCTAAAAATGTGGGACAATGGAGAATGCATTCTGGTGGAGAGAGTGTCAGCAACAACACTGCTTGAATTTCCTAGGCAGCCATGGAGGCTGAGCGGGGGGGTGTTGGGGGGGCCCTAGGTAGAGCAGCCAGCAGTCAGTTAGGGGGCTTGCCAGATCCTCAACAGGCTGCTTTGCGGCAGGTGTCTCACTGGTTCCTGGGTGCTGATGGCAGATACTACTGGCCATTTTCCACTCATCTCTGTACAGCGTTCTCCACTCATCTGAGCTGCCTATTGCCCTTTTAATACATTCTTCTTCTTCTTTTTTTTTTTTTTTGCTTCAATACACTGCGGTAAATTTCTGTTGTTTGTGATTGAGAATGGTGATCTAAACAGGAACGCATTCCATACTGCCCTATCCTCTTCACAACATGCTGCTGCTGCTGCTGCTGCTAAGTCACTTCAGTCGTGTCCGACTCTGTGCGACACCATAGACGGCAGCCCACCAGGCTCCCCTGTCCCTGGGATTCTCCAGGCAAGAACACTGGAGGGGGTTGCCATTTCCCTCTCCAATGCATGAAAGTGAAAAGTGAAAGTGAAGTCAAACAGTCGTGTCTGACTCCTAGTGACCCCATGGACTGCAGCCTACCAGGCTCCTCCATCCATGGGAGTTTCCGGGCAAGAGTATTGGAGTGGGGTGCCATCCTCCACTTAACAGCATGAACCCGAGGTTATTGTGTGTTTGATGAACGGTATTCAAATCTGGAAATACTAAGAAGAATAATGGAAGGAAGGTAGGAAAGAAGGGGGAGACTTAAAAGTAGCCTAGAAAACATAATGGTCTCAGATTTGGGGGGAGGGAGCTAATTTTAATGGCAAAAACCACTACAATATTGTAAAGTAATTAGCCTCCAATTAAAATAATTAATTTACAAAAAAAAAAGAGTTAAGTTCTTCAGAGGGAGTTTTTTCCTAGGGAGTGGGGGGACGAGGGGGTCAGTTTGCAACTTCCTAACCTTCTTTACCAATTTCAAAGGTAGCAGTCAGAGTTCCAACCAGAGAAACTGAACCGGTAGAATGCACACCTATATAAACACATACATACACCCACGCACATGCACACATACATGCAAACTACATACACTATGTACATACACTGTACATAGAAAGAGAGCTATTTCAAGGACTTGGTTTCCACGGTTGTGCGGTCTGGCAGGCCTAAGATCCTTAGGGCAGACTATCAGCAAGATCAGACTGGAAACGGAGGAGTCGGGGTTGGGGGCTGGAGGAGATGAAGTGGCAGCCCACGGGCAAAATTCCTCCTTCCTTAGGGAAACTCAGTTTTCTCTAAAGACCTTTCAACAATTGCCAGTTGCTCAACAGCACTCCCATACAAAACAAACATGAGAGAGAGGTATTTTGCTGTGCGTTATTTGCAAAATGCGAGTGATACAAATGCTTTTATAATTAAAACTTAGACTTTCTACTAAAAATAAAATCTTGTAACAGGGAAAGCTAAACACACAGGGCTGAGTGCCTTTTTTTTTTAATCCAAGAAAATATAAAATTGCCACAGAAGGATTCAACTAAAAAGGTAAGCAATGAAAAAGAAACAGAAAAGAATTTTCCATTGTATTTTATATTTATAGAACCATGGTTTACCAAAATATTTCTGTCTAAAGAGGGAGAAAGTTTTACCCACGAAACCAATAGACCTTAATATCTGATGGTGAAATGTAACAAGTAACTTGGAGTGTGCCATTATGATGTGTTAAATCCTAATATAAATCAAATGTATATAATAAAACTACAGTGTTGCATGCTGTAGTCCATGGTGTTGCAAAGAGTTGGACATGACTGAGTGACTGAACTGAGCTGAACTGAAAGCTTTTATTTCTTGCCAAGGTGCAATGTTCTAATAAAATAATAGCACTTTATATAAAGGTTTTACATTTTAACCAAAGCAATATTTTCCACCTACATCTGAATATAGCGAATTTGTCACTTAAATGTCTAAAACAATAATAATGAAAAATAAAAATGGTATAAATGCATGAAGAATTCCTTGTTATTTAAATTGCCTTTGCGTGCGTGCTAAGTCACTTCATTCACGTTTGACTCTTTGCGATCCCACAGACTACAGCCCACCAGGCTCCTTTGTTCGTGGGGTTCTCCAGGCAAGAATACTGGAGTGGGGTGCCATTCCCTTCTCCAGGGTATCTTCCTGACCCAGGAATCAAACCCTCATCTCTTACGCCTCCTGCATTGGCAGGTGGGTTCTTTACCACTAGTGCCACCTGGGAAGCCCAAATTGCCTTTAAATTGTGTATTTTAGTTTGAGCCTTTGAGCATGGCTTCAGATTATCAAAATAAGTAAAATAACCTATCAAAGAAACAGTTGCATTCTGGTATTTGGATGACCTCATCGACAATTTTTAATATTGAAGGGTTAAAGCAATTTCTTAGCCAGATTGAAAAGAGCATGTGTCAAAGTTTTATTTCAAATTTTCCACGAGAGAAGAGCCAGCCAATTCAAAGATATCCCTTCTGTTAGAGATATTTATGGAAAAGGAAAAAAAAAAGTGGCTGTTAAGAAAAATCTTTCAAAACTTGGAAATAAGAAAGAAGCTTGTGTGACTTTTCAGTGTTAGAGTGGAAAATCGTTTAATACCTGCACCCCCCTAAGGTTTATTTAATCCTTCAGAAGAATGCACCTATTTCAGGATTATTACCATTAATTAGAGAGCAGACTGAAGCTGAAAGTTAACTAGTAGGTTCCTATCCTGTAAAAATGAAATGATTTCTGTCTGTGAGAAAAAAAAAATCACAAAAGTTATAATATCATTTTATTGTCATGCGTGCTAAGTCACTTCAGTCATGTCCAACTCTTGCGACCCTATGGATTGTAGCCTGCCAGGCTCCTCAGTCCATGGGATTTTCCAGGCAAGAATACCGGAGTGGGTTGCCATGCCCTCCACCAGAGGCTCTTTCTGAACCAGCAATCAAACCTGAGTTTCTTATGTCTTCTGAATTGGCAGGCGGGTCCTCTACCACTAGCACAACCTGAGAAGCCCCTGCATTGTCATATAGGACATTAACTGGGCTTCCCTGGTAGCTCAGCTGGTAAAGAATCTGCCTACAATTCAGGAGACCCCAGTTCGATTCCTGGGTTGGGAAGATCCCCTGGAGGAGGGAATGGCAACGCACTCCAGTATTCTTGTCTGGAGAATCCTGATGGACAGAGGAGCCTGACAGGCTACAGTCCATGGGGTTGCAAAGAGTTGGACACAACTGAGCGATTAAGCATGCACACAAGGACGTTAACTAGTCTTGTATTCTTAAGTGAGCATCCTTCCATTGATGGTATTCAGTATTTCCCATAATTTTTAAGCTACCTGGATCTCTCACTAATGTGTTAAATAAAACTTTTGACATATTTGTCAAATATAAGCATGTGTCTTACATTTATACTTATATAAGAATCATGCTTTTAGATGTTTGTAATTATGCTTCGATATGATACAACATAAAATATGCCTGGTGACCTCAGACTTTTAAAAACACAGATAGTCAGTTGGGTGGGGATGTAGTTATATAGCTTTTCAAAATCAGAAAATTGCTCAGAAATGTTAATTATTTCCCAGGAGTTCCAAATTGTTTGCAAAAAAAAAAAAAGTTGTGTGTACCAGATCTTGTTTGGGACAGTTTTCTTTCTCAGTTGCCATTTTTAATTTGGAAAACAGAAATAACCATAGAATTACATTCCATCACAGGATTATACTGGGAGAGGAATATCAGGAAGAAAAATGCTGGCGAGTTCTTAGAATTGGGCACCTAAAAAATTTCTCCTGCCAGTAAAGAGGAGACTTGATCACATGCCTCTGATATACTTCATAGTCTGTATTCTCCTTTCTGAAAACTCCAGCCAGAAAGGGAAAGTGCAATTCAAAATGTCTCATCTTTGTCAAGTTGTTTTGATGAAAGTAACAGAAACCCATTCACATGGGTTTAAGCAAAGAGGAGGAAGGCAAAAGTAGACGGGGCCAATAGAGGATGAGATTGTCAGATAGCATCACCAACTCAATGGACATGAGTTTGAGCAAACTCCAGGAGTTAGTGAGGGACAGAGGACCCTGGCATGCTGCTGTCCATGGGGTCACAAAGAGTCGAACACAACTGAGTGACTGAACAACAACAGGCGGTACTGGGCAGTACAGGGGTATCTCAGTAGCCCAGAGCAGGATGGAAGCAGCTAGCAGGCAACTCCATCCCCTTAGTGGGACCTGCTCGCCAGCTCCTGCCTCTCTCAATGGCTCTGCCTGAAGAGCTTTGCCACTCCATGTACACGGCAGGAGGTTACCTTCTCAAGATACCCCAGTTTACAAGTCCTTACTTCAAGCACCCAGCAGAGATGAGACAGACAAGCAGCTTTAACCCTGACTCCTGGAGAGAGAGTGCAGTTCAGTCGATCAGTCGTATCCGACTCTTTGGGACCCATGAACCCACGCCGGGACTCCCTGTCCATCACCAGCTCCTGGAGATCTTGGCTCTAATCCCTGCTCTAATCCAATCAGCTCTGGCTGGTGGAGCTGACAAGACTAGAGATCTGAAGGAAGAAGAGCCTGGGGATGAGACAGGCTGGAACCTAGGAACTAGCCCAGTGCTGCAATGCTTGCCCCTGGACTCACCTCTCCTCCAGCAACAAAATACAAAGAAACTATATGGGACTAAAAATAACTGCCTGCCTGTGCAGTGGGGGCAAATTTTGGACAACATACACAAAAAGACTGAAAAACCCAACTGCTACTTCTGACGGAGCATGCAGCAAAACAGGGTGTTGGGAGCAAAAGCAGGGTAGTAGATAGCATATTCAAAAGCAGAGACATTACTTTGCCAACTAAGGTCCATCTAGTCAAGGCTATGGTTTTTCCAGTGGTCATGTATGGATGTGAGAGTTGGGCTGTGAAGAAGGCTGAGGGCTGAAGAATTGATGCTTTTGAACTGTGGTGTTGGAGAAGACTCTTGAGAGTCCCTTGGACTGCAAGGAGATCCAACCAGTCCATTCTGAAGGAGATCAACCCTGAGATTTCTTTGGAAAGAATGATGCTAAAGCTGAAACTCCAGTACTTTGGCCACCTCATGCGAAGAGTTGACTCATTGGAAAAGACTCTGATGCTGGGAGGGATTGAGGGCAGGAAGAGAAGGGAATGACGGAGGATGAGATGGCTGGATGGCATCACTGACTCGATGGACATGAGTCTGAGTGAACTCCGGGAGTTGGTGATGGACAGGGATGCCTGGCAGGCTGCGATTCATGGGGTCGCAAAGAGTCGGGCACAACTGAGCGACTGAACTCAACTGAACTGAACTGAGCCCGCACTCGCCACCACCAGTTCAGCTCAGTTCATCACTCAGTCGTGTCCGACTCTGCGACCCCATGGACTGCAGCACACCAGGCCTCCCTGTCCATCACCAACTGCCAGAGTTTACTCAAACTCATGTCCGTCGAGTCAATGATGCCATCCAACCATCTCATCCTCTGTCATCCCCTTCTCCTGCCTTCAGTCTTTCCCGGCATCAGATTCTTTTCCAATGAGTCAGTTCTTCAAATCAGGTGGTCAAAGGATTAGAGTTTCAGCTTCAGCATCAGTCCTTCCATGGAATATTCAGGACTGATTTCCTTTAGGATGGATCACCACCACCAGAGGGGTGGACAAACCACCTAAGCCACCCTTCTGGCCCGACCCCTGGACACACCCCTACCCTCACCCCATAAAAGGAACAAGCTTGGCCTCCCCACCCCGATCCCCTTCTACGGGAACAAGCAAGCAAGGGAACCTATTTGTTCTCACTCCCAGGGGCCCCAATAAAGCCTTGCCTGAATTTCTTTTAATCATTTTATTTGTTTGTTTCTTTTTGGCTGTGGTGGGTCTTCGTTGCTGTGCGGGCTTTTCTCTAGTTTGAGTGAGCAGGGGCTACTCTTCATTGCAGTGCGTAGGTTTCTCATTTGGGGGGTGCTTCTCTTGTTCCGAAGCATGGGCTCAGGCTCAGTAGCTGCAGCTCCCGGGCTCTAGAGCACAGGGTCAATAGTTGTGGAATAGCTTATTTGCTCCGTGCTTTGTGGGATCCTCCCGGACCAGGGATCTAACCCATGTCTCCTACATTGGCAGGCATATTCTTTACCATTAAGCCACCAGGGAAGCCCTTGCCTGAATTTCTTGTCTGGCCTCTGATCAATTGCTATTGACTGAAGAAGGCCAAGAACTCTGGTTGGCATCAATCTCACACCATACCATTCCATTTATTTCTGCATTCACTCATTAATCAAACGTGTTGTGAATACTGGCCATGTGCCAGGAGCTTTGCTAGCAACAGAAGAATAAGACACAATCTCTACTCTGTTTTTATAGCCAAACGAAAGTCCATCATATTTCTTGAACAAATATAAAACATTTCAGTTCAAGAAATATATCTGTTCTCTTTAACAACCAAACATACTGAAACTTGCGAGGTCTCCCAAGGATCTTGGATGTGGCCAGTGCAGACTGACCCGCAGTTCGGCTGTCATCCCCTTCTTTGTACCAGGACTCCTAGATGAAGATAATTAAGGTCAGTCTGGAGAGAAAAACTTTTTCCAAATAATTTAATTTCAGAATTGGGCTTTAAGAGAAGGGCTCAAGGGACTTCCCTGGTGGTCCTGTGACTAAGACTCCAAGCTCCCAATGCAGGGGGCCTGGGTTCGATCCCTGGTCAGGGTACTAGATCCTACGTGCTACAACTGAAAATCCTGCGTGTTGCAACTAAGACAAACAAAAAAGTAACTATAAATAAATATTTCTTTAAAAAGAAGAAAAGAGAGAGTGAGAAAGGCTTAGTGAAGTGGAAGTCACTTGGTCATGTCTGACTCTGTGCCACCCCATGGACTGTAGCCTGCCAGGCTCTTCTGTCCATGAGGTGAGGTGAAGTCGCTTAGTCGTATCCGACTCTTTGCTACCCCATGGACTATAGCCTACCAGGCTCCTCCGTCCATGGGATTTTCCAGGCAAGAATACTGGAGTGGGTTGCCATTTCCTTCTCCAGCGGATCTTCCCGACCCAGGGATCGAACCCAGGTCTCCCGAATTGGAGACAGACGCTTTAACCTCTGAGCCACCAGGGAAGTCCATGGACTGTAGCCTACCAGGCTCCTCCGTCCATGGGATTCTCCAGGCAAGAATACTGGAGTGGGTAGCCATTCCCTTCTCCAGGGGATCTTCCCAACCCAGGGAGGGGTCTCCCACATTGCAGGTGGATTCTTTATCATCTGAGTCACCAGGGAAGCCAGAGAAAGGCTTAAGTAGGAGATAAAGACTTAAATTCTTGATATTTTACCTTAATGTAATTGTTAAAGCTCAAATGACTCATTTTATGCCACTTAACATTACTACCATTGAGACAACCACTGTTTGTTCTTTTCAATTGTACTTACCAGGACAAGAATGATATGATAAGATCTGGAGGAATCCCTGTTCCTTCTTAGGGGACTCTACATATCCAAGGGGTTTAGGGAAACATGAGAACAGACCACTTCAAGCCTCTAAATGTACAAACTCTCATAACTCAGACCACAAAACTGGACATTTGTGATAACACACGCAAGGGCTGCACTTGTGTGTCTTTTCATTATTTGTAAAGAGGGGCTTTGCTGAGTAAATGGTGTATACGAAATTTATTTGAGGGGCACAAAATATAGCCTGTTGAATCCTTCTGTAAGCAATTCCAGTTTTCAAATATTTGGAAGTGTTCCAGGGAACTGCTTGTTTATAAATCATTGATATATTAATTAAAAATCATTTTTATATAGTCATCAAATCTGATTACTTAGGGAACGTTTTGCTATCCTGGACCTAATTGCTGTATATGTTTAAAAGTAATAAATGCTGTATGGATGGGGCCCAGGACAGGCTGTTCCCAAATATGCCAAAGTGGAATATTGATTATTTTGAATTAAAATTACTTGAGAAACAGCTGGTCCAAGGACACGCTGACCCTTCTCTCTGTCCCCATGAAAGCAGAAAGTTAATCTGCCATGTGAAAGTCCCCTCCCCGTACCAAGAGATGGGGAGGCCTTCTTACCACCAGAGAGGGGGAACTCAGGGCCGAGAAAGCTGTGTAAACAAATTCTGCTTAATTTCTTCACTAATTAAGCAAACCTGGGTGTCTTTGTCTTGTCAGCTCTTCATAAATTTATTCTTTGTTTAAAAAGTATAAAAGCTGCCTGCTTTGTTCATTTCTTTGAGTCCTAAACTATAAGAGCTCTGTACATAAGTAATTAGTTTTCTTTTTTCCTTCTGTTATTAGGTCTTGTGTCAATTTAATTATAAGGCTAGCCAAAAGAACCAAAAGGGTAGGGGAAAAAATTTTTTACAAGATATCTCAAAAGCAATGAAAATGAATGAATGTTTCAATAGAAATTCTCTATATGACAGAACCACCCCCAAAATACAATAAAATACTTCCCGCTTGCTAACTCCTACCTTGCCATTAGGACAGATTTCAGAAAGTTCAATTTCAAGACCTTGGTTAGGCTTCTAGGAGGCTTCATAAGGCAGGTGACGTTCTCAGTTTAAGCAGCTGAAAAAAAAAATGGGAGAGGCAAACAGTAGGAAATGCAGGAAACTCCATTCTGTTTCCTCCTCACCCATCTTTCCTTGCTGCTGTTTGAAGAAGGTGGCGAATTTTTTTTTCTTTTTAAATTTATCCTTATTCATTTTGTTTTTATTCTTTGCTGTCCTAAGTACATTCTCACTTTAAATTTTTTTCCAAGTATCTATTTATCAAATGAAGCCAATTTGGGGGGAAAAATTCATTGCCAGAGAGTAAACACACGATGCCCTTTCTAGTTTTCATTTTTCAAAAACATTCATTTAATTTTCTCTAAATCATTATAGAGGTGGTTGTGTATATTTTACAACATGAATCATAAATAGTGAGAGTCAAAATCCTGGGAAATGTATAGACCTGCTTCAGGTTCAATAAAAGATCATCCATCCTTAGAGTCATTCTAGAAATGCATCATTATCGAAATAAATAGTTCTTTTCAAAATTAGCTTTCATTAAATGGATTTTTTAAGAGCTTTCAGTTCTAAAAAACATGATTTGTGTCCACCAATAACAATTTCATTAATACCAAATGGCACATATCCCTTAAACTCTGGCAAGACCTATTTCCTGAATTCCATAGGCAGAAGGTACTAGAATATATATACGGGTCTCAATTTACTAGAGCACGCTTCCAGTTGGCTTAAAAGGCTGTGGCACAACTGTTAATAGAGGATGTAACAATGAGGGTTAATGTTCAAGCTGTTTTGAGTGTGCATATTTTAACAAGATGTGATTTAAAATTCTGAGAAGCACAGATGGTTTGGTCGAGCGCAAGAGCTGTGATGGATGGAAGATCACATATGAGTGCTGAGCCCAATTATAAACATCAAATATCCCTTGGATTAGCGTTCACTATCATGTTTCGGTTTTCCTGCAACAAGAAGTTAATAGATGATGACATTACAGTTCAACCAGACATCAGTCTATTTTGTGCACGAGTCATCTTCTCCATCTTTTGGCAGAATTTAATAGCAAAGGGTGTGAGAAATTGAGTATCATCTCCCCACTCATTCTAGAGCAGCAATCCTTAGTGCTTTTGGCACCAGGGACCAGTTTTGTGGAAGACAATTTTTCCACAGTCTGGGGACTGTGGGGGGGATTCTTGGGGATGATTCAAATGCATTATATTTATTGTGCACGCTATTTTTATTATTATCACACCAGCTCCACCTCAGATCATCGGGTATTAGATCCAGAAGCTTGGGGACCCCTGTTGTAGAGGATCTTTCCAAGATCTTTTGTGATACTGTGTTTACAATAAGATCTTTATAATAAGATCTTTACAAAATATAATTATAAAGATACAGTTTTTATAACTTTATAATACATAATATATAAAAATACAATAAGATTTTTTTAATAAGACATGTATATTTGTTCTTCAGTCCTAACATTCTTTATATTCCCTGTTCTGAGAGAGATAAAGGTGTCTTTTGTTATGTTAACAAGGTGACTTTTGGAAAACACCTAAGGATGAGTGTTGGTTCCTAGGAGAATTAATTAACTGACTAAAGGAGTGGAATTTCCACTTCCATCCCTGCTGACCTCCAGGGTGGGAGAGGGGCTGGAGGCTGAGTACAATACCAACAGCCAGTGTTTTAATCAACCATGCTTATACACTGAAGCCTCCCTAAAACCCCAAAAAGACAGGGTTCAGAGAGCTTCTGATTGGTAAACACACAGAGATGTGGAGAGTGGGGAGCTTCCCAAAGAGTGTGAAACTCCTTGCCCTTTCCCTGTACCTTGCCCTAGGCATCGCTTCCATCTAGCTAGTCCTGAGTTACAGCCTTTTATAATAAGCTGGTGATGTAGTAAGTAAAATGTTTCTCCAGTTCTGTGAGCTGCTCTAGCAAATTAATTGAACCCCTGGAGGGGAGTCAGTGGAACTTCCAATCTGTAGTCTATAGCCCATGAGTCTATAGCACCAGTGACAACCTTGATTTTCCAGTGTCATCTGAAGCAAGGGAAGGAGGCAGACTTGTGGAACAAGCCCTTAACTTGTGGGATCTGACACTATCTCCAGGTAGAGTGTCACATGCGTGTGCATGCTTAGTCACTCATTTGTGTCCAACTCTTTGCGACACCATGGACTACAGCCTGCCAGGCTCCTCTGTCCATGGAGATTCCCCAGGCAAGAATACTGGAGTGGGTTGCCATAGTTGAGTTGAATTGTAGGACATCCAGCTGATGTCAGAGAACTGCTTACTGATGGGAACTGGAGTCAGAATCCATAGTCCCTTTCATATTCAGCTCTGCTAATATGAGAATTAGTCAACTGTTTAAGCCTTAGCCATTACTTGCAGTGAGTTTCCGAGTTACCTTGTCTGATTTCTGGACATTCAACTTCCTTTCTATATCTTGTCTGTTACACTCTCTGAAAGTGAAAGTAGTTGTAACCCGCAAGAGGGTTTGACCCTTCCCAGACCTTGAAATCACTAGAAGACTAGAGGGGGTCCCAGGCTGAAACGTAATATCAGGGCTACCTGGGCTTAACTCTTGTTCTAGACACTGGGCTTGTCCCCTACTCCGCTGAGTGCCTTGTTTTGTGAATTCTCTCCCCAACAAAGACACGGATCCTCCCTTGCTCCTTCAGGCACTTCAGGACCAGGGCCCCTATACATTGACATGGAATAAACCTGGAACCACACATCAGTTTGCAGGTATGTATGTGAGCCTATGGATGTAAGAAAAAAAGAATTTACTGTTAAAATTCTTTCTTCTGTTTCCTGGTTTCTGGGAGATGCCTCTCTTCTAAACAGAATAACGTCTGCTACTCCCTGACTCCTCTTTGATATAGTTCAGTATTTTTGACACTTATCATACAGCAGGAACTAAAATATGGAGACAATGAAATACAAGACAAATAAGATAAATATGGCCCATACTCTCAAAAACCCTGCAACCATAAATATATAGTGAAACCCTTAAATAATAGAAGCACATATGTGCAATGTATAGACATTAAGGGAAAGTAATAAGAGAAGAATGGTAAGTAGCTCTGAACAGGTCTAAGTAACCAGGGGTAAACATGATTGAATATGTCTATGGAGGAGGGTGTAAATTAGTGTAGATGGGTGAGCAGCACACAGTGTACAAGTCGAATCTATGGGTCTGATTTTTCTTTAACTCTATTTCTTGCTAAAATGACTTGAAATCACATGGCATTAAATAATTATGCGATAAATGAATAAGCACATAGACAAAGGAGTTAACCTTTGTATTTTATAAGCACATAGGATACTCTTCCCCCCATTTTAAGTTCATTTACTGGAATAAGCTTCCACTCTTGAGTTCTTCTTCGGTGACCTAGGCACAGAGATTTTTGTTTCCAGTGTCATCAAAAGGTAAACAGAAATTACTTTACTTGAATTAAAATAAGGGGAACCATTTCGTTCTGTGCCTATCTAGATCCTCCTCGTCCCTGAGTAATGTACCCATCATTCTTTGCTTTCTGTACATCACCAATTTCTGAACTTCTAACCCTTTACTGCCTGGGGTTTGGCCACTTTCTGGTCTCCTTACAAGACTATAAAATCAAGGAGACCATGGTGTTTTGACCTCATATTTTCTGCATTGATATCTCTTTGGGAATGTGAAGAGGCAAGAAGATAAAGAGACAAAGGCAACACATGAAAAGATGCTCAACATCAATAAGTCATTAGTGAAATGCAAATCAAAACCACAATGAGGTAGGGCTTCACACTAGAATGGCTAAAATTAAAAAGACAGACAGTAACAAGTGTTGGTAAGGATGTGGAGGCATTCAAACCCCCATTCATTGCTGGAAGGAATGTCAAATGGTCCAGCCACTTTGGCAAACACACAGGATACTCATGTCTGATAGTTCCTCAAAATGCTAAACACAGACTTATCATACGACTCAACTATTCTACTCCTATGTACAGACCCAAGAGAATGAAAATGTATGTTCAAACAAAAACTTGGACACAAATATTCATAACAGCATTATCCAAAATGGCCAAAAGTGGAAATAACCTAAATTGCTGAATAATATTCTATTACCTAGAAATACCACGTTATTCATCCAACTGATGAATGAATAAACAAAATGCGATATATCTATACAATGAAATACTATTTGACAATAAAAGGGAATGAGTGCTGATACATGCTAGAACATGGATGGGCCCTAAAAATATAACGGCAGTGCAAGAAGGCAGTCACATATTATAGACATAAGAAGACCACATACCGTACAATTCCATTCACGTGAAATGTCCAAAATAGGCAAATCCATACCACAGAGACAGAGAGTAGATTAGTGGTTACCTTTGGGCAGGGAGAAGTAGGGAAATGGTGAAAGATTCCTAACAGGGAGAGGTTTCTTTCTGGGGTGTTGAAAATATTCTAAAATTAGATCGTGATGATAGCCACACAATTCATGAATATACTAAAAATCACTGAACTGTATATTTTATTTTTTAACTTTATATGGGTGAATTTTTTAACTTTATATGGGTGAATTTCATATTATATGAAATATAGATACCAATAAAGCTGTAAAGAGAGAAAATGAAACACTTCATGTGACTACAGAAGTCACATGAGGAATACTACTCCCCATAATAACTTCATAAAGAGCAGCATTTTCTAAAGGTAGCAAATTTCCATGTTTCATCCACTCTGAGAATTATTAATAGAATCTTGAATTTGATAGACCCAAAGGAGCTACTAAGTTCATAAAAATATTCATCACAACACATATGGATTTGGAGAAAATGACTAAATTCAGTCCATGGAGTAGAAACTAGATGTAGTTTACAATATTCTTGACTTAAAGCATAATTATATGTTACAGTAAACAGTAATGATATAGAGTAGGAGGAAATGAACTTCGAGTTAGTAATTTCTGACTTCCCCTACTTGGAGCAATGTGAGGCTAAGAAAATATTTTCTGTCCTGACCCCTATCTATGCTGGTCCTAGTGGGTGTTTCTGTGAATCCCATGGTGCTCTTGCCTTGATCTGGTCAATTCTCAGATGTCACTATCTCACTGCAGAACCTCTATTATTTGCAGAAATTTCTTAACCTCTGTTCAATCTATACTTAATTCTCTAAGACTTGATCAGTGGCATGCCTGAAATAACATAGACCCCAAAATGATCTACCAATAATTCCTTACTGCCCAAGGCAATGGCACCTCACTCCAGTACTCTTGCCTGGAAAATCCCATGGATGGAGGAACCTGGTAGGCTGCAGTCCATGGGATCTCGAAGAGTCAGACACGACTGAGCGACTTCAGTTTCACTTTTCACTTTCATGCATTGGAGAAGGAATGGCAACCCACTCCAGTGTTCTTGCCTGGAGAATCCCAGGGATGGGGGAGCCTGGCGGGCTGCCATCTATGGGGTCGCACAGAGTCGGACACGACTGAAGCAACTTAGCAGCAGCAGCAGCCCCTGAAATGGTTTATCTCTCTGGGCACGTGCTGGATCATCAGCTTGCCCCAGAAGTCCTTCTATCCTCCTAGATCCTGCCTTCTACCCACATGTTGAAGCCTGTAATGTTCCTCCACTTGGGGCAAGAAGAGTGATCTCACTCACACTGCCTTGGAAGCCATGACTGGTATCTCCTTTCAGATGTCCCTGGAAAGACGCTAACAGAGAAGCTGACCCTGGGCAGTAATTGCTTAGGTTGCCCTCCAGCTCTTGGAATAGAGGGGACAGCTGGGTTTCTGTAGGGGCTTCCTCTTTTTCTCCTTCTATCACCCTCCATTTCTCCCAGATACTGTACTTTCTGGGATCCTGGTTCTCCAGAGCCGCCAATTGCCCCAGGAATTCACACCCTGAATTTTGCTTCAAGTCTTTGGGACAAGACCAGAATACTGGACAGTCTTATAAGTCAGAAGGAAGGGAAGGAGAGTGGAAGTCAGAGGACCTACTAGGACCGTAATGCTTAACACCCTCAACGCCTAAGTAGATTCAAGAGTTAGGGTCAAGTCAACAGACTCTGCTCTGTAACTGCCTAAATGCTGACGGCAAAAATTTTAAACTGAGCTGAGCGGTTCCAGTAAAAATCTGTTTTCCATCCCGCAGCTGGGTTCTGAATGCTTCTTGACAATCATGTTCCTAATCACCACGTGATTTCCTTTCCATCCCTCTCTGCAGCTGTCACAAGCCTTCATCACCTCCCTCAGCTCCCCACCTCCACCCCAACCCTCCACCCTCCCTACAGTGGATTTTGCCTTCAGAAAAAAAAGGAGACACTATGGGCTGTGACCTCCAACAGCATCCCTTCCTTTGGCTCAAAATCCCTTCCCCCACCCTGACTTGGGTCACCCTTTCTTCTTCTAGTCTCTCTCAGGAAGGAGTCCTAAACACCGCCTCCACCACTTATAAGATAGATTAATTCACAAATGGGGATTTGCCCCCTGACACCACCCTTACCAGATTCGCAGCCATGGGCAGATGTTAAGCTCTCTGAGCTTGCTTCAGTTCCTATAAAATGGAGATAAGAGTACTATCTAACTTATATGGCAATTGTAAGGATTCAATCCATTTTAATTTATCTGAAAGAATATAAGACCATGCCTGGCACATAATATACCCTCAATGTTCACTATTATCATGGTGTATTAATATGAATGTGTATTATATTATGTATATGATATACATATACAACTAATGTGTAGTAACTGCTGTATGTTAATATCAATAATTTTTGTTGTTATACAGTTGCCAAGTCAAGACTGACTCTGCAAACCCATGGACTTGCAGCATACCAGATTCCCCTGTCCTTCGATATCTCCAGGAGTTTGCTCAAATTCATGTCCATTGAGTCAGTGATGCTATCCAACCATCTCATCCTCTGCCACTCCCTTCTCCTTTTGCCTTCTACCTTCCCCAGCATCAGGGTCTTTGCCAGTGAGTCAGCTCTTTGCATCAGGTGGCCAAAGGACTGGAGCTTCTGCTTCAGCGTCAATCTTTCCAATGAATATTTAGGGCTGATTTCCTTCAGGATTGACTGGTTGGATCTCCTTGCAGTCCAAGGGACACTCAAGAGTCTTCTGCAACATCACAGTTCGAAAGCATCAGTTCTTCAGCGCTCAGCCTTCTTTATGGTCCAACTCTCACATCTGTACATGACTACTGGGGAAAAAAAAAATAGCCAATTATTACTAATACTTGTGAGTCTTCCAAAGGGGGATGAATATCAATTAGCTGCTGCCCAATTTCTGTTGTCCAGGAATACCTAGGCACAGTTCCTCAGGACAGAGTCTGACTGCACGCATGCATTGCAATTAATGTCTTGTTTCTCACTGGCCCTTCACCAAGCTCCTTCCATCGTGGTGTAGAGACCAGCTCCTTCCTCCTGCTCATGGCTCTCTTTACCCCTGTCCTGTGAAGGTCACCTCTCTCAGAGGAACCCCTGAAGAGCACACCCACAGACCTTGTCTGGTTCTTTCCGCAGTTTACCACCGCAAACTTGGCCCCACTCACCACTGCTTCTTCAAACCCCCTTCGACCTTGACCTGCGGGCGTGATCCTCCTCCTCTTCACCTCTCTCAGCACGCAGTCTCCTGCACCAGCTTATCCATTCCCCCTAACTCAGAAATGGGGCTGCTGCTCTGCTCCTGATCACTGCTCCTCACTTCTGTCTGCTCCCCGCCATGGGTCCAGTGACCTTCCAGACAGGTGCTCCCAAAAGAGTCTGGTCTACACCTGCTGATCCCCTGTCAGTCTCCAAAGTGTCTCATGTTCAGTCCCACATATAAGAGATTTCACCCTTTTCAAAGTTTCAGTCATCCTCTCTAGGCAATAGTGATGGTTTCCAAGGGCACTGAGGACCGTCCACAATCACAGGTGATTGATATTTTCTTCATCTCATATAAGAAGCTTCACAACATGGTCCCCTTGCCCTGTTCCCAGCCAGCTGGCTCCTCCTGTTATATAGACATCTTGGAACAGCCACTGAAGACACTAACTCCTAATCCATACGTCCATGCCCTACCTCTACCCTTACTTTCAGTCTAAGACATAGCATTTCTAAGTCCCCAGTGCACAATACAAAACTGAAGTTCATATTAGCTCTCTAGCTTGGTCTTCCTCTGGTTCCTATACCTGTTTGCAGCTTATCACAGCAATATCACAGGGCTCACACCACTCAAACCACCATCAGAGGGAGATGGCCACACCCACAAGCCTGCTAATGAGATAACAGGGATCCTTTGGACCAAAGGACCCTATGGGATTCAACGCAACTGCTCAGATCAAGGACATGGCTACCAAATCTAAAGGGAGCCAACCCATAGGTATTCCATGTGGCCTTTTCCCTGGTTTGCCAGAGTCTTCTTTCAGGAACTTGGAATCCAGAAACTGAAAGACTGAAGAAGTATTGAAGAGAGTGGCTCAATCAAGGAATTAAGATGGGTTGATGGAGGACAGAGAGATAAACAAAGGAATAGATACATGATTAAATGTTGATGATAATATATGGGTACTCAACCTAGACAGCATATTAAAAAGCAGAGATATTAATTTGTCAACAAAGGTCCATCTAGTCAAGGCTATGGTTTTTCCAGTGGTCATGTATGGATGTGAGAGTTGGATTATAAAGAAAGCTGAGCACAGAAGAACTGATGCTTTTGAACTGTGGTATTGGAGAAGACTCTTGAGAGTCCCTTGGACTGCAAGGAGATCTAACCAGTCCCTCCTAAAGGAGATCAGTGCTGGGTGTTCATTGGAAGGACTGATATTGAAGCTGAAACTCTAGTACTTTGGCCACCTGATGTGAAGAGCTGACCCATTTGAAAAGACCCTGATGCTGGGAAAGACTGAGGGCAGGAGGAGAAGGGGATGACAGAGGATGAGATGGTTGGATGGCATCACCGACTCAATGGACATGGGTTTGGTTGGACTCTGGGTGTTGTTGATGGACAGGGAGGCCTGGCGTTCTGCAGTTCATGGGATTGTGAAGAGTCGGACACGACTGAGCAACTGAACTGAACTGAACTCGATATCAAGTTCTTCCAGCTTTGCTGTATGTGTAAAATTGTTTGTAATAAAATGCTGGAGAAGGAGGGAATGCATCGGAAAATGTCACTCCTTAAATAATGAATATAATAACCACTTCTTGAGTATCTACTATGCTAGTCACCAAGGCAACAGGGTGAACAGGAAACAGGTTGCCTGCCCTCATGGAGTTTACAGTCTAGTCGGGGAAGCAGGACCACATGTTAATCACACAAGTAAATACATAGTTCTAAATCAAGGCAGGGGCTGTGATGAAAAAGGAAGGGGTGTGGTGACTATTAGAACAGGAGGACCTGATTTAATACTAGGGACACTTCCTTGAGAAAGTGACACTTAAGGGGACACCTACAGCAAGGGTAGGCCATGAGCGGTGATGGTAAAAAGCTTTCCAGGTAGAACTTTGAGTGTGGCCATTTTTAGAAACTGAGATGAGACGTGTGAACCTGGAAGACACAGAGCAGGGGGCAGTCTGCAGAGGCTATGTCCTAGAGACGCCAGGAGGGAGAGATTTGGTCCCTGGGGACAGGAGAAGTGCCAAATCAAAGTCACTTACAGCCACAGTCAGAGGGGACAGCAAGGAAGGAGCCACAAAGGGCTGGTTAGGACTTTGGAGATGGGATCATGCAGCAAATGTGCTGAAGGAAATAGAAGTCGCTCGTTATCAACTCAGCGGGTCCAGGGCAGGAGATGAGTAGCTGGTACCTGGGCACCCAGGGTTCCAGCTCCAGTGCTTATCCAAGACGATCCTGAGAAGGAAACTCTTCCATTTGTGCCAAACTAGAGCCCAACATCCCCAAATATTCAGTCACCCACGCCCAAGGCCACAGCTCCTCAACTCTTATCGCAGCATCCCGTGACACACCCTGCAGTCCACCTACATCCCTTGAACTTGTGTTTTCTTCTTCGTTTCCACCAGGGCCATCTCTACCTCCATATGCGTCATTAGCTCCTAGCCCAGCCTGACTTCCGCCCTTCCATTCTCCCGAGTCTTTGCCAACAACCTCCTTGTTGCTAAATCTGCTGGGTTTTTTTCACTTCTTTTTCTACTTGTCCTGTCAGTAGCTGTTAACACCACTGACCACATTCATCACCTTAAAATTGTTCCCGCCACTTCCTAGCATCTGTACGCTCCTGTGTTCCTTCCACCCCTCTGGTTTCCCTTCTCAATCCCCTGGTGAGCTTCTTTCCCTCTGTCCATCCCTAAATGGTAGTAAGACTGCTCTCTTCCCTCTCCACATCTGCTCTCTGGATAATCTCATCTAGGAGACCCAAGGACTTCCCTGATGGCTTAGTGGTAAAGAATCTGCCTGCAATGCAGGACTCAAATGAGTTTGATCCCTGGATTGGGAAGATTCCCCTGGAGAAGGAAATGCCAACTCACTCCAGTATTCTTGCCTGGAAAATCCCACAGACAAAGGAGCTGGGTGGGCTACAGTCCATGGGGTCACAAAGAACCGGACACAGCTCAGCGACTAAACAACAGCAGCAACATGAAGGTCCATGGCTTCAATATCCTTTTTCTCCTCTAGGCTCTAGAGCAGTGCTATCCAATTTGGTCATTGTTATGGGCTGAAATGTGTTCCCCAAAATGATATGCTCCAAGGCTTGAAGTCATCCTTGTTTGGAAACAGGATCTTTGCGCATGTCATCAAGTTAGGATGAAGTCACACCAGATTAAGGTGGGCACTCAAATCCAATGGCTGGTGCTGTTATAAGGAGAGAAAGATTTGGAGACACATCCACAAGGGAGAATTCCATATGAAGCCCAGACTGGCGTGATGCGTGTACAGCTAAGAATGCCAAGGACTGCTGCCAACGCCAGAAGCTGAAAGACAGTGATGGAGCGGAGTCTATCCCAGAGTCTCTAGGAGGAGCATGGCCAACTGACACTGTAGTTTCAGACTTGTATACCCTCCAGAACTGGGAGGATGAATTTCTGTTGTTTTCAGCCACCCAGTGTGTGGTAATTCATTATGACAGTCTTATATAACATTGATGGAAACGTTTTCTATCTGCAGTGTCCAACATGGCATCCACTAGCCACACGTGGCTACAGACCTCATGAAACCTTTGCTGAAGCTGAAGCTCCAATATTTGGCCACCCGCTGTGAAGAGCCGACTCATGGGAAAAGACCTCGGTGCTGGGAAAGATAGAAGGCCAAAGGAGAAGAGGGTGGCAGAGATGGAGGAGATGGTTGGATGGCAACACTGATTCAATGGACAAGAGTTTGGGCAGACTCTGGGAGATGGTGAAGGACAGGGAAGCTTGGCATGCTGCAGTCCATGGGGTCACAAAGAGTTTGACATGACTTAGCAACTCAACAACAACAATCAGTAAAGAGCTGCATTTATAATTTTATTTCCTTTTAATTAAGCAGGAACATGGGACTGGCGGCTACCATCTTGGACAGCTCGGCAGCTCTAGACCCACATATCAGCTGCCTGCAGGGCAACTCCTCCTGGACATCCCACAACAAACCCAAACTCACTCAACCTGCTCATGACCAATGTCTACCCCACAAACTGCTCCTCCTCCGTCCCGTCTCAGAGGGGACGCCTCTTTCACCCCAAATCATGGGTATCCTCCTTGGCTCCCCTGCTCCCTTGGCCCCCATATGCAATGAGATACCACGTCTACTCCCTGATTATTCCCACTCCTCGGACCACACAGCTAAACCTGCTCTTTTCCTGATCTGGCCCCTCCCGACTCCTTTGGCCACCATCTCCAGAGAGTCCTCAGTGGAACCCCAAAACTAGATTCTGTGTCCCTTTTGTGCCCTCACAGGGCTCAACTCCTACTGCAGGAGGGCCAACACTACTGAAATCACCCCTTTGTCTCATCTGTCCATCCATGACTGGCTATTTCTATGTGACTTAGCACCCTGCCTGGCAAACTGTCTATTTCTACATGACTTAGCACCCTGCATGGCATATGGTGCATGTGTGCGAGCCAAGTCACATCAGTCGTGTCTGACACTGCGACCCCATGGACATAGCCCGCCAGGCTCCCCTGTCCATGCGTTCTCCAAGTACGAATACTGGAGTAGTTTGCCATTTCTTTCTCCACGGGATCTTCCTGACCCAAGGATCGAACCTGAGCCTCTTACGTCTCTGGCATTGGCACGCAGGTTCTTTACCACTAGCACCACCTGGGAATCCCTAATAAATGTTTGATGAATTAAAGAATGAGTGAATGAATGAATGAAAAGAATCAAACAGTACAGGTTGTCGGGGGAAATCGTGAGCCTTGTTGCTAATCATGGGTACCAGAAAAAAAATAAAAGATAGATTAAAATTTTGCTTTGGTGGCTTCCAAGTGATACTAATTACAGTTATTTATGTGAAATCTTACTTTTTATGCCTAATTACCATGCAGCAAGAGCAAGGATTATGTATATCATTAGACGTGTCAGATCAACTTGGTTGGGTTTTATTTCATTATAATAGTGAATTATGCACAAATGCTTAGACTCCACAAATTATTGTGAATGTAGCTGGTTGCCTGTTTCCACCCTTAATAAAGTTTCTTTCCTCTGTTGCTCACTCCATAGTATCTGCAACTTCGGGGCACCATGAAAATAAATGATGAGAAGAGAAATGGGTGATGACTTTTGACCACGCAGAATACACAGCAATTATGAGTTGGCTGTGATGCTGATGGTGTTGCTATGCGACTCATCTTTATAATGTGCTTGACAGCCACAAAGGGTTTCACCAGCATCATTTTATTTAATCGTCTCTTCAACTCTGTAAATAATTAAAATTCTCAAAGTTTTAGTGATTTGTTCTAATAAGTGTCAGTGTCAGGAAAACAGCCCACGTTAAGACAAGTTTGGAAAGAATGGGGCTCAAAGATAGCTACATTTTAAATTATATTTACCAAGGTTTATATTAAGCATTTTCATACACATCTATCAACAACACCAAAGTGATTTCGGTATTATTATCACCTTTTTACAGATAAGGCCATGGAGGGTTAGAATGGTTGAGTAACTTGCTCAAAGTCTTAAGGATGGTAAACAATGATTTTTGAAGCCAGGCTTTTATCCACTCTGAGGGTCCACGTTTTATCAGGAAAGTAGTAGGTCAGTGGGTAAAGAATCTGCCTGCAGTGCAGAGACACAGGAGACGCAGATTTGATCCTTGGGTCAGAAAGATCTCCTGGAGAAGGAAATGGCAACCGAATCCAGTATTCTTGCCTGGGAAATCCCATGGACAGAGGGACCTGGTGGGCTATCTATAGTTCATGGGATCGCAGAATCAGACATGACTGAGTGGCTGGGCACACACACACGATGGTCCATGTTTTATCAGGAAAGTAGTAATAAGAACATCTTTTTAGTCAGGAGGCGCTGGGCTGTATCTGCACAACAGCTCAAAGGATATGGCTCCGGATATTATCTATAGCCCTCGAGGAGACACTACAGATCCTTGACTTTGCTTAATGGCTAAACTATTACTATTTGGTCTTATATGTGTCAGTTGCTCAGTCGTGTCTGACTCTCTGGGACCCCGTGGACTATAGCCTACCAAGCTCCTCTGTCCATGGAGCTCTCCAGGCAAGAGTACTGGAGCAGGTTGCCATTCTCTTCTCCAAGAGATCTTCCCAACCCAGGGACTGAACCCAGGTCTCCTGCACTGGCCGGCAAGCAGATTCTTTACCGTCTGAGGCACCAGGGAAGCCCCATTATTTGGTCCTGTTTGACTGTTTTCCTTTGCTTCTGCATTCTCTTGTTCTTTTTTCCTGATTAAATTTATTATTTGGCTAAAGTGTTTCTAAGGTTAGAAGCAGACAGAGGACACTTTGTGTGTGTGTGTGTGTGTGTGTGTGTGTGTGTGTGTGTACGTGCGCGCACAGTGGGGCTGGTCTGTCCCAGGAAGGCCCCAAAGGATCCTGCTGGGTTTTAAAAGCTTGAGAGAAAGTAATTGGAAAAGGTTTTCAACAGCTGCTATGCGGGTCACCAAAGGAGCTAATCCAGGTAAAGCCTAAGAATGTTTAAGCATTCCTGAAAGCCTGGCTGAAAAGTCTCTCTCATGTCATACAGTGCATTAAAGAAAGCCACAAATTCTCGGGGCGTCCTCCTACTGAGAGGTGGGAACTATTGCCACTTCTCTTGAATCCGGCTGGCCTGTGATCCGGGTTCAGGCACTAGGAGAGCTAAGTGATGCTTCCTGATTTCCCAGCATAGGCTGTGGGAAGCGTGGCGTGTGAGCTTGGTCTCTGGGTGCCCCGAGACGCCCTGCTGGGGGATCTAGTGCTGGCACCCCAGTTGACTGGCCCAGCAGGGTCCAGTCTTCCAGGCACCCCCACTGAGGTGCCGGACTCGGAAGTGAAGCTGTCTTGAACCCCTGAAGCCCACGTGCTAGCGGAACACCCCCGAGCAGCCTCGAGGAATGCCACTCGGAACAGAATAATTGCACAGCTGAGCGCTGCCCAAATTCCTCACCCACAAATCATTTTAAAACAGCAAGTTTGGGGACAGTTTGATACACAGCAAAAGATAACCAGAATATGCCTCAAGTTCATTTTGTTGCTTCCTCTCTTCATGAGCCTGTGAAGTTGCCTCAGTCTTGTCTGACTTTTTGCTACGCTATGGACTGTAGCCCGCCAGGCTCCTCTGTCCGTGGGATTCTCCAGGCAAGAATACTGGAGTGGGTTATCATGCCCTCCTCCAGGGGATCTTCCCAACCCAAGAATCGAAACCCTCATCTCACAGGTCTCCTGCATTGGCAGGCTGGTTCTTTATCACTAGCGCCACCTGGGAAGCCCAAGCGAATAAACAGCCAAGGACCAGGCTAAGAAATATTCATAATGAAACAAACCAGCCCTCCAGTCTTTCCTTCAGCAGTTCATACACACACACACACACACACACACACACACACAGAAGATCTTGGCAAATTTGTATTTCAGACAAATAGCCTTTCAACAGATTGATTTGAAATGTCACCCATTAAAATAATTTTTCCTTTGGAAGTTATCAAACACTGTTAAAAAGAAGCTGCCTGTGAAAGCACAGCTGGGACGTTCTTTTCATAATTTCACCGTTTCCATTTCTGACACCCAGCAGCTTTGTGAGGGTTCAACTCCAGTATGAAAAAAGAAACAAGAGATAACATCTGCTTTCTCCTCTGTCTTTACACACATTTAATCACACCCAGAGACGCAAGGTCTTTTCTCACGTTATTCCAATTCACCTTCTGCTGTTAACTAAGATGCATGTGGCCCCTTCTAAAGATACATCGCACGATGCAGGGCGAGGAATGCAGAAGAGCCGAGTGGACGGGATGGGGCGGAGAATGACTCAGTGGACACGACAGCTACCCACACGGAGCAATGAGCCCAGCACAAAGGCTGCAGCTGCTCACAGAGTCATCCGCAGTATTTCTGACACGGCAGATCCTCCCGGTGATGTCAGACGTCTTTCTTAAACAAAAGTGAAATGTGAGAAGGTGAAAAATTACAGCACTGCGGGAGAATATTTCGCCTTGTTCCAAGAACCGTATTCTTAAATGCCTATGTTTTTCCACAGTCTGGATCTCCCCCAGTTTGGTGAAAGTCATGAAGTTTCTTTCCAAGAAAACCTACCCATTGGCTCCCTGCGTTCTTGGTTATCTCAGCCCCCACCCCGCCACCCCCTGTGATGCAAGTCACTGAGCAGGGAAAATGATTCACAGGGCTCTGAAGCAAACCGAATTCATTGAATTAGACGTTGGAAAAGCGCCGAAGTGAGTCACCATCTCATCCCTTGCTCTGAGGGGGGCAGCACCACGCCTAGACCACTCCAGCCAGGAGAGAAGGAGCTGTGTTTTTAATAAGCTGGTTGGAGAAGGATCATTTCCAACCATAATAAGGGGCGTTCCTGTGTATACTCATGTTCCAACCACAACAAGGCACTGCAAAGTTGAACCCAAAGCAGAAACGAAAGAATCAGGCAAAGCAGGGAGCTTGGTTCAGACTACGCTTTTGTGCAAATGAGAAAAAGTAGTCCCTGGGGGCCAAGGACTTCGATAAAGCCCACCCATCCCCCCGCCCCCGCCCACCCCGCCCCCCCCCCCCACCTCTCATCCCTTTTGGGGCAGAAACTGCCAGAACTGGGGAGAATGGATTCACCCCACCCTCCACACCCAACTGCCCAGCCTCGCTCTGAGCAGAGAGGAGTCCCAGGACCATGGGCAGTGAGTGACCTGGGAAGTACGTTCAACCTTTTATACCTCCCACTTACCCTTTGCCTGGTTAAAATCTATCTCTTCCTACTTTGATCCCCATGGTTCCTGTTGCTAACACTTGGTAACACTTTTTTTTTTTTTTTAATCTGACACCTAATAAATCCGAGGGCTGACAGGTAATGTATCTTCATCTCCCTGGGTACCCTGCCCTAAAGGAATGAATGACTCTGGGAAAGAATGAACCCAGCCCTCCAACACTCGCATCTCATTTTTTCCTCGCTCTAACCGAAGAGTATGACCTCACCTCCCCTGAGGGAAAACGACCAGCCAGTCCACAGTTTGTCCTCCAGAGGAATTCCAGGTTGGCAAGGGAAATTCTTGAACACAGGGATCCTTATGGCCATGGGACCTGAGCCCATTTTCCCTCCACGCGCCTCCTGTTTGGGCGTCATTTCAGGACCAGCTTCCTCACCAAACAGCATGTTAGAGCCAGCGAGACGAGGGGAGCATCTTTTCTAAGCCCTTAGAACCTCTTAGAAGGCAAGGGCTGCCTTCCCAGTGCCACTGGTCACAGCCACCCTTCTTCTTGGGGACCATAGTGGAATCAGAGCACATCCCCCAAAAACACTGACCTGGGACCACCGATCCACCACTACCCAGAGCTTCTGGACCACTCCCCAGCCTGGTGTTATCAGCATCCTAAAAGGCCACCAAGACAGCTGCCAAAGGAACCCCTCATTTTGCGAAGAGGGTCACCTGTCACAGCCAGAGGTCAGAAACAGAATGTCTAAGGGCCAGGCCAACCATCTGCAAGGTATCTGTCATAGTTGCTGTTTGTTGTTGACATTTAATTGCACAATGCTATTTACATGAAAGATCCAGAATAGGTAAATCCATAGAAATGGAACTCAGATTGGCGGTTACCGGGAGCTGGAGGTGGGGGAGACAAGGACTGACTCCCCAGTGGGTATGGGATTTCATTTCCAGGAGATGAGCATTGGGAACTAGAAAGAGGTGGTGGTTACACAATATTGTAAAGGAACTAAAGGCCACTGAATTGTCCACTTCCACGTGTTTAACTTGTGCTATGTTGATTTCACCTGAATTTTTTTTTTTGACTGCTCCAGGTCTTAATTGCAGCACGTGGGATCTTTAGTTGCAACATGTGGGCTCTAGTTCTCTGACCAGGTATTGAACCCAGGCCCCCTGCCTTGGGAGCATACACTCTTAGCCACTGGACTATCAGGTAAGTCTCCACACCTGAAATTTTTTTTTAGTAAATACCCCCCACAAAAGAGAGAGAGTTCTGTTAAGAAAGAAACCACTTCATTTAAGAAACCAGAAGATCTGGCACCTCTAACCGCATCCCCTCATGGCCCCAATCTGCGGATGCAGGGCAGCAGCTCCAGGATGGGGGAAGGGGCCCCTGCCCTTCATGTGGTCCTTCACCCTCATCTGAGTGTGTGACCCCGCCCCTTCCTGCAACGAAGCTACTGATTTTCTGCAGGGAGTAAACAGAGTCCCCACGAGCTGCCATCTTCAGATGAGTGTAAGGTGAGATCAGAAGCCAAGATCTGAGAACACAGCCGGGAGGAAAACAGGGAGAGGCCAGGAGGTGGTGATCAGAGAAACAGACACAAGGACAAGCGAGGACCAGTGTGTTGCTGATCATTCTGCCCGGAGCAGCATCTCCTCCACCCAGCCTCTCCATCCCTTTACCCTGCTCTATTTTCCTCTGATGCTGAAGCTGAAGCTCCAATACTTTGGCCACCTAATCCAAAGAACTGACTCATTGGAAAAGACCCTGATGCTGGGAACGATTGAAGGCGGGAGGAGAAGGGGACAACAGAGGATGAGATGGTTGGATGGCATCACCAACTCGATGGGCATGAGTTTGAGCAAACTCCAGAAGTTGGTGATGGACAGGGAGGCCTGGCATGCTGCCATCCATGGGGTCGCAAAGAGTCGGACACAACTGAGTGATTGAACTGAACTGAACAGATTTTCCTCCCTAGCTCTCACTACTACCTGACTGGGTATTCGTTTCCTAAGGCTGTCGTAACATGCACCCACAAGTTGGCTGGCTTAAAGGGCACGGGTTTTTATGCTCTCACAATTCTGGTGGCCAAAAGCCCTAAATCAAGATGTTGGCAGGGCTGCACTCCTTCCAAAGTCTCTAGGGGAGAATCCTTCCTGCCTCTTCCAGCTTCTGGTGGGTCCAGGTATGTTCCCTGACTTGCAGCAGCATCACTCCTGTCTCTGCCTCTGTGTTCACATTGCTTCCTTCCACCTGTTTCTTCTTCTCCAAACTCCTTTCCCTAATGAAGACATTGGTCATTGGATTTAGCACGCGTGCCTGTGTGCTCAGCCTTGTCCGACTCTGCGACCCCAGGCACTGTAGCTCATCAGGCTCCCCTGTCCATGGATTTCCCTAGAGCAGGTTGCCATTTCCTCCTCCAGGGGAACTTCCTGACCCAGGGATCAAACCCGTGTCTCTTGCGTCTCCTGCACCTCTGTGCCACCTAGGAAGCCCTTGTTGGATTTAGTGATGGATGATGTCATCTTGAGATCCTTCACTTAATTAAAACTGTAAAGACCTTATTTCCAAGTAAGGTCTCATTCACAGGCCCCAGGGGTTAGGATTTGGACATAATTGTTTTTCAGTGAGGGCCACAATTCAACCCATGAGACTATACACTTTTTGTTTACTGTGTGACTCATGTTGTGAAGTCTCATGAGAGTGAGGACTCTGCCCACTTGTTTCCGAGTCAGACCCTCAAAGCCTAGAACAATGTCTGGCACACACCTCCTCAATAAATATTCACAGAATCAGTGAAGGAGGCATCTTGTGCATGCCATGATGTTGGCTCAAACCAAGTCAGCCAATAGGAAGGTACATGATAGCAACTTGGCATGTGAAAGTCGACTATGAATATCAGGTAGATTTCAGAGATGAAGGTCTCCATAGAGGAGCCATTGGGGAAAATGAAGAGAGCTCCAGTCCAACTAAGAGGTTTGTCACTGAGACCACAAGCCTGTGCTGATACAGCTTCCTGACCCACCAGCTCAGGGGCACAAAGTCCTGGTCTCCAGTGGTGGCTGGACAAAGAAACTTTGGGAAGAGTGAAGATGACCTGCCACTCCTGCTGGGGTATGTGCAGTAATTCCAGCCTAAGGGTTTTCACTCATTGGAGGGAGAGACACTCAGCATGTGAGTACAAATCCCCTGCTTTGACACCTGTGGGTATGAGTTAAAAGTGCACATTTGGGGGCCTCACCCCAGACCTTCCCAATCAGAATCCCTGGGAGGACTATGGGTGACTGCTGAGAACCCTGATGTTAGAGACCCAGTGAGCCTCTTGGTCTCTTCCAATGGTCACTCCTGGGGCTTTCCCCTCCTCAACTGTCAGCATCCCATGTGACTGCCGTTTGTACAACCATTACCCTCACTCTAGGGAGAATCAATACCCCTGCCCCAGTCTCTGGCCTTTCTGGTTTTTGGTTTTTTTTTTCACACTGACACCAGAGTTAAAAACTAGTAAAGAAAAGTGAAAGTGTTCGTCACTCAGTCGTGTCTGACTCTCTGTGACCCCATGGACTGTAGTCTGCCTGTCTCTTCTGTCCATGGAATTCTCCAGGCCAGGATACTGGAGTGGGTAGCCCTTCCCTTCTCCAGGAGATCTTCCTGACCCAGGGATTGAACCCCGGTCTCCTGCATTGCAGGCAAATTCTTTATCGTCTAAGCCACCAGGGGAAGCCTAGTAGAGATGGCACCATTTCTGGCCCCTATACCCTTGAATGGTTCCTCCACCATCTAGAGAGTAGACACAGCCGATCGCCTACCTAAAAGCCATTTCTCCCTCATTTTGTTCTAAGAGAACCCAACAGAACCCTGATTTCATTCAGGCACTGAGTGAAAATGTGCCCATGGAAAGTGGGTCCTACCCCACCCACCACAGAGGACTAACTCTGATGGGTCTCTGATCAGTCATCCTAATACCATTGCCATTTGCCAGGGATTGGTTCAGAGAGAGGCAGGTGACCCAGTGCTGTCCAGTGAGGCACTACTGGAGCCTGCTCCGTTTTTTTGGGAGGGTGGTGGTTTGGGGGGCTTGTCTGCATTGGGTCTTCATTGCAGCGTGCAGGCTCTTTGCTGTGGCACACAGGCTTTCTCTAGTTTTGGCAGTTCAGTTCAGTTCAGTTGCTCAGTCGTGTCTGACTCTTTGTGACCCCACGAACAGCAGCACGCCAGGCTTCCCTGTCCATCACTAACTCCAGGAGCTTGCTCAAACTCATGTCTGTTGAGTCAGTGATGCCATCCAACCACCTCGTCCTTGCCATCCCCTTCTCCTCCTACTTTCAATCTTTCCCAGCATCAGGGTCTTTTCCAGTGAGTCAGTTCTTCACATCAGGTGGCCAAAGGACTGGAGCTTAAGCTTCAACATCAGCCCTTCCAATGAATATTCAGGATTGACTTCCTTTTGGAGTGACTGGATCTCCTTGCAGTCCAAGGGACTCTCAAGAGTCTTCTCCAACACCACAATTCAAAACCATCAGTTCTTCGGTGATCAGCTTTCTTTATCATCCAACTCTCACATTCATATATGGCTACTGGAAAAACCATAGCTTTGGCTAGACGGACCTTTATTGGCAAAGAAATGTCTCTGCTTTTTAATATGCTGCCTAGGTTGGTCATAGCTGTTCTTCCAAGGAGTAAGCGTCCTTCAATTTCATGGCTTCAGTCACCATCTGCAGTGATTGTGGAGCCCAAAATACTAAAGTCTGTCACTGTTTCCATAGTTTCCCCATCTATTTGCCATGAAGTGATGGGATCGGATGCCATGTTCTTCATTTTCTGAATGTTGAGTTTTAAGCCAACTTTTTCACTCTCCTCTTTCACTTTCATCAAGAAGCTCTTTAGTTCTTCACTTTCTGCCATAAGGGTGGTGTCTCTGTGTATCTGAGGTTATTGATATTTCTCCCTGCAATCTTGATTCCAGCTTGTGCTTCATCTAGCCTGGCATTTCGCGTGAGGTACTCTGGATATAAGTTAAATAAGTAGGGTGACAATATACAGCCTTGATGTACTCCTTTCCGGATTTGGAGCCAGTCTATTGTTCCACGTCTAGTTCTAACTGTTGCTTCTTGACCTGCATACAGATTTCTCAGGAGGCAGGTAAGGTGGTCTGGTATTCCCAACTCTTTAAGAATTTTCCACAGTTTGTTGTGATCCACACAGTCAAAGGCTTTGGTGTGGACAATAAAGTTTTTCTGGAACTCTCTTGCTTTTTCAATGACCCAACTTATATTGGCAATTTGATCTCTGGTTCCTCTGGCTTTTCTAAATCCAGCTTGACCATCTGGAATTTCTCAGTTCATGTACTGTTGAAGCCTGGCTTGGAGAGTTGGGGCACGTGAGGGCTTCTCTCAAGGTGTGGCTCATAGACTTCTCTCTTGGACCACAGGCTCTAGAGCTCATAGGCTCTCTAGTTGCGGTGCATGGGCTTAGTTGCCCTGAAACCTGTGGGATCTTAGTTCCTCAAACAGAGATCAAACCCATGTCCCCTGCATTTTGGAAGACAGATTCTCAACCACTGGACCACCGGGGAAGTCCCAGTGGTGGATGTTCTTAGTCACGGTTGTTTAAGCTCCTCATTTGCACAGCAGTGGTGAGGAAGGGATTCCTACTCTAGGGTTCTGGGGATGGCCGAACACCCAACATCTGACAGATGAGATCAACAGCAGTTTATAGTCACATATACTCAGGCCTGGGGAGGGGATAGGAAACAGCATACCATGCAGGGCATGGAGGGCTGCACTTAGGAAGGAGTGAATAAGCAGGGGCGTGGGAGGCAGGCTTTGTAGTAGCAAAAGGGTGGGATGCCCCATGGTTCTCCCGGGAGGATAGGATAGGCTTGTTTGGATAAGTCTGTGATCTGGCAGGAAACTGAAGCCCTGTCTCAGGGATAAGCAGCACCAGGGCCTGGTCCTGGGCCAGTGAAGTGTTTTTGGCTAGTCGACCTTATCTGTGGGAGCAGGATAGGAAGAAGGGAGGGGAACTAGCCCTCCCAGCTTCAGATAACAAAGCAGCACATACTCAGTTCAGTCGCTATGTTGTGTCCAACTCTTTGCGACCCCATGGACTGCAGCACGCCAGGCCTCCCTGTCCATCACCAGCTCCCAGAGGATACTCAAACTCATGTTCATTGAGTCAGTAATGCCATCCAACCATCTCATCCTCTGTTGTCCCCTTCTCCTCTCACCTTCAATCTTTCCCAGCATCAGGGTCTTTTCCAATGAGTCAGTTCTTTGCATCAGGTGGCCAGAGTATTGGAGTTTCAGCTTCAACATCAGTCCTTTCAGTGAATATTCAGGACTGATTTCCCTTAGGATGGACTGGTTGGATCTCCTTTCAGTCCAAGGGACTCTCAACTATTGAGCTTTAATTTCAGCCCAGGCAAGCATCCTTAGGAACTCCTACTCACCCCGAGTTGACAGCATCCCACAGCAAGCCCACACACTGAGCGGCTTTACCTCCTGGCCTTTGAGTCTTCTCCTTTGCCTCTCCTGCCACCACACATCCCTCCTTTCACAGCCCTCCCAGCCACTGGAAACCAGGAACACTGAATAAAGGCTCCAAGAGCCTCGGCTTCCAGATGAGCAATCCTGGCCACCCTCTGCCTACCTCCCAGTAGATCTCACTGGAACTTAGCAGCTCAACAACATGCTCTTGTATTGGTTTCTCCTCCTTCCCTGCCTCGTGTCCCCAGTCTCTCAGTCCTCCCCCAAATAAGTGGTATCAGGCTGTGCTTTTGGGAGAACCCAGAATAAAGAGACACAGGTTTGATCCCTGGATGGAGAAGATCCCCTGGAGGAGGGCATGGCAACCCACTCTAGTATTCTTGCCCAGAGAATCCTAAGGACAGAAGAGCCTGGCAGGCTGTGGTCCATAAGTTTACAAAGAGTTGGACACAACTGAAGCTATGAGGAATACCCAGAATAATAAACTTACTTGTACCTGGACACCATTTCATGAGGAAATGATGTCTTGTACTTTGAGAGAACAAAGGTGAGGATGAAAGCCAACATGCTCAGGATGGCGGAGTGGAAATATGAGAAGAGTTGGGGACCCCTGGTGACATCACTGAGGTGCTGACCCCAACCAGCTCCTTCCCTACCTATTGTTAGAAGGAGATGATGTAACCACCCCCCCCCCAGTCCATCATTTAAACTCCTTATTCCATCATTTAGGCCACTAAGTGGTCTTTAAGATGTTGCAGAACATCTGTGTCAGTAGCAAGCAAAAGAATGGCTTTAATTTTAGACCAGAGAAGCCACAGTCTCAGATGGAAGATCAGCTGGACGTGTCAGCTGTCACAGAAACATCCTCTTGGGAATCTTGCAGAAGAAGAGCCCAGGAGTCCAAATGTGCCGTCTGCCAAAGCCCGTCCCCGGGTCACAGTTTGTCATGAGCGTAACTATTTGTCATAACTTTGGCCATTCTCTTTCCAATCTTGTTGTCTTCAGCTGTCACTTGAATTTCACTAGCGTGATTCTAGCCACATAATTGTGGAGGAAATTCTTTGTCAGAGTCGCACAAGCACAATTATAGCCGCTAATGACTGAGTTTCTCATGACAACAGCCTCTGGAAAGCCACCACGTTCAAGCATCTCAGCTATGTGTCAGCCGCTGCATGCAACTGGCATGTGGGGTTTTGCGTGGAGTCTGTAAAACGTTAAATAAGACGGAGGCTCTGAAAGCGCGCTTCCCTGGTGCTCTCTGTGCTCAGCGATAATGTAAGTGATTAGAGATCTATTTTTAACTTTTTGGAAGATACTAATTAGCATTTAGCTGATTTACCCCAATTAGGCAAATAGTTGTTTAATGAGAAATCTTCACAAGTAAGATGGTTCACATTACCCTCGCAGAGGAATTAAACAGACCCCCCACAAAGCCTGGTGGGGGAGTGGGGGGAGTCAGTACAAGTGTTTCCTATATATTTATAGGCACTTTGCTAGCATGAACAATTGGGCTTCCCTGGTGGCTCAGACAGTAAAGAATCCGCCTGCAGTGCGGGAAACCTGGGTTCAATCCCTGGTGGAGAAGATCCCCTGGTGGAGGGCATGGCAACCCACTCCGGTATTCTTGCCTGGAGAATCCCATGGACAGAAGAGCATGGTGAGCTACAGACCACAGGGTCACAAAAAGCTGGACACAACTGAGGGACTAAGCACAGACAGTGTGAACAATTAGTGCATGTTATCAGATTTTAGCTCATTCTCTCATGCTCTTAACAACACCTCCAAAAGTTCTAGGCACTCCTTAGTATTTGCTGAGTTGTCTTGATTGCCATCCCATAATACTCACTGAGCATCTACCCTGAGCTGAAATGCGGATACAATAACCAGTAAGTCCCCTTGTCTTTTAGCATTTATGGCCAGAGCTGTCCTACCAGGAGCAAGGCATGGCCTCTCCATGTCTCAGTGTCCCCACATGAAAAATGGGGACAGTAACACCCAGCTTCCAGCCAGTGCTGGTACATAAGACTTCACTCTGAGAAGGACCTGAGCTTGCTGTAATACAATGCTCTTGCTATCTTGAAATTCTTAATACTTTTTGAACAAAGGGTCCCACATTTTCATTTTTCACTGGGCCCCACAAATTGCACAGCCCATCTTGGGGACAGGAAAATATACAGTGTAGAGATTTATAAGAATTAAATAAGTGAATGTATTTAAAGTACATAGCTTCCCTGCTGGCTCAGTGATAATCTATCTGCCAATGCAGGAGACACAGGTTCGATCCCTGATCCAGGAGGATCCCACATGCTGCGGAGCAAATAAGCCCATGGGTCACAACTATTGAGACTGTGCTCTAGAGCCCAGGAGCCGGGACTGCTGTGCCCACGTGCCACAGCTCCTAAAGCCCATGTGCCCCAGAGCCAGTGCTCCACAGCAAGAAAAGCCACCGCAGTGGGAACCCCGAGTGCCACAGCTGGAGAGTGGCCCCCACTCGCCGCAGCTAGGGAAAAGCCCCAGCAGCAGTGAAGACCCAGCACAGCCAAAAATAAAGAAATACATTTTTAAATGATCATTTTAAAAAGTACAGAGAAGCTTCACATAGGATAAGTTCTCAAAAATGGGATAACCATCCCAGCTCAGTAGTTAAATCCAAAATGAATGGATCAGTATTTTCTGAAAGCCTCCTACCCATCTAATCTAAGGACCATTCATTACATTCTGCTTGGAAAAGTGAAGTCACTGAGTCGTGTTCGACTCTTTGCGACCCCATGGACTGTAGCCTACCGGGCTTATCTGTCCATGGGATTTTCCAGGCAATAGTCCTGGAGTGGATTGCCATTTCCTTCTCCAGCGGATCTTGCTGACCCAGGGATGGAACCCAGGTCTCCCGCATTGTAGACAGACCCTTTACTGTCTGACATTCTGCTTAACTTTCTTTAAAAACAGCTGTGAGTACATTTCTGGCCTCAACATTGAATCTTAATTTTCAAATAGTTAACATGTGCTTCATTCCTCCCAGTTTTTTTTTTTAATATTATCAATTTATTCTTGGTTGCACTGTGTCGTCATTGCTGCTCAGGGGCTTTCTCCAGCTGTGTGAGCAGGGGCTTCTCTTGTTTTGGCTCCATGGCTCCAGAGCACAAGCTCGGTAGTTATGCTGCTTGGGCTTAGTTGTTCCACAGCATGTGGCATCTTCCCAGACCAGGGATCAAACCCATGTCCCCTGCGTTGGTAGGCAGATTCCTATGTGCTGTACTGCCAGGGAAGTCACCCTGCCCCAATCAGTCTCATCAAAACATCCTCCTCTCCACAGCTCCGGTTGACTTGAGCACTGCATACGCAAAAAGTCCTTTGACCAGCCCCACTGAGTTACCAAGTACTTAAGTGGTTCTTTCAATTCAATCACTTTTCTTCCTTCAATTGACCGATTAATTCTCCCAAAATGCTTCCAGAAGTAAAATGACATGCAGGGGACAGTGCAGGTTAGAAGTGAAGACATTTATTTTTTTTAATCTCTACAAACTGATAACCTTTGGTACATGTCCACAATTCTTTATCCACAATTCTGAAATCTAAAAAGCCCTAAACAAAGAAATTGGAAATAAATCTGTGGCAAATACATTTGGTTGCAAAACCAAACCTGAAAGTGATGTGGGGCTATTTGTAATCTGTTTAGAATAATACTGTGGGTATGACATAATGTACCATGTGTAAATTGAATTATCCTTCTAAACTCAAAAGAAAAATTCTGAACATCTGACCTCATGTTTTTGAATATGAGACTGTGGTCCTAGGTCAGGTTTACACCATCCTTTCCCAGCTTGCTTCCTAACCAACAAAGCCACACATTAAAGACAGGAACTGGGGTTACTTGTATACATGTATTCACTGAGGCTTTATTCAGAAGAGCCGAAAGGTGGAAGCAACTCAAGAGTCCACTGATAGGTGAATGAATAAGCAAAATGTGGTCTATATACACAATGGGATATTGTTTAGCCTTTAAAAATGGAATTCTATAACATATGCATGCGTGTGTCCTGTCACTCAGCCGTGTCCAGCTCTTTGTGACCTCAAGGACCGTAGCCCACCAGGCTCCCCTGTCCATGGGTTTCTCCAGGCAAGAATACTGAAGTGGGTTGTCATTTCTTCCTCCAATGCTGGTCTTCTATTTCCAGCAACAGGGCAAACAGCATCACCTAACTATCCTCCCACCGCCAGGCACCAAAAAGTGCTGAACAAAATATGACAAATAACTTTCTAAATTCATAGCCTAATTCCTAAGCAAGTAAGGGATAGGTAGCCTTGGGGCTGGAAAAAAAAAAGACAAAAATGAAACAAAAATCAGCATAGGGAACATGAACCAATGCTGAGGTTGCTCTATATAGGTGAGAGAGGTGACAAGTTTTGGTAACTAAGGAATTTATGTGTGTTTTTCTCTCTATTTGTTGGTTGCACTGTGGGATCTTAGTTCCCTGACCAGTGATTGAACCCACGTCCCCCTGCAGTGGAAGAGCAAAGTCTGAACCACTGGACCACCGAGGAAGTCCAGAAACTTATGTTTTAATGCCACACCTAGACAGGAGAGGAGGCCTTAGGTCTGACCAGTTGATGAGTTGGATCTGAGGTCCCTGGGATGATCCAAGAAAAAAAAAAAGAAAGAAATCTGCCTGTTGGCCCACAAAGATGGCGAAGATATTCATTGTCTTGGCCTGGACTTGGAGAGGGCTCACGATGAAGAGTTGGCATTTACTCTTGAGTAAGATTAGGACCTATTGAAGCGAGATAGGTAGAAGAGAGACAGATATGACTTAAGTGTTAACAAAAACAAACAAACAAAGTGACCCGCACTAGGCTAGAGAAAACTAGTGGAATCAGACAGTCCAGGAGGAAGACTATACAGTAATCAGAGGAACAGGTGCTGGCACTTTGGGTCGGAGAGGGAGCAGTGGGCGTGGGGATAAGTGCTTGGATTCTGGATGCAAACGAAGATGAACCCAGTGATACTTGCTGATGGATTAATTACAGAGCAGGAGAGGAAATGTAAAGTCAAGGGTGGCTCCAATACCTCAGTTATTTTCATACTTAAGACAAATTTTTAAAGTTTGAAATACTTATTAGGCATCCCAAGAGGGATAATGAGCAGGAAATAGGACACAGAAGTAGGAGTAGAAAATCAATATAGACATACTTGGAGACATTTCAGTTTGGTTCCAGACCACTGCAATATTGTGACAAAGTGAGTCGAATTTTTCTGGCTTCCAGTGCATATAAAAGTTATGTTTATACTATACATAAGTGTGCATTAAGTGTGCAGTTACATTACGTCAAAAAAAGTACATATCTTAATTAAAAATATTTTATTGCTTAATACTAAACGCTAAATAATGTAAGTCAGGAAGTGTTTTAAATATAATAATACATGGTATTCTAAGTATTTTAAGTTGTGTTACTGGGAAAGAGCATACGAGTAGTATGAAATTTGAATAAGTAAGGAACATGTTATAACCTCTGGGGTAATCACTAAAAGAATAGAAAAAGGACTCCTAACTTCCAGACAATATAGAAGAAAAAAGAGAGCCAAAAAGGAATTAAAGAGAAAGAAAGAAAAAAGTATTTTATGGACTTCCCTGGTGGTCCAGTGATTTAAGAATCTGCCTTCCAACAGAGGGGATGTGGGTTCAATCCCTGGTCAGGGAACTAAGACCCCATAGGGCAGGGCAATTAAACCTGATGCAGCCCAATAAATAAAAATAAAGTAAAGTTAATTAATTAATTAATTTTTAAAAAGATTTTATTGCTAAAAACTGCTGACCATCATCTGAGCATTCATCAAGTCATAATATATTTGCAAAAGTAACATCAGAGATGACTGATCACAATCACCATAACAAAGACAATAATGATGAAAAAGTTTGAAATATCTCGAGAATTACCGATACGTAACACAGGGACATGAAGTGAGCAAATGCTGTTGGAAAAATGGCGCCAATAGACTTGCTCAATGCAGTGTTACCATAAACCTTCAATTTGTAAAGAATTCTAGTGTCTTCAGAGTGCAGTAAAATGAGGTATGCAAATAGTATCCAGATGCAAATGGTACTGAGAACCATGGGGCTAGTGAGAGTTGACAGAAAAGAGCTCCAGGTACCATATTCCAATATCAAGAGGATAGAACAGAGGAGAAAGAGAGTAGAGGAGACAGGATAGAACATTCCAGAGAGGAAGAAGGAAAATCTGGAAAAAGCATCTGCTGCCAACAGAGTTAAGAAGTGATTTGAGGAGAGAGAGTGATTGGCAGCCCAAGTGCTGCTGGTAGTTCAAGTCCAAAGACAACTGAGGTCAACCATGAGAGATGGCAGCATGGGGATCATCGGCAATCTCGATGAGAGCAGTTTGGGTGGACTGGTGGGGGTGAGAGCCTGTTAGAAAGGGCTTCCAAAGAGTGGGAGGAAGCAACACAAGAGTCCTTCCACAGATGAGTGGATAAAGAAAGCATGATGCATCTGCAGAGTGGAGTACTATTCCCTCATAAAAAGGAAGGATGCGCTGATACATGCTCCAACATAGATGAATCTTCAAAGCATCACAGTTACTGAAAGAAACCAGTCACGAGCGACCACGTGTTGTACGATTCCAGTTATATGAACTATCCGGCATGAACAATCTGTAGAGACAGAAAGCATATTAGTGGTTACCAGAGACTGGGGGAATCTGGGGGAAGCAGGGGAAAGGGGAGTGACTGCTTCATGGGTACAAGATTTGCATTTGAAATGATGAAAAGTTTTGGAACTAGACCAGTGACAGTCACACCACACTGTAAACGCACTTCATGTCACTGCATCATACAATGTCACATGGCTACAGTGGTACATTTGTGTGTGTTTTACCACAATAGAAAAAAATGAAGAGAATGGGGGAGGGAGTGAGATTACAGACAGCACAAATGGAAACTGTACTGTAAAAAAGGAGAGAAATAGAGTGGGGCTCCAAACAAGGTCAAGAAAAGCGTGTGTACTAATGAGAATGAATGAAGAAAGACAAAACTGATGACTCAGGAGAGAGGAAGACACTGTTGGAGAATGACCTCGAGCAGAGGAGAAAGAGGACATCCATCACAGGAGGCAGGGGTTGGCCTTGGCCAGGAGCCGGGGCGTTTCACCCACAGGAGGATGGGGGACGGAGCACGTGAGAGCATAGATGCAGCCTGTCGGTGGACAGATGGAGCGGTGAGGATCCACTGAGGCCTGTCTCTGAGACAGAGACTGAGAATGGGGAACAGATATGAATAGTCCTTTACAAGTAGGGGGAGTGACTGAACCAGGGAAATACGGTCCAATGCCCACACTTCTCAGAGAGTTACTGATCACCCATTTCCAGTGAGACCATCTCCTGCCCCTGCTGCTGCCAGCTGTGTGGGCACAGGCTCAGAATACAGAGCAAGTGGGCTTCACCAGGACTGCGATTTAGCCAACTGTGACAGGGAGTTATATATGTCAGTGCGACTGGGCTCCAGTGCCCAGATTTTTGGTCAAACATCATTCTGAATGTCTCTGAGAGAGTATTGGGTTGGGGGTGGGTGGAGATTTCCATTTAATTTGGTGGACTTTGGCAAAGCAGATTGTCCTCCATGAGGAGGCGGGCCTCATCTAATCAGTTGAAAGCCTTAATAGCATGAAGATGGGCCTCTCCCAAGCAAGCAAGAAGGAATTTCTGCCTACAGACTGCCTTTGGACTTAAACTGAAATACCAGCCAGGCCACCCTGCCGATTTGGGACCTGCCAGTCTCTACAATCATGTGAGTGAATTGCTTAAAATAAACCTCTTTCTATATAAACACACAGCCTGTTGGTTCTGCTTCTCTAGAGAACCGTGACTCATACATCAACCAAGTACAATGAAATGGGAGAGGAGAGGGGGCTGGGGTGTTTACAACAAAATGAAGGCGGATGTTTAGCTGGATATGGAGGACAGTGAGGGCTTGAAAGGAATGAGATCAGTAAGTGGTGAAAAGTTAGGGGATTGCGGTCCCTGTGGGCTCACAGGATTGATTGGAGCAGGGCATTAGAGGGAGTTATAAAGCCAACTCGAAATACTTCCAGATTATCATTGCGCAAGATGAATACTGAGATGGCTGTGTTTCCATTTTTCTCTGGAAGAGTACTAGCAAGATTGAGGCTCCAAAGGCCTGGTGGACTATAACACATGCCTCTCCTAGAGTCCAGGCAAGAGGCAGCCTCAGAGTAGGAAGAAGGAGGTAGGAAGGGAATGGGCTGTGGTCAAGGAACAGTGAGAGGGCAGGGCTGGAGCGAGAATGGCCTGAGGCAGCCATCCACACTGCGCTCGGCACAGTGGCCAGCCAGAGACATTCCCATAGCCCTGAAGAGGCCAGGAGGTAACTGAAAATTCCATCATTGCGCCTGCCAGGGGTCATCTGGACTGGAACAAGGGGATGCAGAAGGCCAGGGGTGACAGCCCAGAGCTAAGAGACAAGAGGAGCCTGTGGCCAGGTGCCCAGGCCGCAGAGAGGGAGCCATCAGCACACACACAAAAATACCATGAGGTCCCCCCCAAGACACATATCTCCCCAGGCCAGTTCAGAGGACCAGCCATCTGCCACAGATGCCCCAGTGTTCCAGAAGCTTCTCCCTGCCTTGAGGATTTCTCAGAGGGGAGGAGGGTGAGGGGAGAAACCATGGAGGCAGGGAGAATTCTGGTGGGAACTGTGAACTTTGGGGTAACTGAGAAAGTTACTCAAAATAAGCTTTTGTTTTTAACCAGAAAAAAAAAAAAAAAAAAAAAACAGAATTAGCTTGAGTGGCCTGAAAAGAAACAAGCCTGTCCTGCAGGTTGTTCCCACGGAGAAGAAAAGACAAATTCCAGCAATCTGGTTGGCTGATGAGTCTGAATTCTGATCCCACTGTGTGAATGGTTTGATGTTTTACAAAACAGCTCTATGTGTTGATAACCTGTGTGCGTGTGCGTGTACATGCTAAGCCGATTCCATCATGTCCAACTCTTTGCAACCGGCTGCAGTCCGTGGGATTCTCCAGGCAAGAATACTGGAGTAGGATTGTCATTTCCTTCTCCAGGGGATCTTCCTGACCCAGGGATCAAACTTCTGTCTCTCATCTCCTGCATTGGCAGGCAGATTCTTTACCACTAGTGCCACCTGGGGGGAGCAGCCTGAGATAAAATCCCAAAATATTATCTGAACGGGAAGAAGCTTTAGGTCATCTGATCTAGAGGGGAGATGACCTCGCCCACCTCCCTAGGGGACCGCTGGCCTCGGCTACAGACACTTTTGCTTGTCACAATCGGTCTCTAGTGCAGGACAGGTGTACTCGTCCATACCCTACAGCGTGCGGGACAGCCCTTCACCACAGAGTTCTGTCAACACGGCCAAGGTTGAGAAACCCTTCTCAGATCCAAAATTCTGTCCAGGCAGGCGTGTCCTCAGAAAAACTCCCTCTTGGCCCAGACAGTCTCGGCCTAAGGACCTCTGTGGTCATTTGCCCGGTGACTCAATGATTGAAGCAGGATCTGTTCCCAGCTCTCCCTGACCCCAGAGTCTGCTGTTTATTTTTAATTTTTTATTTTACTGGCTGCTCTGCACAGTATATGGGATTTTAGTTCCCCTATCAGGGATGGAACCCATGCTTCCTGCATTGAAGAGTGGAGTCTTCACCACTGGACCGCCAGGGAAGTCTAGAGTCTGTGCTTTTTAAACCCCTCCGTCATATGCCAAGGCCAGTCAAAACAGGGACTTTCTACTTGCGGTTTTCTGTGTGCCCAGATGGCAGGCTCTGAGGAGTTTTGCTGAAGGGGTCTCTTCCCCCAAATTTCTCCCCTAACCTGCAACACTGGAACAAGCACAGCTGGAATCAAGATTGCCGGAGAAATGATAACCTCAGATAAACTGATGACACCACCCTAACGGCAGAAAGCAAAGAGGAACTAAAGAGCCTGTTGATGAAAGTGAAAGAGGAGAGGGAAAAAGCTGGCTTAAAACCCAACATTCAAAAGACAAAGTTCATGGCATCTGGTCCCATCACTTCATGGCAAATAGATGGGGAAACAATAGAAACAGTGAGAAACTTATTTTCTTGGGCTCCAAAATCACTGCAGATGGTGACTGCAGCCATGAAATTAAAAGACGCTTGCTTCTTGAAGGAAAAGCTATGACCAACCTACACAGCATATTAAAAAGCAGAGACATTACTTTACCAACAAAGGGTCCATCTAGTCAAAGCTATGGTTTTTCCAATAGTCACATATGAATGTGAAAGTTGGACCATAAAGAAGGTTGAGTGCCAAAGAACTGATGCTTTCGAACGGTGGTGTTGGAGAAGACTCTTTAGAGTCCCTTGGACTGCAAGGAGATCAAATCAGTCAATCCTAAAAGAAATCAGCCCTGAATATTCTTTGAAAGGACTGATGCTGAAGCTGAAGCTGCAATACTTTGACCACCTGATGCAAAGAACTGACTCATTGGAAAAGACCCTGATGCTGGGAAAGATTAAAGGCAGAAGGAGAAGAGGGCAGCAGAGGATGAGATGGTTAGATGGCATCACCGACTCAATGGACATGCGTTTGAACAAGGTCTGGAAGTTGGTGATGGACAGGGAGGCCTGGCGTGCTATAGTCCACGTGGTCACAAAGTGTCAGACATGCCTAAGCAACTGAACTGACTACTGAACCTGCAACATTGCCTGCTATTGTGGTTGTTGTTAAGTCACTAAATCACGCCCAATTCTGTGACCCCATGGACTGCAGCACGCCAGGGTCTCCTTTCCTTCACTATCTCCTGGAGTTTGCTCAAGCTCATGTTCATTGAGTCGATGATGCTATCGAACCATCTCATCCTCTGCCACTTTCTTCTCCTTTTCCCTTTTGTCTTTCCCAGCATCAGGGATTTTTTCCAACAGTGACTGCTACTCCATCACTAAGAGTCCACCCTCTGCACTGAGGCTCCTCTGGTAAAATACAAGGATCCTATACAGGCTTGAAGAAATTACTCTACAATATAGTCTAAAAATGGTACTGCCTGTTGACCTCTGGCAAAGTACTTGACCTCGTGCTTCCATTTCCTCATCTGTAAAATCAGAATAATAATTATACCTCTGTCCTGGATTGTCACACAGATGAAGTGAGCGATTCTATGTAAAACCTGGGAGATGGTGAAGGACAGGCAAGCCTAGCGTGCTGCAGTCCATGGAGTCACAAAGAATTGGACAGGACTTGGCCACTGAACAACAGCAACAAATATAAAGGCTGGTACAACTGGTGTGGCTCTTAACCGTGTGTTCAGGCATTCAGAGGCGAAATTTGGATGGACCCTTTAAAAGCCTGGCAGGAACCCAGGTTTTTTGTTGTTGTTTTTTTAATAGCAACAACAAAAGTGCAGTTTCTGCAGTTTCTTTTCAAGTAAGACAAACTGTTCAAAACTGAACAAGCGTTAGTAAGAAGTGAGTGACTGACTATTCACTTGGTTGCCAAGGAAACCCTCTAGGTTGGAGAAAAGATTGCGGTGGAGGTTGATGCTGACTCCAGAAAGAGCTCATAGAATTCTGCCCTTGAGGAAAAGTGAGCGAGGAGGCTCACAGGGCGTTTTAAAGCTGAACCCTGTGGTTCCGAGAAAGCCTCAGGTATCAGCAGAAAGCCTGCTTCTCTCTAAAGCTTCGACAAATCTACTCAAGACAGACAAGAAAAAGCCAAGCATTACTGGGATAAGCCACACCCTTGTTCTCAAGTCAGCAAAGGGTGCCTGTGGGCTGTTTGTATACTGAGTTATTACATGGGAGAAAGCTAAATATTTCTCCAAAGAAAAAGAAAAAAGAGTGTAGGGTGAGCAGGAGTAAGAAAAGGTCACTGGAAGGACCTAGATGTTGATATTTCTGGAAAAATTATCTCCCTATTGTAGTCCAAATTTGTTATGGACTCTTTTCATTGTGGTAAAATACACATAACATAAAATTTACCATTTTACAGCATGTGGTTTGCTGTTGTGCAACCATCCCACGAATTCCACAACCGCCCCATGGGGCTTTCCCAGAACAATCCCCACCCCCCAGCGCCCCCCCTCCCAACCCCTGCGTCCTCTGCCTGCCCTTTGTAGAAAAACTCTAGTCAAAGAATACAGTTAATCAGAGAAGCAAGAAAATGCAGAAAGAAAAGAAAACAGTCAAGCAAGACAAAACAATAATAGTCCTTAAGCAGTCAAGGACCTCCTCAGGGGCTATAGCCAATATTCTGATCCATGTCTTTTGAGCTGTTTTATAGATACTGATGGGCTCAGATGGTAAAGAATCCACCTGCAATGCAGGAAACCTGGGTTTGATCCCTGACTTGGGAAAATCCCCTGGAGAAGGGAATGGCTACCCACTCCAGTATTCTTGCCTGGAGAATTCCGTGGACAGGGGAGCCTGGCGGGCCACAGTCCATGGGGTCACAAAGAGTCAGACACGACTGAGCAACTAACACTTTCACTTCAGCTTCTGTGTTGGGAGAAAATCAAGATGTGACCAACCTGTTCCATAGATTCTAGGATGCTGGAAGAGTGCCTACATGCGAGAGTAGACAGCAGGCAGAAGGGTTAGGTCACTAAGACGGAAAACAGCAAAGGAAAGCTGGTTCGAGAGGGAAAATAGGGGGTTTCTTTTTGGAAGTGTTGAATGTGAGAATCCCCAATATCCAGGAGGTAGCTGGTGAGGTCTTCTTTACCCCTTGTGGCAAACTGCAAAATCCATCTCTGATCACTTGCCCTAATGCCGCACAATCAGAAAGTGGGGAAAAATAGACAATGTGAATCCTGGACATTTTGGCTCCCATAGCTGTGGGATTTTTACCTCACAAACACTGTCTAACTTTATTATTGTCCTTTTAATCTCTGCCTATGTTGGGGCAGTATCATTAGTACTTTAAATTCTTTTTTTAATACTCATGAGGCTTAACAACATCATGAATTGGCCTGACAGCCTCAAGGAAAAGCCTATCAATTCCAGCAGATTTCTGTAGAAATGTCATATTGATTCTACAGTTTATATAAAAATGCAAAGGACTTATAATTCAGCCAAAACAATTTTTTTAATTTTTATTTTTACTTTATTTTGCTTTACAATACTGTATGGGTTTTGCCATACATTGACATGAATCAGCCACAGGTGTACATGAGTTCCCAATCCTGAACCCCCCTCCCACCTCCCACCCCATATTATCTCTCTGGATCATCCCCGTGCACCAGCCCCAAGCGTCCTGTATCCTGTATCGAACATAGACTAGCAATTCTTTTCTTACATGATAGTATACATGTTTCAATGTCATTCTCCCAAATCATCCCACCCTCTCCCTCTCCCACAGAGTCCAAATATCCATTCCAAACATCTGTGTCTCTTTTGCTGTCTCGCATACAGGGTTATCATTACCATGTTTCTAAATTCCATATATATGTGTTAGTATACTGTATTGGTGTTTTTCTCTCTGCAGCCAAAACAATTTTGAAAAATAAGAACAAAGTTGAAGGACATACATTACCTAGATTTCAAGGCTACTATAAAGCTATAGTAATCAGCAGTATGGTATTGGCAAGGGATAGTTGTAAGACAAGTAGAAAAGAATAGAGTCCAGAAATAGACCAGCATACATGCGGTAAATTAATATCTAACAAAGATGTCAAGGGTTCTTTAATGGGCAAAGACAGTCCTTCCCTATAGAAATGTTGCTTGAACAATTAGATATTCACTGAGGAGAAAATGGACCTCCAATCTTACCTCACACCATATACAGAGATGAACTCAAATGGATCACAAACCTAAAAGTGAAAGCTAAAACTAAAATATCTAGGAAAAAAATAGAAAATCTCTTTAGTCTTGAGGTAGACAAAAAGCTCTTGGGACATAGAAAAGCACAAGCATTTTAGAAATACATAGTAATAAATGGGCTTCCCTGGTAGCTCAGCTGGTAAAGAATCCACCTATAATGCGGGAGACCCCGGTTCAATTTCTGGGTCGGGAAGATCTGCTGGAGAAGGGATTATCTACCTACTCCAGTATTCTGGCCTGGAAAGTCCCCCGGATGGAGGAGCCTGGAGGGCTACAGTCCATGGGGTCACAAAGAGTCGGACACGACTAAGTGACTAAGCGCAAAGCACAGCATATTAATAAGTGAACTTCATCAAAACTGAAAGCCTCTGTCCTTTGAATGGAATGGTTGAGACAATGCAAAAGCAAACTGCAGACCAGGAGAAACACTGGATGTGTCTCAAGAACATAAAATGTTTAGAGTTTAATCATAAGAAGTCAAACTCATCCATTTTTTTAATGGGCAAAAGATTTCAAATGCTTTCACTAAAGAGGATATACAAATGGCTAATAAGCACATGAAAATATTCTCAACATCATTAGTCACTGGGAAAATGCAAATTAAAAGCACAATGAGTTAACACCATACACCCACTAGAATGGCTAAAATTAAAAGACTGGCTATGCCATGTTGGCAAGGAAGTAGAGCAACGGGAGGTGTAAAATTGTGCTTTGGAAAACAGTTTGGCAGTTTCTAAAAAAATTAAACACACACTTAACATATGACCCAGAAATTCTGCTTCTAGATTTCTACCCGAGAAAAATGAAAACATATGTACTCCAAAGATCTGTATATGAACGTTCACAGCAGCTTTCTTTAAATAAATGGTGTTACATTAAAATACTTCACAGCAGTATAAAGGAATGTTACAGTGATACATGTGAAAACATGGAAGAGCCTTGAAAATATTATTAGTGTCTCAGTAATTCTTTCATGGCACCTAAGCCAAAATGTGGTGATTTAGTCGCTAAGTCGTGTCTGACTCTTTATGACCCCATGGACTGTAGCCCACCAGGTTCCTCTGTCCATGGGATTTCCCAGGCAAGAATACTGGAGTGGGTTGCCATTCCCTTATCCAGGGGGTCTTCCCAACCCAGCAATCGAACCTGGGTCTTCTGCATCTCCAGTGGGTCTTTTACTGACTGAGGCACCAGGGAAGCCCTGCTAAGACCAAATAACTAACTGTATTGAGAGGTTAGGGCCAACTTCATAATAGTAGTGTTGAACGGAAGTCTTGTGTTTCTCTCAGAAATTGTAAATGTCCATGGTGAGTTTGTTGTGGTGTCCCAGGGTGCTTCAGCACCATCTGGGAACCATGCAGGAAGAACAGTTACTGTTGGGAGCAACCAAGATATCCTTCAGTACGTGAATAGATAAATACACTGAAGTACTTCCAGACAATGGAATATTAGTTAATGCTAAAAAGGAATGAGCTATCAAGCAATGAAAAAGCATGGAGGAATCTTAAATGCATATTACTAAGTGAAAAGGAGCCAGTCTGAAAAGGCTGCGTACTATTGTTGCTGTTCAGTCGCTCAGTCGTGTCTCTTTGTGACCCCATGGACTGCAGCACGCCAGGCTTCCCTGTCCTTCACTATCTTCCGGAGCTTGCTCGAACTTATGTCCATTGAGTCGGTGATGCCATCCAACCATCTCATCCTCTGTTGTCCCCTTCTCCTCTCACCTTCAATCTTTCCCAGCATCAGGGTCTTTTCCAATGAGTCAGTTCTTTGAATCAGGTGGCCAAAGTATTGGAGTTTCAGCTTCAGCATCAGTCCTTCAAATGAATATTTAGGATTGATGTCTTTTAGGATTGACTGGTTTGATATCACTGTAGTCCAAGGGACTCTCAAGAGTCTTCTCCAACACCATAGTTCGAAAGCATCAGTTCTTCAGTGCTTCCACAATCAAAGGCTTTGGGATAGTCAATAAAGCAGAAGTAGATGTTTTTCTGGAACTCTCTTGCTTTTTTTATGATCCAATGGATGTTGGCAATCTGGTCTCTGGTTCCTCTGCCTTTTCTAAATCCAGCTTGAACATTTGGAAATTCTTGGTTCAAGTAATGTTGAAGCCTCACTTGGACAATTTTGAGCATTACTTTGCTGGCATGTGAGATGAGTGCAATTGTGGGGTACTTTGAATATTCTTTGGCATTGCGATCTTTTACAATTTTCGTGAAAATGGACCTCTTTCAGTCCTGTGGCCACTGCTGAGTTTTCCAAATTTGCTGGTGTATTGAGTGCAGCACTTTAACAGCTGTACTATTGGTTTCCAATTGTATGACACTTGGGGAAAGGTTAAACTACAGTCAGGAAAAAGACTGGTGGTTGGCAAGGGGAGAGAGGTGAAGCACAGAGGAGTTCTAGGGTAATGAAAATGCCCCATATGACATTATAATGATGGGTACATGCCACTATACACTTTTTCATAACACCAAGCATGAATTATAATGTAAACTGTGGACTTTGGGTGATAGTGATATGCCAGTGGAGGCTCACAAGTTGTAACACACACACTATTTTGGTGGGGATGTTGATCGCTCGGGAGACTGGCCATGAGTGAAGGCAGTATGTGTATGGGAAATCTCTGCACCTTCTACTTAATTTTGCTGTAAACCTAAATGGCTCTGAAAAATCGATTCAAAAAAACCCACTCCAATTAAAGTCAGAAATAAATAAAAACATACACTTGGGTGGGGAAAATAAAAATGGTTACCTGATGGGGAAACAGTGGAAACAGTGGCTGACTTTATTTGGGGGGGCTCCAAAATCACTGTAGATGGTGACTGCAGCCATGAAATTAAAAGACGCTTACTCCTGGGAAGGAAAGTTATGACCAACCTAGACAGCTTATTAAAAAGCAGGGACATTACCTTGTCAACAAATGTCCATCTAGTAAAGCCTATGGTTTTTCCAAGAGTCATGTTTGGATGTGAGAGTTGGACGATAAAGAAAGCTGAGTGCCCAAAATTGATGCTTTTGAACTGTGGAGTTGGAGAAGACTTTTGAGAGTCCCCTGGACTGCAAGGAAATCCAACCAGTCCATCCTAGAGATCAGTCCTGGGTGTTCATTGGAAGGACTGATGTTGAAGCTGAAGCTCCAATACTTTGGCTACCTGATGGGAAAAGCTGACTCACTTGAAAAGACCCTGATGCTGGGAAAAATTGAGGGCAGGAGGAGAAGGGGATGACAGTGGATGAGATGTCTGGATAGCATCACTGACTCAATGGACATGAGTTTGGGTAAGCTCCGGGAGTTGGTGATGGACAAGGAGTCTTGGTGTGCTGCAGTTCATGAGGTCGAAAACAGACACGACTGAGCGACTGAACTGAACCTGAGGCTATGGGGAAAAATGCATTATGGAGCTTTCTGGAATGATGGGACCTCCCTAAATGTCGATTGTGGTGGTGATAACACTTGTGTATACGTTTGTCTAAAATGGGTGCATTTTGTTGTATGTAAATTATACGTATTTCCCTGGTAGCTCAGATGGTAAAGAGTCTGCCTGAAATGCAAGAGACCCGGTTCAATCCCTGGATCAGAAAGATCCCCTGGAGACAGAAATGCAACCCACTCCAGTATTCCTGCCTGGAAAATCCCATGGATGGAGGAGCCTGGGATAGTCCATGAGGTTGCAAAGAGTCAGACACGACTAAGAGGTTAACACACATAAAGTTGACTTCGAGATAAAAGCCAAAATATCTCGGGTATGAAAATACATCTCATGTGTACATATACACACCCAAGCACACTCGCAGTCACTCCTGTCTCTGCCTGTTCACAGAATCATAGAACTCCATCTCAATGTTTTTGTTGTTGGCCCCCCTCATTGACTCTTCAACTCAATTTTCACCCCTCTCCTTCCTCTGCCACTACTCCACTCCTGCCAGTTAAAGGTATTTTCATCATTTCCACTTCCAGCCTTCATGTATTAAGGAACACTGTGAGTCCAGATTGAACAGCGTGGAGGAAGCCAGAAGAATGTGAAAGGCATTAGGAGGCTTGAACCATTATTATAAAGTAATAACGTGCTGTCAAGGTACACAGTGTCTGCCACGCAGCGGCTGCTTGTTAAATATCCAATGACTTGAATTTATTGAATTTGTTGAGGCTTGAGTTTTTCTGGGATAGCCTATCATTAAATAATACATTAAATATGGAATATATAAATAATAATTTGAAAACATCTTCTATATGACTACCATTGATTGCACATTGGTTTTTCTGATAGAGACTGCAATGAAAGCTTTTTAGATTTACTTCATGAAATCCCCCCAACCCTGTGGAATTAATATTAATAGCTTTATTTTACAGATGATGAAACTGAGGCTCAGGAATGTTAAATAAATTGGCCTGCATGGAGATCTGGGATTATTAAGTGGAGAAGCTGGAATTTAAATCCCAATCTGCCTACCTGAGCAGTTACTGTGTTGCTCTGACTAGCTGCGTATCTCTGATCTGAAGACTGTGAAGGCATAGAACTTTTTAATGGGAATCTGAAGCTTATAATATGAGTATAAGGTGTGATGTCCCTCTATTTCCTTCTTATGTGTGATGAGTGATAGCAAATTCTGCTTAAATCTGTTTTAAATATTAAAAGATTTTTCAGGGAGAGAAAATCTAGAACGATGTATTTTTCTGATGCACAAATGTTAGATATTCAATGCATTCTTCTTTTCTCATTAGAGGATTCTTAGTTAACTGATAACTACAAATAGAACATTTAAACAACAACTACTCCTTGAATTGTTAGATTGTGTTACCATTTACAAAGCGTCCATCCCCTGCTGGGCTTTCCAACCATCATGAGAGACTGTCATTGAGTGGACACTTGTCAACTCTGCATTATCTATTCCACCCCAAATGATTTGTCTGAGCTCATCAGAAACATCCCACTCCTCAGGCCAGTAAGCAAGTCAGTCAATGGGCCTGTGACCCCACCTAGCCATCAAAAAGCAAAGACACGGGAAGAGTGGTCTAAGAAAAGCCACAGGAAGGAAAGCTCTCCTGCCCTCCCCTGGATGTTGCCATGCGTGGATGGGACACACGGAACTGCTACAGCCTTCTCATCCCCACATCAGCCCGAGAATGGCAGTAACACGGAATAGCAGAACTGAGAGCAGAGAGAACCTGGCCTGGATGATCCTCAATCAACTGTCCTCAAAGCCGTTGTGCCTCCAGCTTCCCTTGTCATGTGAGATGGTAACTGTCCTTACTGCTTAAGCCATCTTTGCTGCTGCTAAGTCGCTTCAGTCGTGTCCGACTCTGTGCGACCCCATAGACGGAAGCCCACCAGGCTCTCCCGTCCCTGGGATTCTCCAGGCAAGAACACTGGAGTGGGTTGCCATTTCCTTCTCCAATGCAGGAAAGTGAAAAGTGAAAGGAAAGTCGTTCAGTCATGTTCGACTCTTAGCAACCCCATGGACTACAGCCTACCAGGCTCCTCTGTCCATGGGATTTTCCAGGCAAGAGTATTGGAGTGGGGTGCCATTGCCTTCTCCTAAAGCCATCTTTAAACAAAACAAAACAAAACAGTTTTTGGCCACACTGAGCAGCTTGCAGGATCTTAGTTCCCCTACCAGGGATCGAACCCCCTTTCCCTGCATTGAACGCACACTCTCAAGCCCTGGACCTCCACGTAAGTCCCCTTGCCTAAACCATCTTGATCCCTGTTTCTATCACTTGCAGCAGAAAGGATCTTAATACCTTAGCACTACGTGGGACTCCAATGATTAAGCGACGTGCTCTATAGCTCATTGTTCGTGTAACCAAACTTGGAACTGGAATCCCAGTCTCCTATCAGTCACTCATCTTCCACACACCTGATGCTAAGCATCAGCTAGCTGATATTATCTTAACCCACTTCAATTTGATGAATATCAGCTGAACCCCACTCAAAATACCATTTTTGTTGCAAAACAAAAAAAAGAGAAAATCTTAGCCAACTTAAAGCTAAGAAAATAATATCTGTTGAATATGACCATGCATAATACAGATGCTTGCTTTGGTATTATCTTACAGTAGAAATTATTAATAAGTTACAGCCGAAAATGTTTGGTTTATTGTAACACATTAAATGTCATCTACTTCCGACAATCAAAGATGATCAAGACCAGCAAAATTGTTGCTTCCTTTATTTTTTTTTTAACATTTGTGAGTAAAAGTTACTGGAAAAGATTCTTTCTCACTGTAATTCTTAAACCTTACATAAATAAAATTTGAGGATCATTTCGTTCTAGTGCACCAATTGTCATCAAAATATATGTTGTTGTTTTTTTCTTCAAGGTTTGTACTTTAAGAAACTTTTTCAACAAAATTTTATCTAAAACTTTCTTTTCTTCTTTGGGACATTTCCTATAACATATAGCTTAATATTTCTTATAATTTTATTTATTTACTGGCTGTGCTGGGTCTTTTCTCTAGTTGCAGCGAGCAGGGGCTATTCTCTAGTTGGGGTACGAGGGCTTCTCATTGCAGTGGCTTTCTCTTGTTGCGGAGCACAGGCTCAGTAGTTGTGACGTGTGGATTTCGTTGCCCCGCAAAATGTGGGATCTTCCCGGACCAGGGATTGAACCTGTGTCTCCTGCATTGGCAGGCGGACCCCTCACCACTGAGCCACCAGGGAAGCCCCAGGAGCTTGATCTTATCTTGGGATCTGGAGCTGAAGGGACTCAGACATCTGTTTATCTTCCTTCTCTGCAGCAGGTGGGGCTTTGCCTTGGATAGAGTGAATTCATGCTGCTTTTACATGGCACTAGCATCACCAGTCTCAGAAATGCCTTCTCAGCACTGAGGAACTCTGCTTGGGTTGTACGTAAATCTCACATTGTGCCATTAACACTAATTCTGTTTTTTGGTACTTGCTCAGTGGATCAGCTCCTCCTTCACCCTCAGTTAAATCACAAGAGCTTTGCCCAGGCTGTAGTGGCCTTGTTCTCCGCTTTTCAGTTTTGCTGATTGACGACGTCACCCTGCTTACTTCAGCCTGCGGCCCGCCATCTCCTTGAGACCTAACACCATGCCTTCAATTAAGTTGCAGAGTTCTGATGGAGAGATATTTGAAGTTGATGTTGAAATTGCAAAACAGTCTGTGACCATCAAGACTATGTTGGAAGATTTGGGAATGGATGATGAAGGAGATGATGATCCAGTCCCCTTGCCAAATGTTAATGCAGCAATGTTAAAAAAGGTCATTCAGTGGTGCACCCACCACAAGGATGATCCTCCTCCTCCTGAGGATGGTGAGAACAAAGAAAAACGAACAGATGATATACCTGTATGGGATCAAGAATTCCTGAAAGTTGACCAAGGGACACTCTTTGAGCTTATATTGGCAGCAAACTACTTAGACATCAAAGGTTTGCTTGACGTTACCTGCAAGACTGTTGCTAATATGATCAAGGGCAAAACTCCTGAGGAGATTCGAAAGACATTCAATATCAAAAATGATTTTACTGAAGAAGAGGAAGCCTAGGTACGCAAAGAGAACCAGTGGTGTGAGGAGAAGTGAAATTTCATGTCTAATACTGTAACACTGTAAGGATTATTCCAAATACTAGTTGCACTGCTTTGTTTATAATTGTTAATATTAGAAAAACAGTCAACAAATGCAGCAGCAAGTCAATTGTATTAGCAGAATGTTGTCCTCATTGCATGTGTAGTTTCAGTACAGTTCCCAAACTTAAGGCCCAGTTTCTTCAAGTACGATTGAAAGTTTCTTTTCGTTGCTCTGAATAAAATTGAACTGTGGGTTCCCTATAGAAAGTGGCATTTTGGGCTTTCCCTTTTTGTAAAGCAATTTCTGCCTAGTTTATTGTCCAGGTAATTTTAGTTCAGTGACTTTTAAAGTTGGTGTTGTAAATAAAGCAACTTGCAAAAAACCTTCTGAAATAGAATTTAACAATGTATTATCTTTATTCAATTGGAAACTGGATAAAGGCTACTTGAGGTAAATGCTTTGAGTGGGGTTATCAGAGTGTCTTTAATCTTCCTGGAGGAGTAAGTACCCCTGGTATTCACTAGCCTGTATGTAGCAGGGCTTCCTTAGTTGGATCTGAGGGCTTATTTTTGCATTTTTAATCCTCTCAGCTTTGAAGGCTCAGTTACTACTCAGTTTGTGGTTTGGGAGGAGATATAATAATTAGTTCGCTAGCTTTTCAGTTAAAAAAGATAGCATATATGGTGTGTCATCTTTTTATAATCAGTGATCCCATGTGGGGAAAACTATTCATACTACTTGCATGTAGAAAATAATTTAACCTTTAATGGTAAAATGTGTGGCATAACCCAGAAAGCATCCGTCATGAATGCAAGATACTTTCAATAAAGTTACCTAGTAGGTAAAAAAAAAAAAAAAAAAAAAGCTTTGCCCAGATGTCTGTGGATGCTTCTTCACTGCCTTCCTTCACGTGTCTTCTGTCACTCACGTTGCCCGCTGGCCATCCAGGGCTACCCAGTGACTCCCACAGCAATCTTGGCATCCAGCCCCTCCTCTCATGGGAGTCTCTTAATCACTAGAAGACCACGTGTCCTGGTCTGTGGCTCAGTGCTAGTGTACGCCTGTATCTGGTACAAATTTTTTTTAAAGATTCATTGATTTTATTATTTTAAATTTATTTTTAATTGGATGATAATTGCTTTACAATGTTATGTTGGTTTCTGCCATACAACAACGTGAATCAGCCATAAGAAGTATACATAAGTCTCCTCCTTCTTGAATCTTCCTCCCACCCTCACCCCACCCAACCCCTCTAGGCTGTCACAGAGTACCGGGTTGAACTCCCTGTGTTTTACAACAATTTTCCATTAGCTATTTTATGTACGGTAATATATATATGTTTCCATGCTCCTCTCTCGATTCATTCCACCCTCTCCTTCCTCCACCGTGCCCACAAGTCCGTTCTCTGAGTCTGCATCTCTATTCCTGCCCTGCAAATAGGTTCATCAGTACCATTTTTCTAGATTCCATATATATGCATTAATATATGATATTTGTTTCTTTCTGACTTACTTCATTCTGTATAACAAGCTCTAGATTCATCCACCTGACTGGAACTAGCTCAATTTTGTTCCTTTTCAAGGCAGAGTAATATTCCATTGTATATATGCATTACATCTTCTTTATCCATTCATCTGTCAGTGGACATCTAGGTTGCTTCCACGTCCTGGCTATTGTAAATAGTGCTGCCATGAATATCGGGAAACATATCTTTTTCAACTATGGTTTCCTCAGGGTGTCTGGCACAACTTTTAAGAAAGACCCCTTCTTTCACCCTCAACAGTATTTTGGTTTGCTTTATTAACTATATGATCCCCTTACTTATAGGGTTTAATGAATCAGAGCAATTTCCCTGAATCTCCCAACATTTGGAGGGCCTTGTCCTCTAGTACAGCAAACACAGGAGATCAGATAGAGTGACTGGGTGTAGAGTGGGATTGCACTGGCCAATAAGGTACCAATACCCACTGGTGGCTAGTACCAACTGGGTTGTGCTGAATGTGTAAATACACTCCAGATTTCAAAGGCTTCATCCAGGGGTAAAAAATGCAATATAGCTCATTAGTAATTTTTATATTGATATTATATTGGGTTGGCTAAAAAGCTTGTTCAGTTAGTGAATACATTGTTCAATAGAGTTCTTTGTGAAAATAAAAAGTCTTGTCTTTTTACTTAAAACCAAATGAACGTTTTGGCCAACCCAACATTTTGGGTGTCTGATAACAGTGTCAGACTTTATTTTTGGGGCTCCAAAATCACTGCAGATGGTGACTGCGGCCATGAAATTAAAAGACGCTTACTCCTTGGAAGGAAAGTTATGACCAACCTAGATAGCATATTCAAAAGCAAAGACATTACTTTGCCAACAAAGGTCCATCTAGTCAGGGTATGGTTTTTCAGGTGGTCATGTATGGATGTGAAAGTTGGACTGTGAAGAAAGCTGAGCACCAAAGAATTGATGCTTTTGAACTGTGGTATTGGAGAAGACTCTTGAGAGTCCCTTGGACTGCAAGGAGATCCAACCAGTCCATTCTAAAGGAGATCAGTCCTGGGTTTTCTTTGGAAAGACTGATGCTGAAGCTGAAACTCCAATACTTTGACAACTTCATGCAAAGAGTTGACTCATTGGAAAAGACCCTGATGCTGGGAGGGATTGGGGGCAGGAGGAGAAGGGGACAATAGAGGATGAGATGGCTGGATGGCATCGCTGACTCAATGGACATGAGTTTGGGTGAACTCCAGGTGTTGGTGATGGACAGGGAGGCCTGGTGTGCTGCAGTTCATGGGGTTGCAGAGTCAGACATGACTGAGCGACTGAACTGAACTGATTAGATAAAATATATTTATTAATATTAAATAATATATAATTAGAATTAAAGGATATTTAATTTATTTTACTTTTTTAAAAAATTATTTTGCTTTTTAAATGTGGCTACTAGAAAATTTCAAATGTCACAGGTGGCTTGCATTGTGTTTCTATTGGACAGTGCTGTTCTAGATACAGTAAGTCTTTCCCAGGAGTGGTCTTACTTCTGACTCTCCTTTTCCTTTCTTGCATTAACTCCAGGCAGCCGAGGGGTGGACAGCAACAGTCTCAGATATCAGTCCTCCCAGGTGGCAGTGGTCTGATGACTTGGCCATTGACCACACATAGTATCTACTAAAACAAAGTGTTGCAGGGTGGAAAACGCAACACTTCCCAGTTAGGAGGCTGCAGCTTAGCCCAGCACTGCATCTGGGTGAGCATAGCCAAGACCCCAACCACGGAGGACCTCGGATTTCCCCTCTATAAAAACAAACAAGGGCGTGGAGCTCCATGACCACTGAAGCCCTTTCACATCCTCTCCAAAAGGCCAGAGCCCAGGAATGAACACTGTGGCTATTGCTGGGATCATGTAGGGTCAGTGGTAGAGCGTAATTTAGGAGGGCCCCTTGGGTTGCCTGGAGAATCCTGTGGATGGAGGAGCCTGGTGGGCTGCTGTCCATAGGGTCGCACAGAGTCAGACACGACTGAGGCGACTTAGCGTTCATGCATTCATTGGAGAAGGAAATGGCAACCCACTCCAGTGTTCTTGCCTGGAGAATCCCAGGGACAGAGGAGACTGGTGGGCTGCCGTCTATGAGGTCACATGGAGTTACAGCAGCAGCTTGGGTTGCCTCTCAGATCATACCACATGTGTACTTCCTCCACTATCAAAGCTGCCATTAGACCCAGAAGGTCACCAAATTATACACCTCGCCACAGTGGCCAGCCCAGAAACCAGCATCTGGATAAGGAAATTTGTCACACACTAGTGAGATTGCAGGCTAAACAAAAATAGCTAGGACTAGGAAAGACTTTGAAATTCAGGGATGATGGCGCCATTACCAGTCATTAAGAATGGTGAGTATCAGGGCTTCTCTGCTGATCCAGTTGTTAAGACTCCTTGCTTCCAAGGCAGGGGGCAGGGGTTTGATCCCTGGTTGGGGAACTAAAAGACCCCACATGCCTCAAGACCAGAAAAAAAAAAAGGAATAAAGAAAGTTGAAGATTATTTTAGAGAAATAATAAGCCTTCCCTTTCCCAACAAGATTTTTCCAGAAACCATATACGAAGAACACCATAAGGAGATGGAACTTTCATGTAATAACAATATTGTAGTTGGGAGTATCTGTTCTGATAGACTACTCCACATCATAAAAATCATAGACCCTAACACAATAGCAACATTTTAGGACCAATCCTCCTGGCAGTTATTTCATTTCAAAGGAAAATTTATAAATATAAGTGAATTCCCAATTTATGGCACATGGCAGCCAGATGGGCTGTGGGCAGACATTTTGAAGTGGAGGTGTTTTCTAATAACCCTCATCCCCTCAGGGCTGCAGCCCTGCCCAGAGAAGGCAAGCGAATTGACATCAGAAAGCAGGTGTTCTGCTTCTAAGACACCCACCCTGGTTGAGCAGATTAACTAAGTCTGGGGTCCCCAATCTCCAGGATCTAATGCCTGATTATCTGTGGTGGAGCTGACGTAATAATAACAGAAACAGAGTGAAAGTGAAAGTCGGTCGTGTCCGACTCTGCGGCCCCATGGACTATACAGTCCTTGGAATTCTCCAGGCCAGAATACTGGAGTGGGTAGCTTTTCCCTTCTCCAGGGGATCTTCCCAACCCAGGGATTGAACCCAGGTCTCCCACATGGCAGGCGGATTCTTTACCAGCTGAGCCACCAGGGAAGCCCAAGAATACTGAGTGGGTAGACTATCTCTTCTCCAGCAGATCTTCCCGACCCAGGAATCGAACCAGGGTCTCCTGGATTGCAGGCGGATTCTTTACCAACTGAGCTATCAGGGAAGCCCAAGCAGAAACAAAGTGCACAATAAATGTCACTCACTAGAATCATCCTGAAACCTACCTCCAGCCCCAATCCATGGAAAAAAATGACTTCCACAAAACCAGTCCCCGGTGCCAAAAAGGTTGGGGACCACTAAACTAACTGATATCTTGAAGGGCATGGAACAAAGTTTTGAAGAAACAGGATGGAAGCTGTCTGGGTAAGAGGATGGAGAACAGTAAACCCGCCAGTGGGTAGCCGGGAGGCACCTGGAGGGGTATAGGAAACAGCAGGAGGAAGTGGGACTCCTGGGCTCCAGGGGACAGAAAGGGATAACAGAGCAGCAAGGACTGACCCAGGGCCACAGGGAAGGCAGAGGACCTCACTGGAAGGTCATTGGCGTGCCAAAGGCACAGACAAACATTAACACACCTCCTTGTCTTGCCGAGGACCAGCTGCTTCCTGTGGCTGCGCCTTTCCTTTCATCCAAACCCTCAGGGAATGCAGAGGAATTTGAAAAATGTGTGCAGTCTTTAGCGGGTGCCTTCTCCTGTGCTCTGCATGAAGGATTAATCTCGTGGGAAACCCCTCTCCATCCCTGTGACATTTGACTATTTCTGGTAAAAGGAGAGGCGGCAGAAGAGAGAATACGGATGCTCTCAAGATTATGAACAGCTGACCAGAGGTTCAGTCAACACATGCGTAAGGAGAAGTGAAAAAGGGTGGGTAGGGGAAAGTAAACCACAGCCTAAATGAGAAGAAAAGGCAGATGAGGAAAGTGAAGAGAAACGGAGAGGGGAAGAGGGTGGAGATAGAGAACAAGGGAGGCAGAGGGGAGAGTCAGCAGGTCCTGGGGTAAATGTGACCTACGGATCTGGATTAAATCAAAGCAAGGTATTAAACCTTGACTCCCATTCTTCACAGAAATGTAAAGGCCAACAGGCTTTCAGTGTGGCCTGGGAAGCAGAAAATGCCTTGAGGGCCATCGGCTTGTCACCTCAAGACATCCCACCCCTCCACTCGTGAGGCAGACAGAAGACAGAATGAGTGGAGGCCCCGTGTTAGACAGTCAGTGCACAGCTGGGATTCAAACATCAGGGTCTCAGCTCTCCATCACACTGCCTGAGAAAGAGCCAGGGCTCTGTGACAGCAGCTACAGTTTCCAGTGCACAGGAAATAGTTGAGACTGTATGAGAATTTTGGGTTAGTCATCAAAGCCAAACTCACTCTACCTGGTCTGTGCAAACACACCATTGTTCTTGCTTTGAAGCAAATTCTTCCATTCCCAGGGGGTAATAGAATTGTATCTTCCTGAAGGTCACAGTATTTGTGTCTTTCCTCTTTTCTAGGAATCTGAGAAAGGCATAGAGGTTTGAGGGAGGGGTCGCCCTAAAGTCATTTTCCAAGCATCTGAAAATTGTGCCCTATTTCTACCAAGAGTTAGATCTTAGCATCCAAGTCAAAAATATAACCCAAAGGCAGCCCCACCCCCATCAAACATTTGAATTTGTTTTCCAGCCTGGGTGGGGACTTGGGTCCCTGATGGCTCACATGGTAAAGAATCCACCGCAGTGCAGGAGACCCCAGTTCTATCCCTGGGTTGGGAAGATTCCCTGAAGAAAGGAATGGCGACTGCCTCTAGTATTCTTGCCTGGAAAATCCCATGGACAGAGGACACTGGCGGGTTACATTCCATGGGCTCACAAAGAGTCAGACATGACTGAGCAACTAACACTACAACAGGATAGAGGGGCTGTTTGCCCCCTCATACCCCAGAAGGCCAACAAGAGGCTTCCGTGCCTAGATTTTCAGGAGGGCTGGGGTCATCCTGGCACCCCAGTACTGCATTCTCCTTCAAGCCCTCCCATCATAACCTGCCTTTCAGGAGAGCCCGCTACCCTCTGAGGGAGAAAGTCATGAAGCCACTTAATGGGTCTGTTGGGTAGTTAGAATAGGAAAAAGGAGTCCAAAATGGCGGTGGCTAAAAGACAAGGAAGGGAAAAGCCCCCGAAAATAAAACAAAGGAAGGTCTGAGGACGGGAGTGAGGACCTCAGGTGAAACAAACAGCACTCCTGGCTAACCCAATTTACATAGGGCAGACCCAGGGGGAGGAGAAAAAACATACAGGTCAACATTCCCTCACGCCTTGAAGATGTATTTTCCGTTACTTTCTAACTGAAATGGAGGTGTAACACTGGTCTGTCTGAGGACTGTAACGCAGGTCCCTCTGTCACTTCAATTTTTGTTGTGATGAGACAGAACTGAGGAAATTACACACTCCTCTGACAGTTCTTACAACCCTGGGAGCTTCCTGCTGGCTCTGGTGAGAGGAGACATGGACCTGGCACCTGGGTTCCCTGGCGGTGGGAGGAGTGGGTAGGGGGGTACACAAACAGTTCCACTCAGTCCAGCTCTGTCTCTCCTCCTCCATCTGATCCTCTGCTCCTCTGTCAGAGCTGGGGGCAAATTTCTCCTGAAGAACGTGCGTGCATACATGCAAAGTCGCGTCCAACCCTTTGCAACCCTATGGACCAGTGTAGCTGGCCAGGCTTCCCTGTTGATGAGATTTTCCAGGCAATGATACTGGAGTGGATTGCCAAGCCTTCCTCCAGGGGATCTCCCTGATCCAGGGACCAAACCCTCGTCTCTTATGTCTTTTGCTTTGGCAAGTGGGTTCTTTACCACTAGCACCACCTGGGAAGCTTAAAGAGCCTTCAGGCAGATATAAGTCACCTGTACAAAACTTAGCTTTCTTTCAAGAACCTCCCAACCTGATCCCTATGAAGACCATCAGCTCCTTCTTTGACCATGACTTTGGCCCCAGTTCCTGTGACATAATTACCATTCGCTTCTTTCTTGGCTTGCTTTTCAACTGCAAAGAGTCCCTACATGAACTGACAAATCATCTTTAGTGTTCCCAAATTCTCAACAGATATTCATTGTTGGGATTCAGGAATGAGAAGTAGAACTGTTAGGAATTCTTAAAATTGTTCTGTTCAGTTCAGTTCAGTTGCTCACTCATATCCAACTATTTGTGATCCCATGGATGGCAGCACACCAGGCTTCCCTGTCCATCACCAACTCCTGGAGTTTACTCAAACTCACGTCCATTGAGTTGCTGATGCCATCCAACCATCTCATCCTCTGTCATCCCCTTCTCCTTCCTTCAATCTTGCCCAGCATCAGGGTCTTTTCCAAGGAGTTAGTTCTTCATATCAGGTAGCCAAACTATTGGAGTTTCAGCTTCAGTATCAGTCTTTCCAATGAATATTCAGGACTGATTTCCTTTAAGACTGATTGATTTGATCTCCTTGCAGTCCAAGGGACTCTCAGGAGTCTTCTCCAACACCACACTTCAAAAGCATCAATTCTTCAGTGCTCAATTTATAGTCCAACTCTCACGTCCATACATGACTACTGGAAAAACCATAGCTTTGCCTAGACAGACCTTTGTTGGCAAAGTACTGTCTCTGCTTTTTAATATACTGTCTATGTTGGTCATAGCTTTTCTTCCAAGGAGCAAGTGTCTTTTGATTTCATGGCTGCAGTCACTATCTGCAGTGATTTTGTAGCCCAAGAAAATAAAATTTGTCATTGTTTCCTCAACTATTTGCCATGAAGTGAAGGGACAGGATGCCATGATCTTAGCTTTTGAATGTTGAGTTTATATATATTTATATGACATTATAACATTTTGATGACATGGTTTTAAATGAGGGGCTACAGTAAAAAAAAAAAAAAGCAGTGAAACATAAGCTCCTTTCCTTTCTCTATACAATTAAAATATTGTCCATTTTACAAAGAACTGTAACCTACAGCAGATAATCAAACTCAGGAAAACACCAAATACTATCAGATATTACTGAAATAACTTCACATTTGAGTCTCCCAGAAAAGTTAACAGTGCTGTTCTTACATGTCAAAGTTGCAATCTAAGGGCCTACTTGACTTCCAAACTTAGTTTCTTCCTTTTTTTTTTAATTTTTAAAATTATTTCTGGCTGCTCTGGGTCTTTGTTGCTGCAAGAGGGCTTTCTCTAGTTCCAGTTCTCAGGCTTCTCACTGCGGTGGCCTCTCCAGTTGGGAGCACAAGCTGTAAGGCACATAGACTTCAGTAGCTGTGGTACATGGTTTAGTTGCTGCTCAGCACGTGGGATCTTCCTGAGAAGGGATCGAATCCATGTCTCCTGAATTGGCAGGCAAATTCTTAACTGTTTGGACCATCAGGGAAGTCCCTTGCTATTTCCTATAACCCCGCTCACAACATTTGTATAAAATACACTATGCTTATGGATTTATTAGTATTTCTTTTATTAGCAAGAACAATTCACCATTAGCAGGAGACAGGACCAAGAAAGCTTACACACAACAGCTACAAACAAGACTGACTGAGTACGCTGGGACCGCTTCCGTCCTGAGTGTTCTTGTCATTGTTTCCTGAAGTGTCCTGACCCTGAGGTTTGTCATGGCTTCCTACTCTTGCTTTTGACCTGACATCAGTGGACTCCTACCCAGTCACGTCTCCAGGTTGATGATCAAGCTTTCATTCTCGTGTGTGCGTGCTCAGTTGCTCAGTCCTGTCCAACTCTTTGTGATCCCACGGACTGCAGCCCACCAGGCTCCTCTGTCCATGGAATTTTCCAGGCAAGAATACTGGAGTGGGTTGCCATTTCCTACTCCAGGGGATTTTCCCGACCTAGAAATCGAACTCAAGTCTCCTGCCTTGTCAGGCAGATTCTTTACCACTGAGCCACCTGGGAAGCCCTTCATTCTCATAGGAGAATTATTGTTTTTCCTATTGTCTCAATTTCTTGTCTGATTATATCCTCAGGGTTCAGGATTTGGGGAAAACTTAGAAAATTTCCAGGAAGTGCTGGAAAGGAATTCCTACATGAAAACCCCACTTCTTCATTAGCCATCCAGAAGCAATGGCCACAGTGGATCACTGTTTCTGACACCCGTATCACTTAGCTGATAGCTGAGGAAGCAATATAAACCCTCCCGCTACATAAAAACTCGTGGATTTTTATTTTTGAGAGTCTACCTGGCAGCATCTGTCCGTGTAGTGTTTCTGCAACGCATGGCCTGTCTACTCTGTGTCAGGTACAGCTTGGAAGACGGGAAGATGAGAAGGCGTCTTTGGCCAGTGTTGTGCCCTGGAGAGGGAGGCAGTGCAGGCCAAGTTCCCCATCAACTGGGAGTCCTTGGTCATAGAGATGTCAGTGTGATCCTGCCTGGAGCTGGCGAAGGTCTCACAAAGGAAGTAACGGTTTGGTGGACTCTAGAAGGGAAGGGACAAGCATCCCAGTTGGAAAATGAAGAAAAAGAAACTCCACGTATGAAGGCCAGCCTGTGCAAAGCACAAAGATATGTGAAGAACAGGGTGTACAGGACTGTGACACGGAAAGCCCCCTGGCGGCACTCCACGTCAGGACTTTCCCTCCATCCTTTGCTGAGTGGGAAGACTTTTTAATTTAATTATTGGAGTATAGCTGATTTACTGGGGGCTTCCTGGGCCTCCCTGGTGACTCAGATGGTAAACAACCCGCCTGCAATGCAGGAGATGTGAGTTTGATCCCTGGGTCAGAAAGATACCCTGGAGGAGGAATTGGCAACCCACTCCAGTTTTCTTGCCTGGAAAATCTCACGGACAGAGGAGCCTGGTGGGCTGTAGTCCATAGGGTCACAAAGAGTCAGACACAACTAAGCAGCTAACACACACACATACAGCTGCTTTAAAATGTTGCATTAGTTTCTGCTGTACAACAAAGTGAATCAGTTATACATATAGGTATATCCCTTCTTTTTTGGATTTCCTTTCCATTTAGGTCAACACAGGGCACCAAGTTGAGTTCCTTGTGCTATCCAGTAGGTTCTCATTAGTTATCTACTTTATACGCAGTATCAACACTATATGGGCTTTACCCAGTCGGGTGGCTCAGCGGTAAAGAATCTGCCTGCAATGCAGAGGACACAGGAGTCTCGTGTTCGATCCCTGGATGAGGAAGAGCCCCTGGAGGAGGAAATGGCAACCCACTCCAGTATTCTTGCCTAGAGAATCCCATGGACAGAGGAACTTTGTGGGCTACAGTCCACGGGGTCACAAAGAGTCAGACCCCACTGAGTGAGTGAGCACTCACTCATCAATAATGTATATGTATCAGTCCCAGTCTCTCAGTTCCTCCCACCCCCTTTCCCTTTTTTCCCCTTCACGTCCATACTTTTGTTCTTACATTGTTGTCTCTATTTCTGTCTTGTAAATAGGTTCATCTATACCTACCTTATTGGGAAGGCTTTTTTATCAGCATTATTGAAGTATCATTGACAAATAGAAAGTATATATATTTCAGGTATGCAACATGATATACATTGTGAAATGATTGCCACAATCAAGCACCCATCACCTCACATAGTTACCTTTGGGTGTGTGTGTGGGTGTGGGGGTGTGTGTGTGGTGAGCATGTGCGTGTGTGAGTGTGTATGTGTGTGGTGAGAACACTTAAGATCTACTTTCTTAGCCAACTGCAAGAAGACCCTGGAGTATTATTAACTAGAGTCACCATGCTGTACTTTGGGTCTCCAGGACTTTTCTTATCACTGGAAGTTTACAACCTTTGACCAACTTCTCCCCAATTCCCGCCATTCCCAGCCCCTGCCAACCACATTTCTTCCCTCTATTTCTGTGAGTTTGAAGTCTTTGAAGGATTTCATCAGATGAGCAACATGATCAGGGCTGTGGGTTAGAACAAGACGCTAGGGAAAGTCCCATCCACATGTGACCACATGGATCCTTTTGAACAAATCAAGAGGCCCAGAGCCCACTGACCAAAGACACACTCGCCAGCTAGTTTTGCCTGCTGGATTTATATTTATGTGAGAGTGGGTGTTTTTTTTTTTTTTTCATCGAATGATCTAAGTCAACATCTGAGCTTTTGTCTAGAAAACAAGGGGATGGCAGTGTTCAAAGGCACCACACAGAAGCCTCTCCCATTTCAGTTCCTGAGCTGATGAGTGGAAACTGTCACTTCCCACTGTAGGTTCCTTCTATAAAGACCCAGCTATACAGACTTCCCTGGTGGTTAAGACTCTGGGCTTCCAATGCAGCAGGTGCGAGTTCGAACTTTGGTTGGGGAGCTAAAATCCTGCGTGCCAAGTGGTACAGCCAAAATGTAAAAATTAAAAAAAAAAAGACCCATCAGTTCAGTTCAGTTCAGTTCAATCACTCAGTCATGTCTGACTCTTTGCGACCCCATGAATCGCAGCATGCCAGGCTTCCCTGTCCATCACCAATTCCCGGAGTTCACTCAAACTCACATCCATTGTGTCTGTGATGCCGTCCAGCCATCTCATCTTCTGTTGTCCCCTTCTCCTCCTGCCCCCAATCCCTTCCAGCATCAGGGTCTTTTCCAATGAGTCAACTCTTTGCATGAGGTGGCCAAAGTACTGGGGCTTCATTAGTGGCACCCTAATCCAGGCCAAGAGAAACTTCCATAAAAACGTGGGGGCATGCTATCTGCAAATTAAGTCTGAAATGGTGTGGGAAAAGCAAATGCGGCAGAAGGCTAAGGGCTGGTGAATTTGAGTGAAGTTTATACAAAAGTTCCTTGTACTCTTTCTGCAACTCTTCTCTACACTTGAAAATGTTAAAATGATGTCTTAACATCCCTTCCTGCCCAGAGTCTGCAACGTTCCCTTTGATGATGACAATAGCTACCATTTCAGGAAATCCTCTTGCCCTGTGCACAGCACATTGCAATGTCTCATTTAATATTTGACCACAACACAGTGAGGTAATTACTATTGTCCCCACTCTACCCGTGAGAAAAATAGATATTTAGAAGCATTAAATGATAGGTTAGATCAGAGGACCACTCCGTCAATAGTCACCCATGCATACCTACTTCCACGAGCAAAGTATACTTTCCACATCCCAGATTTGTTGGGCTTGGGCCATGGGACCTAATTTGGAAAAAAGGATGTTAGTGGATAAGGCATGCGTAGAAAGTTAAAATGTGGTTACACAGATGGGCTTATCCTTTCATGCTTCTGCCATCACTATAAGAAAAACATGTCTCGTGTAAGTGATCCTGGTCCAAGGAGGATGAAAACCATGTGACACCGTCCTGGACTTAAGTCACAGCTGAAAGGCAAGCACACGCAAGCCTAGACTAGGTCAGCCAATACCAAACATACCCACGGAAGTAAGTTACTAAATGTCACTGCATTCTAAGGTCATTTGTTATGTAGCACTATGTTGGCAATAGGTAAATGATACAACTAACATGTCTCCAGAGAAAGTGATAGGCTTTAAAGCTGGGCATTAACAGGATATGATTTCTCCTGGTTAAAACCAAAAAAAATGAGGAACGTTTTGGACAAAATGTGTTTAAATCCCAAAGGCATAAAATATATCACTGAAAAATCAGGTGACAAAGAGACGATGTTGAAAAGGTCAACCAGGGTCTACTCATGTGCTTAAATGTCTGGATAAGCCAAGAAATGCTGCGATAGCAACTAAAGTCTTAAACCTCCATGGATTATCTCAGTCAAGGTTCATTCCTCATTCACACAAAGTCTGAAGCAGGCCAGGCAGCCTCCTCCATCCAGAAACTACTCTGTGTAGCACACTACATTTAGCTTGCTAGGATTGCTGTGAAGAAGTATCATAAGGGACTTCCCTGGAGGTCCAGTGGTTAAGACTCTGCACTTCTGGGGCAGGGGCACAGGTTCAATCCCTGGTCAGGGAACTAAGATCCCACATGTTGTGCAGTGAGGTCAAAAAAAAAGTGTCACGAAAATTCACAAAGCTTTGTTGACATATGCACGTGGAGATGTGTTGTCTCAGAGTTCTGGAGGCTAGAAGTCTGAAGTCAAGGTGTGGCAGGACCATACTCACTTCTCAGCCTGTAGGGAAGAACCCTCCCTTGCCCCTTTCAGATTCTGGTACCCTCAGATGTTCCTTGGTTTTTGGCAGCATAATCCCATCCTCTGCCTCCAACTATTTTTTTTTTAAGCCACGATACACAGCATCTGAGATCTTAGTTCCCTGCAGTGGAAGCACAGAGTCTTACCCACTGGGCAGCCAGGGAAGTCCCCCCACCTTCACTTCCACATGGCCTTCTTTCCTCTGGGTGTGACTGTGTCTAAATGTCCCTCTTCCTATAAGGACACCAATCATACTGGATTAGGGCTTGTTCCAGTGACCTCATAGTAACTTGATTCCAACTGCAGAGACTCTAGTCCATATAAGACCATTGTCAAAGGTGCTCAGGTTTAGGACTTCAACACAGCCCTTAAGAGAAACAGTGCAACCCACGTGCTTTGTATGCTCAGTTGCTCAGTTGTGTCCAACTCTTTGCGACCCCGTGGCCTGTAGTCCACCAGCCTCCTCGTGTGCATGGAATTTTTCAGGCAAGAATATTGAAGTGGGTTGCCATTTTCCTCCTCCAGGGAGGCTTCCCAACCCAGGGATAGAACCCATGTCTCTTGAGTCCCCTGCATTGGCAGGTGGGTTCTTTATCACTAGAGCCACCTGGGAAGCTCCATACAACCCACAACACACACACAGCTGTGAAGTCATCCCAGTAGGACAGGAGAACGCTGGAGGATCCAATGGGATGTGTTTAAGGGCCAGGTCTGGAAGTGGCTTCTAGCCCTTCCGTCCGTCTCCCACTCATCAATTCCTGGCTGCACGGTCTGTCACTTAACCACAAGGGAAGCTGGGAAATGTGGGGAGGCACGTGGTTATTTGATGAGCATCCGCAGTGTCTTCTGTGATCTCCCAGTTCAGCAGTTGAGGCTTTACTTTTCAGGCAGTGGCAAGACACAAAGCATGGGGAGGGAGACAGAGATGGGGGTAACATAAGCAGACAGGAGAAAAAAGCAGTATGTGGGAGACTAGAAGATCCGCTGAGACGCTATGGAAACCACCCAGACCGTAGATGGTGATGATCTGCAGCAGGGCTGTCTTGGAAGGAAGGGGCAGGAACAAAGATGTTTGAGGAAATTGTCAGAGGTAGAATCTTACAGCCAGGCAGAAGGGAAGGAGAAGGAATCATTTTCCTGACTTAACAATCTCTTCACATCAGGACATTGAAAGGTTTGAGCCAAAGGAATACAGTCTGTTTTGGAGAAGATCTGAATATTTTCAGTACAGTTCAGTCGCAAAGTCGTGTCCGACCCTTACCGACCCAGTATGCGAGGCTTCCATGTCCTTCATCATCTCCCAGAGTTTGCTCAAACTCATGTTCACTGAGTCAGTGATGGCATCCAGCTATTTCATCCTCTGTCATCCCATTCTCCTGCCATCTTCAGTCTTTCCAAGCATCAAACAAAATCTCCAAAACCAGATCGTTTTGCTCAAATTGCCAATATTGTGGATACCACCAGAGCTAATGAGCCCTTTTTCCTATCATGAAGCCTGGAAAGGAGTCGGAGAGGCAAACTCAAATCAGAAACATCTCTCTGCGGACTTTCTCTTTTTGCAAAGGGACCAGAAAGAAAAGAATGGATTTCAGAAAAACACATTGGAGGTTTCACACTTCTACTCTGATAGCAGGGCTGCAAGATGGTGCCAGGAGTTCAGCCACACTCTTGAAAGAGAGAAAGGAAACAGCTCCCAGGCTGCAGAGTCCAAGCTGGAGCCTGGCTGGAGGTGGCGACTTCCTATGGACAAGAGTTTAAGTCCTGTGCTCCCAGTGAAAACCTTCTCCAGGATACCCATGCCTCACGATAACAAGTTCTCTCTCAGAGGCAGGAGCCCAATGCTCATGTACCATTTGTACGTTCCTTCCTGGGAACTGTGGACACTGATCTGCTTCCCATCTGCTATAGTCAACGCTATGGTTTTTCCAATGATCACATACGGATATGAGAGGTGGACCATAAAGAAGGCTGAGCATTGAAGAATCGATGCTTTCCAACTGTGGTGTTGGAGAAGACTCTTGAAAGTCCTTTGAAGAACAAGGAGATAAAAACCAGTCGATCCTAATGGAAATCAACTATGAATATTCATTGGAAAGATGGATGCTGAAGCTGAAGCTCCAATACTTTGGCCACCAGCTGCGAAGAGGCCAATTCACTGGAAAAGACTCTGATGCTGGGAAAGATTGAGAGCAGGAGGAGAAGGAGACGACAGAGAATGAGATGGTTGGATGATATCATTGACCCAATGGACATGAGTTTGAGCAAACTCTGGGAGATAGTGAGTGACAGGGAAGCCTGGTGTGCTGCAGTCCAGGGGGTCACAAAGAGTCAGACAGGACTGAGCAACTGAACAACTAACAACAACATGTTCTACCCACACTCCGAAAAAAGCAACCTGTTACTTATCCCAGAAAGGGTTTTGGAAACAGTGCAGAAAGGGATGGATCCTTTCCAGGGGAGACATCTGGCCCCCATGAAAAGAAGCTGAGGCAGAAGGGAAGCCCCTCCAGGTAAGAAGCATGGCGGGCAGAGGTGGGGAGGCTCCGCGTGTGCCATCAGGAGCGGGGTTCTGTGCGCACGCTCCCTTGTTTCCCGTCCAACCTTAGCCTTCCCTTCTGTGTGACCTTGGCCGTGTTACAGTTCCCTCTCCTCTCCCGCTGCTGCCTGGATGAACTGCAGAGGCCCGACCTCTGCTCCTCAAGACAAATGCTCTCTTCCTTACTCACCTCATTTAGCCCTGTTTTCTAAATTCCCAAGGAACCCCCTATGGAGTCAGAGCAGCCAGGCCAGCTTGGGAGCATGAACACAGACTTCTAACACATTAAGAATGATGGACTCAAGCTAGACTGCCTTTCTCTCTCTCTCTTATTTTTTAAGAGGTTTTTTTTTTTGGGGGGGGGGCACCATTTTTAAAGTCCTTATTGAATCTGTTGCAATATTGTTTTTGTTTTTATTTTATTTTATTTTTGGCTGTGAGGTATGTGGGATCTTACCTCCATGACCAAGGATCGAACCTGCACCCTCTGCATTGGAAGGCAAAGTCTTAACCAAGTCTTTCCTGCCAGGGAAGTCCCTAGAATGTCTTTCTCCCCTTTTTTTTTCCCTTTTCTTTTCCCTCCCCACTCTCTGGTTCCTCTGATTTAAATCTTTCTTTTCACCCTCCTTGGGCTCAACCAGTACCCACCCTCCAGAGCAAAGAGAAAAGTCAGGAGGAATGTAGGGTAAGACAGCAGCGTGAGGTCAAAGCAAGTTAGATCAGGGAGGGACCAGGAAGAGCAGATTCAGCCGTCTCCTCTCAGACCCAAGACTTGGCAAGGATGCAAGGACTTTGTTTAGTCTTTTCGGTTTGTTCCATTGGCCTGCACCATAATGTGCCTTGCAGATATCTGTTAAGTGGCTTGTGACGAATTGAATGCTTTCTGCATGTCTCAGTGACTCGCGGACAGTTTGTTGAAGACAAGAAAGGAAGCCTTACTTAGCAGGAAGCTGGACCCCCAAGTGTACCTGCTGGCGTAGGTGTCTCGCTACAAGGATTGATGGAACAGATTGTAAATGCCCCATTAGCATCCCTTCACCTCCCAGAGCTGCAGAACCTGTTAGCATTTTAATCACACACAAACACACATTCAAGGTTAATGAGTTTTAAGATCTGCTTCAACTTGGAACTTATCTGCTTAAAACTCTTCAGTGGCTCCCCACCGAATCCATGAGAATATTTAAAATCCTGCAACAGGCAAGATTTCACATCAGCATTTCCCAGACTTTTTAATCAAGGGATTCCTTTACTCTTGCTTGTAAAAGATATCAAGGACTGAAGAGAATTTTTATGTCTGTGAGCTGCATCTATCAACACTTACCATATTAGAAATGTAACAGATTCTGGTAAATTGTCTTTTCATTTTTATTCTATTACAAATGGTTTCTAATTACCCTTGTATGGCTTCTTAGATATACCCATCATTTAAAAGTGGACATTAAATTTCCAAATATATGGGATTTTTTTAAAGTATGTTTGATATTAATTTCTCATTTTGAATTAATTTCTCATTTAAATGCTTTCTTCTCTGCAACCACCCTCTGTATTTTTCCAGTCTTCTAACTTTATTGAGCCTTTCAATGACTAAATCAAAAGTCTCTGTTGGTAAAATGTCATGTTGCACTTGAAAATATGTGGGTTATTTTCAAATATCTTTTGATATTGATTTCTAACATAATTCTACAGGGATAAGAAAACAGATTCTGTAAGAGTCCAGTACCTTTAGACCATGAAATTTTTGCATCTTGTTTTATGTCCTTGGATATGTTCCAGTATCTCCTAGTTTATAGTCTATGGGAACTGGAATAGAATTTGTATCCAACTATTTTGTGAAAATTGTGTAAATCTTGATTATGTTGAATTGGTTCACAGTGCTTTACAGGTGTAGTATATCTTTCTACTTCTACGCATATTCATTCTATTAATTTTTGAGAGTTTGATATTAAAAATCTTTATACACTTAAAAAATAATTGTAATATATAGTGGAACTATATGAAACCTTCTTCAGTATTTTCTAGGTCTCTTGTAAATGTGTTGTCATACTTTCATAATTTAAAAAATAAAAATGAAAGAGAAAAACAAAAGAAATGCAAACTGGGGGACTTCCTTGTTGGCCCAGGGATAAAGAATTCCCCTCCAAATGTAGGGGACATGGGTTTAATCCCTGGTTGGGGAACTATGATCCCACATGCCTTCGAGCAACTAAGTCCACATACTACATCGAAAACCCAGTACAGCCAAAGAAAAACAAAAGAAAGCATGTGAACTGAGAAGATGTTATTTTAATTTGAATGCATTTTAAAATAACAAGAATAAAGCCATTATATGTTAATAAAATTAATATAAAAATAACTCACATGAATAACACAAATCAATTTATGAAGACTAATTCTATTTTCCCAAACAAATCATTTTTAGTGAAATGAGTGGCACAGCTCTACATTGTTTCCGGTTTCTTCCTTGCCTGACTTAATGGAGGACAACCAGATTCTCACATCTGCATTCAATCTGTTGTGATATATTATGTTGATAAATCTGAAGACAAGCGGGCCTCACACAGACATGCAGTTGGAAGACAGGAGGGTTTAAATGGAATTTCAGACCACTGTAGATTTTTTTTTTTGACATTGCACCAAATCTCAGCATGTGGTCATTCTTTTTTTTAACTAATTAATTAATTTTAATTGGAGGCTAATTACTTTACAATATTGTGGTGGTTTTTGCCATACATGGACATGAATCAGCCCTGGGTGTACATGTGTCTCCCATCCTGAACCCCCCCTCCCACCTCCCTCCCCATCCCATCCCTCAGGATTGTCCCAGTGGCTTTGAGTGCCTTGTTTCATGCATTGAACTTGGATCTATTTCACAGATGGTAATATACAAGTTTCAGCGCTATTCATTCTTAACAGTTAATTGCACTGGATTGCTGGGAGAGACTGAGGGCACGAGGGGAAGGGGGCAACAGAGGGTGAAATGGTTAGATACCCTCACAGACTCAATGGACATGAGTTTGAGCAAACTCCAGGAGATGGTGAAGGATAGGATAGTGTGCTGCAGTATATGGGGTCACGAAGAGTCAGACACAACTTAGCAACTGAACAACAACAAGCTGCAATGGAGCACAAACTCATGACAGTGACCTTTTCATTTTCTACTATATTAAAATCCATTGTACCGCCTTGCTCTTTGAATGGATCTTTCCACACATTCGCGATGTTGAAGCACCATGCGTTGGTCATTCGGAAAACCCTGGCTGAGTTAGGCGCATCTTCCAAATGTTGTGACAGCGTATATACAGAACATCACGAAGCCACGTGTCAATACCACCGCCCATCTCATCAAAAAGTCTGCAGGTGCTAAGGCAATTCTCAACCTAGCTATGACAGAGGTTTTCCAGAATGCTAGTTTTCACTTGGAAGCTCAGTGTTTTTCATTGGCAACAAATAATATTACTTAGTTCATTTTGAGAAAATATTATCATAGTTTGATCACCTGTCGGTCATCCTCTCATGTAAAACCAGTGCTTTGTGAAGCATGAGGCTAGTTCAGCTCACAACTCAAGAAAATTATTAGAGAATACAGAGCACTTAATGGGTATTTCCCGTTCTGTTACACAGAAATTTTTAAACTATATTCAAGAGGAGAGATTTAGTAAGAAGTAATCATTTTTATACTAGTAAAGTAATGCTCAAAATTCTCCAAGCCAGGCTTCAGCAGTACGTGAACCGTGAACTTCCAGATGTTCAAGCTGGTTTTAGAAAAGGCAGAGGAACCAGAGATCAAATTGCCAACATCCGCCGGATCATGGAAAAAGCAAGAGAGTCCCAGAAAAACATCTATTTCTGCTTTATTGACTATGCCAAAGCCTTTGACTGTGTGGATCACAATAAACTGTGGAAAATTCTGAAAGAGATGGGAATAGCAGACCACCTGCCCTACCTCTTGAGAAACCTATATGCAGGTCAGGAAGCAACAGTTAGAACTGGACATGGAACAACAGATTGGTTCCAAATAGGAAAAGGAGTATGTCAAGGCTGTATATTGTCACCCTGCTTATTTAACTTATATGCAGAGTACATCATGAGAAACACTGGGCTGGAAGAAGCACAAGCTGGAATCAAGATTGCTGGGAGAAATAGCAATAACCTCAGATATGCAGATGACACCACCCTTATGGCAGAAAGTGAAGAGGAACTAAAAAGCCTCTTGATGAAAGTGAAAGAGGAGAGTGAAAAAGTTGGCTTAAAGCTCAACATTCAGAAAACTAATATGATGGCATCCACTCCCATCACTTCATGGCAAATAGATGGGGAAACAATGGAAATAGTGGCTGACTTTATTTTTCTGGGCTCCAAAATCACTGTGGATAGTGATTGCAGCCATGAAATTAAAGGACACTTACTCCTGGGAAGGAAAGTTATGACCAACCTAGACAGCATATTAAAAAGCGGAGACATTACTTTGCCAACAAAGGTTCGTCTAGTCAAGGCTATGGTTTTTCCAGTAGTCATGTATGGATGTGAAAGCTGGACTATAAAGAAAGCTGATCACCGAAGAATTGATGCTTTTGAACTGTGGTGTTGGAGAAGACTCTTGAGAGTCCCTTGGACTGCAAGGAGATCCAACCAGTCCATTCTGAAGGAGATCAGCCCTGGGTGTTCATTGGAGGGACTGATGCTGAAGCTGAAACTCCAATACTTTGGCCACCTCATGCGAAGAGTTGACTCACTGGAAAAGACCCTGATGCTGGGAGGGATTGGGGGCAGGAGGAGAAGGGGACGACAGAGGATGAGATGGCTGGATGGCATCACTGACTCGATGGACATGAGTTTGGGTAAACTCTGGGAGTTGGTGATGGACAGGGAGGCCTGGCGTGCTGTGATTCATGGGGTCGCAAAGAGTCGGACACGCCTGAGTGACTGAACTGAACTGAACTGAACTCAATCATTTTTATTGGAGAAGGAAATGGCAACCACTCCAGTGTTATTGCCTTGGAATTCCCATAGACAGAGGAGCCTGGTGGGTTACACTCCATGGTGTCACAAATTAGACCCAACTCAGAGACTAAACAACAGCAAGTAATTTCCATAGTTTCATCAAGGGTATTTTAAAGTTAAACTTCTATATATATATAAACTCATATAAATATAAAATATATGTTTCAATACGTATGGGCTGTGATCAGTCACACAGTCATGTCCAACTCTTTGCAACCCCATGGACTATAGTCCATCAGGATCTTCTGTCCATGGAATTTTCCAGGCAAGAATACTGAAGTAAGTTGCCATTTCCTTCTCCCAAGGTTGGCAAATCTTCCCAATGCAGGCATTGAACCCGTGTCTCCTGTGTTTTCTGCCTTGCAGGTGGATTCTAAACCCATTGAGCCATCAGGGAAGTCTATACATATACAGATGCAATAAAGATGCATGTGATGGTGATGGAGAATCCAATGGCTCCTGGTGCAGCCTTGATTCACGCTAATGCCGCAGTGGTTTTACCCACCCTTGAGTAATTTGAGTTATTGCATTAAATTTGTAGATTGCTTTGGGTAGGGTGGCCATTTTAACAATATTAATTCTTTCAATCCAAAAACATGGGATATCTTTTCTACCCACCCTTGATTTGCATTTTGACAGTGACATATCAAAATGGTGAAAAAGGCAAATACCATCTGAGCCCTGTTATGGAAACTTGATTTGACTTGCCATACTTCCTGAAAAGGTCTCAGAAAATACTGGGGTTCCATGGGCCGTATTTGAGAGCCCCAGCCCTCGATGCTCTGACCTCTGCCTTCCTTTCAACCTCCTCTTCCCTCCCTAGCTTCTGTTGGGCTACCCCGGGGCAGACCAGGATTCAAGGACAAGTAGTCTACTTGTGAGGAAGTACTGGGTGGGGAGTGGGAGTGTGATATGAAGAAGAGAAAAAGAGTGGCGCATGATGCGTTTGTAAACAAGTTACCCCTGCAGATGACAGGGGCTTGGTCCCCCTGGGAACTTTTAGGAGATGGAGTCTGGCATGCTTCAGAGTTACCTACCTGGGAGATGAGGGAGCCTCATGTCACCATTGGCTAACAGCTGCTTAAGGACCTCCCATATCCAAGACTTCCATCTGCTCTGCGTTGCACAGGATGAACGTGCTAGAGAAGCGCTCAGATGGAGAGTTGCAGAAGCTTGCTGTAGGAAGCCAGGGCATGCGCTGGTACAGTGGATGCCAGGAAGTATGGAGGGGCCACCGACAGCCCCTGGTGCCTTCACTGGTGTGGTCCCACCAACAGGCGTGATCTGTCCTCACGCAGAGTCTCCGCCTTCTGGGGCTCCACTCTGCCTGGCCAGTACCCACTCGTTCCTCAGGTCGCCGCCTCAATTCACATCTAGAGAAGGCTTCCCTGATCCCCACTGCTCCCAGCCCGATTCACTCAACGCACACTGAGCTTTTCTTCTCAGAGCGCTGTGCCCTCCACAGTCTGTAATTACACATTTTTTGTTGTGCTTTATTCACTGGCTTCCTTCCCATTAAACTGGCTTCTCCACAGCATGACCATGAGGACCAAGTCTATGATTTTTCAGTTCAGTTCAGTCGCTCAGTTGTGTCCGACTCTTTGCAACCCCATGAACCGCAGCACGCCAGGCCTCCCTGTCCATCACCAACTCTTGGAATTCACCCAAACCCATGTCCATTGGGTCAGTGATGCCATCCAACCATTTCATCCTCTGTCGTCCCCACCCCACAGTTATATCTCCAGTACATAGAACATACCTGGCACATGGTAGATATTCAACAAACACTTGTTATTCTTCCACAAGAATTTATAATCACAATGGAAAGTGAAAGTGAAGTCACTCAGTCGTGTCCGACTCTTTGAGACTCCATGGACTGTAGCCCACCAGGCGCCTCGGTCCTCGGGATTTTCCAGGCATGAATACTGGAGTGGGTTGCCATTTCCTTCTCCAATCACAATGGAGGTGACTATAAATTTAAAAGGACATGGAAGGTACACAGCTAAAATTTCTGGTGTCAATTCAAAGCAATCATTCTAGAAAACCCAGAAGCTCTACTGCTTATATTCCCTTAATATATGAAGATAGGATCAATATGGCCTGAAGGAATCACATCTTTGTCCTGTGTGCAATCACAGCTGGATGGCAAAGTGGGACAGCTCAGCAGCAGCCCCCTCTTGCCTCCTTCTATCCTCCTCATGCCTCCACCCCATGCCTACACTGCAGGTGCTATGCACCTTACTGATGCACTGATCTGCTGGTCCTGCAGGTAGATGAGTATATGGACACATGATCCTGGAATAAGGGAAGGGGAAATACCAGAGAAAGATGCTCAATCTGTCTTACAAAATTTTCCCAAGAGCCACCATGTGCAAGAACTCTGTATCTAACATATAAAGTAGCAATGAAACCCAAACAAAGAAGGAATGTTCCACTGTTGCCCAGTTTATAGTCTATGGGAACTTGAACAGAATTTGTATCCAACTGCTGTGTGAAAATTGTATAAATCTTAACTATGTCGTGCTTTTCAGGTCTACTGTGTTCTTCTCTGTGCATTCGTTCTATTAATTTCTGAGAGTTTGATATTGAAACCCCAACCAAAAATCTTACTTTATCTACTTAAAACAAACAATTGTAATATATGGTGAAACTATATGGTGCTGCTAGTGGTAAAGAAACTTCATGCGAATGCAGGAGACATCAGAGACTCAGGTTCGATTCCTGGGTCAGGAAGACCCCTGGAGGAGGGATGGCAACCCACTCCAGTACTCTTGCCTGGAGAATCCTATGGACAGAGGGGCCTAATGGGCTACAGTTCGTAGGGTCGCAAAGAGTCAGACACAACGGAAGCGACTTAACACACATATGTAACACTGATCTATGTTTTCCAAGTCTCCTATCAATGTGTTATCATATTTTCATAATTTAAAAAAGAAGAAAAAGGATTAATGAATGAATGATGTATAAGAAAGAGCATAATGATTATTGAAGAGAGCTTTCCTTTCTAGCTTTCACACAGATTGGTATTTTTCCAAAGCAAGAAGCTAAGACTTCTTTTTTTTTTTTTTCTGACACTGCTTACATGCAGTGCCAAATACTATAAACCAGAAGACAAACTTCACAGAAACCTTACAAATCCACCTTGTAACCCATGATTCATTTTTACATCTATTACAATTTTCAAAATACCTTGTTGGGGACTAGAAATCTCCTTAATCAAATCTACTTCTCTTGTCTGGCACTTTAAAACAACTGAGGTCCGTGACTGACAGTAGGGTTCACAAACGCTCTTTCAGGGTTATTAAATCCACTGCTGGGAAAACGCTAATTCCCTGAAACCTTTTCTCAAGCTCGGGTCTGTGGGAGATTCAATCCCAAATTTAAATGCCCAGGTGCAAGATTTCATATGTGCTTTGAATAATGATATCTGCTTTGAATAATGATATCTGCTCTCAAAAAATCAAACAGAATTAGGAAAAGCAATTGCCTGTGGGGCTTTTCATTTTGTGTTAGTGACACGAGATTATTCACGGGGCACGCCATTTGAACAATTCAGCATTGTGGAATTGGAAACCTTTCAATATATCCACCATAGAAACCAAAGTGTTCATTTTCTTCCTATCATGGGAGGTGAAGGTAACAGTTATTCTAAAATGCAGGCAGCATCAAGGTAGACACGGTAGCCATTTGCTCAGTGAAAAATCCCTGGATATCATTTTTCTTCCAGAAGAGAGACAATATTTGACTTTAATTATTTCTACCGTGTTGGAGATGTTGGGGCCAAATCAAGGGAGCTAAGTAACCAAAACAAAATACATCGATGTGTAACAAGTCCAAGTGAAGCAAACAAATAGAAACGTGGAGATGAAATGACGATGGATGACCAAGCATGACCTGCAGTGCTCACGGATTGCAGAACTGCCTGAACGTCAAAATCCGGATATCCTTCACGCATCTGAGGTTCTCACATCCCGGGAGTGGTCTCCTTAGGCAGACTATAGATTGCAAAGCATCCCGAGAAGATACACAGGAGAAACCAGAAGGGCTTGGCCAGTGGCTGAAGGCAGCCCCTAACCAAACTGTGTGCCGTGTCTCTTATTCTTGGTGCTCGGCTTTAAGCTTGCACCTGGCCACCCAGGACTGGCTGGGAGATGGTGAGCCGTCTCACGTGAGCCCACATTTGGAAAGCACAGAACAAGATGTCATGAGGCTCTCTAAAGAGAGACTACAGGGTATTAGTGGGTGGGGAGCCTCTTAAAAGAGCTTTAACAGCATCCCTGAGACTCTGCCCTCCCAGAGTAACCCTGCATAGTAACCCTGGCATCTGCCTGATTGTCCATTTGAGACTGGTGAGTAAGACTTTACAAGCTTTGCGTCAGAATTAACATCATTGACAGCATCTTTCCACTTCTGCTAAAAGCCTGACATTTGGTACCTTGGTCCTCCTTTCTGCTTACTGTCCTACCAGAGGCTTTCATCTTCATGAGTCCCATGATCCTTGTATCCCTAGGCCTGGCTCCACTCACTTCTGTGTCCTCTCAGAGGCCAGTTGACCCACTGGTGAGGAAGTAACTGGACCCTCCAAGAATCTCAGAGTCTCAGGGACCCAAGAGAAGGAACTTCATTTCATCAACCTTTACCCTCGGCCCTGAAATATTTCCAAGCCCCCAACCGCTAATTTAGTTCCCAACTCTGACCTCAGCAATCAGCAGACCTTTCAGCTATTTTTAGTGTTAGGACAAGAGCCGAAACAGGCTTCGAAGAGCAGAGTGCCCCAGGAGAGCCTTGGCGTGGGTGCTGGTGTGTGTGTGGTGTGTATACTCATAGTTACTAGGGCTTGCTACATTCCAAGCTCGGCGGTGAGTTATCAACACTAGTCTACTTATTTAAGCCTCACAGCAATGTTATGAGGGGAGATGAACTGCTAGGATGCCCATATTAAAGGTGAGAACATGGAGGCAGAGGGAGGTCAAGATACTTGTCCAAATGGCACATGCAGAAAGGGGGCAGAGCTGGAAGTCCAAGCTTTCAGAGCTGGCCCAGACTGGCGGTCAAGGGGATGAGAGCACAGAGTTCTTACTTCTGGTTTGTATCCAACTACTATTTCTTTTTGAGAAATGCTCCAATGTATATTTTAATCATTTGTGTCAAAATGGTAAAGTGTGTATTTTTTACATTAATTTTTAATGGAGTATAGTTGCTTTACAATGTTTTGTTAGTTTCTACTGTACAGCAAAGTGAATCAGTTACATGTATACATATATCGCCCCTCTTTGGATTTCCTTCCCGTGTAAGTCACCACAGGACACTGAGTAGAGTTCCCTGAGCTGCACAGTAGGTTCTCATTAGTTGCCTATTTTATGTGTGTAGTGTGCTAAGTCATTCAGTTGTGTCCAGCTCTTTGTGATCCTATGGACTCTAATCCGCCAGGCTCCTTTGTCCATGGAACTCTCCAGGCAAGAATACAGAAGTGGATTGCTCCTCCAGAGCGCCTTCCCGACCCAGGGATTGGACCCTATCTCTTACGCGTCCTGCACTGGCAGGCAGTTTCCATCATCTCCATTAGCTTTGTTCATAATGATGCTTCCTAAGACCCACTTGATTTCACACTCTGGGAAGTCTGGCTCTGGGTGGGTGATCACACCATCATGGTTATCCAGGTCATTAAGACCTTTTTTGTACAACTCTTCTGTGTATTCTTGCCACCTCTCCTTAATCTCTTCTGCTTCTGTTAGGTCCATACCACTTCTCTCCTTTATTGAGCCCATCTTTGCCTGAAACATTCCCTGCGGTCTCTAATTTTCTTGAGGACATCTCTAGTCTTTCCCATTCTATTGTTTTCTTCTCTTTCTTCACATTGATCACTTAACAAGGCTTTCTTATCTCTCCTTGCTATTCTTTGGAACTCTGTATTCAGATGGGTCTATCTTTCCCTTTCTTCTTTGTTTTACGCTTCTCTTCTTCCCTCAGCTATTTTTAAGGCCTCCTCACACATTTTACGTTTTCACATTTCTTTTTCTTGGGGATAGTTTTGATTACTGCCTCCTGCACAATGTCACAAACCTCTGTCCATAGTTCTTCCGGCATTCTCTCTATCAGATTTAATCCCTTGAATCTATTTGTCAATTCCACTACATAATCAGAAGGAATTTTATTTAGATCATACCTGAAAGGTCTAGTGGTTTTCCTTACTTTCTTCTATTTAAGTCTGGATTTGGGAATAAGGAGCTCGTGATCCGAGCTGCAGTCGGCTTCCAGTCCTGTTTTTGCTGATTGTATAGAGCGTCTCCATCTTCGGCTACAAAGAATATAATCAGTTTGATTTCGGTATTGACCGTCTGGTGATATCCATGTGTAGAGTCTTTTCTTGTGTTGTTGGAAGAGGGTGTTTGCTATGACCAGTGCATTCCCTCTACAAAACTCTATTAGCCTTTGCGTGCCTCATTCTGTACTCCAAGGCCAAATTTGCCTGTTACTCCAGGTATCTCTTGACTTCCTACTTTTGCATTTCAGTCCCTCTGATGGCTTCCCTCATAGCTTCCCTCATAGATCAGTTGGTAAAGAATCCATCTACAATGCAGGAGATCCTGGTTCAATTCCTGGGTCGGGAAGATCCAGTGGAGAAGGGAAAGATTACCCACTCCAGTATTCTGGCCTGGAGAATTCCATGGACCATATAGTCTATGGGGTCACAAAGAGTTGGGCACAACTGAGCAATTTTCGCTTTTCCTTTCCCTTTCCCCTATGACGAAAAGGGCATCTCGTTTTGGTGTTAGTTCAAACACCAAAGTGTTAGTAGTTCAACACCAAAGTGTTAGTAGGTCTTGTATGTCTTCACAGAGCTGTTCGACTTCAGCTTCTTCAGCATTAGTGGTTGGGGCATAGACTTGGATTACTGTGATGTTGAATGGTTTGCCTTAGAAACAAACAGAAATCACTCTGTCATTTTTGAGACTGAACCCAAGTACTGCATTTCAGACTCTTTTGTTGACTGTGAGTGCTACTCCATTCCTTCTAAGGGATTTTTGGCTGCAGTAGTAGATATAATGGTTATCTGAATTAAATTCTCCCATTTCCATCCATTTTAGTTCACTGATTGGTTAGTAGGAAGGTATTCCTACTGGGTTCCTAACTAGTGCTGTGTGAGTTATTTCTTCTAATAAGTTCACAGTAGTTTTCATGTGATATTCAGCCAGAGAACAACCATCTCCTACAACAGTCCACAATGGTCAAGGCAGTGTTCCAGATTCTTTACCGTATTTGATTGCTTGTGATTTAAAAAAGAAGATACTATTGACAGGGACTTGGAATCCCTTTAACAAACACAAGGTAACAGCAAGTACAAGAACTGACGACTTCTATGTCTCATTCTTTATTTACATTTTTTCCCAGGAGGGAAAAAACTTTTCAGGAGTGTCTATGTATGATAGTATGTATCTATACCATGCAGTGTGGAATCTTCAGGTTATATCTTTTTTGTTACAATGAATAATATTTACATGTAATTGATGTGGTCAGTTAATGAACAATGCAATTTGGGGGCATTAGTCAATTTAGCAGTGATTTTAAAATCACTGCAGATGGTGACTGCATCCATGAAATATAAAGACAATTACTCCTTGAAAGAAAAGTTATGACCAACCTAGACAGCATATTAAAAAGCAAAGATATTACTTTGCCAACAAAGGTCTAACTGGTCAAGGCTATGATTTTTCCAGTAGTCGTGTATGGATGTGAGAGTTGGACTATAAAGATAGCTGAGCGCAGAAGAAATGATGCTTTTGAACTGTGATGTTGGAGAAGACTCTTGAGAGTTCCTTGGATTGCAAGGAGATCCAACCAGTCCATCCTAAAGGAGATCAGTCCTGAATGTTCATTAGAAGGACTGATGTTGAAGCTGAAACTCCAATACTTTGGCCACCTGATGTGAAGAGCTGACTAACTTGAAAAGACTTTGATGCTGGGAAAGATTGAGGACGGGAGAAGAGGGGATGACAGAGGATGAGATGGCTGGATGGCATCACTGACTCGATGGACATGAGTTTGAGTAAACTCCAGGAGTTGGTGATGGACAGGGAGGCCTGGCGTGCTGCAGTTCATGGGTTCACAAGGAGTTGGACATGACTGAGTGACTGAGCTGAGCTGAACTGAGTCAATTTAACAAATTACAATATTTTATAAAACCGTCAACTTGAAATTCTTATGTGAAAGTCAGTGAAACATCTTTGAATGTAAAGTTCCTTAGAGTGCTCATGATAATGTTATTGAGCCCGAGCTACTAGGCTTAGGAGCTACATTTTCATTTAATTAATGCAGTTCAGCCTGAAGGTAAAGAAATATATTAAACTATGGCTTCTTGGAGAAATGGCTAATTCTAGGGCAACAATAAGAAACTACAACAGGAGCCTGGAACAACTTGTTAGACCACAACCTAAGAAAAGTAAGGGTGTAATCAAAAGGGCATGGAAGCCACTTTGAAGGGCCACCTGACCAAACATGGGACAACTTGAGCAACAAAATATACTAAACATTTTGTATTATATCCTCTAATTCATGGAATAAAAGTGTACAAGTTCATACTTGTACATTGTACACATACAAGTTCATTTAAAAAAATAAATGAAGGAGAAGGGAAAGGGAATCTGTATGGCAGAATGCTAACTAACAAATACAGAGCAACCAAGAGTCATAACTAATTCCAGGAAGAATTGTCCATGCCTGTGAGATGTAGTGTGAATGTATGAAGAACCATAGGATATTTACATAGTTCAGAGAAATTCCTGACATAAATGATAAGGACCTATTGCATAGCACAGGGGATTATATTCAACGTCTTGTAATAAATTATAATGGAAGAGAATCTGAAAAGGAAACTGATCACTTTGCTGTACACCTGAAGCTAGCACAACCTTGTAAATTAACTATGTGCTCCTGTTCAGTCGCTCAGTCACATCTGACTCTGCGATCCAATGGACTGCAAGCCACCAGACTCCTCTGTCCACAGACTTCTCCAGGGAAGAATACTGGAGTGGATTGCCATTTCCTCCTCCAGGGGATCTTGGAATGGACTAATGGACATTGAGTGCCCCCTGATGTGATGTACTAGGAAGAACACGCTGTTGGTCACGCAGGACTTGCCCAGAAAGCCTGTGTGTTAGTCATTCAGTTGTGTCCAACTTTTTGTGACCCCATAGACTGCAGCCCTCCAGGCTCCTCTGTCCATGGGATTTTCCAGGCAAGAAATACTGGAGTGGGTTGCCATCTCCTTCTCCAGGGGATCTTCCCCACCCAGGAATCAAACCTAGGTCTTCAGTACTGCAGGCAGATTCTTGACCATCTGAGCCACCAACGAAGCCCAGAATGCATAATCTAATGTTACTAGAAGGTGTGGCAAAACCACACCGAGTCTACAAAAGAACTGATCTATAATCTTTTAAAACCAGTGATACGGAAAATAATTTAAGGAAAGGTTGAAGACCAGTTTCAGATAAAGGTAAGTACAAAATGGCATTCAAACTACTGTACAATTGTGCTCATTTCACAGACTAGCAAGGTAATACTCAAAATCCTTCAAGCTAGGCTTCAACATTGTGTGAACTGAAAACTCCCAGATGTTCAAGCTGGATTTAGAAAACACAGAGGAACCCGAGATCAAATTGATAACATCTGTTGGATCATAGAAAAACAAGAGAATCGCATAAAAACATCTACTTTGCTTCACTGACTGCACTAAAGCTTTTGACTGTGTAGACAGCAAACAGGAAAATTCTTAAAGAGTGGGAACACCAGACCACCTTAACTGCCTCCTGAGAAATCTGTATGCAAGTCTAGAAGGAACAGTTAGAACCACACACGGGACAACAGACTGGTTCAAAATTGGGAAAGGAGTACGTCAGGCTTTATATTGTCACTTTACTTATTTAACTTTTATGCAGAGTACATCATGTGAAATGCCAGGCTGTATGAATCACAAGCTGGAATCAAGACTGCAGGGAGAAATACCAACAACTTCAAAGATGCAGATGATACCACCCTAACGGCAGAAAATGAAGAGGAGCTAAAGAGCTTCTCAATGAAGGTGAAAAAGGAGTGAAAAAGCTGGGTTAAAACTCAGCATTCAAAAAACTAAGATCACGGCATCCAGTCCCATCACTTCATGGTAAATAGATGGGAAAACAATGGAAAGAGTGGCAGACTTTATTTTCTTGGGCTCCAAAATCACTGCAAATGGTGACTGCAGCCATGAAATTAAAAGACGCTTGCTCCTTGGGAAAAAAGTTATGACAGACCTAGACAGCATATTAAAAAGCAGTGACATCACTTTGCCAACAAAGGTCTATCTAGTCAAAGCTTTGGTTTTTCCAGTAATCGTGTATAAATGTGAGAGCTGGACAATAAAGAAGGTTGAGTGCCAAAGAATTGATGCTTTCAAATTGTGCTGGAGAAGAGTCTTGAGAGACCCTTGAACACCAAGGAGATCAAACCACTCAATCCTAAAGGAGATCAACCCTGAATATTCATTGGAAGGACTGTTGCTGAAGCTGAAGCACCAGTTCTTTGACCACCTGATGCAAACAGCTGAGTCACTGGTAAAGATTCTGATGCTGGGAAAGATTGAGGAAGGAGAAGTGGTTGACAGAGGATGAGATGGTTGGATGGCATCACTGACTCAATGGACCTGAATTTGAGCAAACTCAGAGAGATGGTGAAGGACAAAGAAGCCTGACATGTTGCAGTCCATGGGGTCGCAAAGACTTGAACATGACTGAGCAACTGAACAAAATCATGATGACTAAATATAATGTGAGGTTTTAGAGAAGGCTTTGAATTAGGGGCAGGTAGATGGGGCAGGGGGAGGAATTGCCATAGTATTATTGAAACAGTTGACAAGGTTTGGATATGAACTGTGTATCTGATAATATTGAATCGATGTAAAATTTTCCAAATTTTATATTTGTGGTTATATAACAGACTGCTCTTGTTCTTAGGAAATATACACAAAAATGTTTAGAGAGAAACAGTATGCTGTCTGCAACAATGTCACAGGGTCTGGGAAAGGCAATCGTGGTGATCTGGGTGAAGCACATACCAAAGTTCTTTGTACTATTTTTGCAACTCTTCTTTACGCTTGAAAATATTAAAAGATGCCTTAACATCCCTTCCTGTTAGGTTGTTCCAGGAGTCTGTAATAGTCCTTTTGATGACGACAACAGACACCATCTCAGGAAATGCTGCTAGTCTGTGCATAGCACATTACAATGTCTCACTTAATCTTCACCACAATACAGGGAAGTAATTGCTATTGTCCTCACTTTATTGATGAGGAAAATGAGGGTTTAGAAGGGTTAATAATGGTAGGTTTGGACAGATGACTACTCAGTCCATAGTCTCACACACACACACACATGCCTCCGTGAGTAAAGTATACTTTCTCCATCCCATGTTTGTTGAGCTAGGGTTATGGGATTTAATTTGGAAAAAGGGATGTAGTGGGCAAGACATGAGTAGAAAGTTAAAGTATAGTTGCATGGTTTTGGCTGAAACTGTCACGCTTCTGCCATCACTATAAGAAGAACATGTCTTGGGTAAGTGATGCTGATCCAAGGAGGGTGAGAAACAGATGAAGCCATCCCGGATTTAAGTCACAGCCAAAGACAAGCCCAGGTGAGCCCATACGAGAAGAGCCAACACCAAGCACACCCATGGAAGCATATTATTAGATGTCACTGAGTCTTGGGGTCATTTGTTACACAGTGTTATGGTGGCAAGAAGAAGCTAATACAGCTAACATGGCTGAAATCACACGTGAATTCGAGCAAACTCTGGGAGGTAGTGGAGGACAGGGGAGCCTAGCAGGCTGCAGTTCATAGGGTCGCAAAGAGTAGGACACGACTTAGCAACTGAACAACGTCAGATGGAAAAATCAACTCTAAAACCTGGAGTGAATTTTCTAGCAAAGGTTTTCACTCATCTGTGCCCTGACACAAGAGAGTAGATTTTCTCAGATATTTGGACTTTCTGGTTTTTGTCTTACTCAAAACCCAAGATGAAAAATTATACCTGTTCTCGATTTTAGATCTGAAGTGAATCCCTAATTTAGATCTGAAGAGATGCTATGTTTGTTAGTTTTTCCAAATTACTAAAAATATCCCTATACTTAGCTGAAATATTGAAAAACATCTTCTCTAACAATAACAAAAGTATTTCTTTCAGCCAAAGATGGTTTACTTTTAAGTTGTATTTACCACAAGACCAGATCCTAAAACAAGAAAGTACCTAGAATTACACACAAGTTGTGATTTGACTCTGTAACTGTCACTCACTCACACATCTTTCCACAGATCTACTTTGAGGTAGGGCTTCCCTGGTGGCTCAGACGGTAAAGAATCCGCCTGCAATGCCGGAGACCTGGGTTCGATCCCTGGGTTGGGAACATTCCCTGGAGGAGGGTATGGCAACCCACTCCAGTATTCTTACCTGGAGAATCCTGATGGACAGAGGAGCCTGGAGGGCTACAGTCCATGAGGTCTCAAAGAGTCAGACACGACTCAGAGACTAAGCACCCTTGCACTTTGAGGTAAGCAAAGTCAGATTTTCTGGTAAAAGAAATACCTCACTCCCTGTTAATTCTTTGGGGACAATGCTGTCAACATTCGTTCAAAAGCGATTAAGAAGAAGAGGGAGGGGTGGGAGGAGGGGAAGGAGAAGAAGAATTAAAAATGGAAAGATCGTAAAGTTAATGCCTCTCCACAAAGTGTTATTGCATATATGCAGGATGTGGGGAATCTAATACTGTGAGAACTGGGGATTTTGTCTCCTTTAAAATCTCTTATAAATATACATAAACTCCCTAGAAGACAACTTTATTTTCTAATTTGAAACACCGATTTTTTTCCCTCCTCTACAAAAGAGGCAGATTATTTGCAGAAACCGAAGTTAAAAATAGCTCTGGTGATATTGTCTACAAAGCTGAGAAATGCTCTTTTTTGTTTCATAGTCTCATTAGAAAAAGCAAAGGGAGTGTGATATAAAAGGTGAGAAAACAACACTCTTTTTAAAAGAACAAAATGCAAAAAACTCTCCCACCGACTTATGGAAAAGTAAATAAAGTCCATAGTTGAGCTAATTTTATAAGAATGAAGCTTTGCTAAAGAGACATAATTTCTTTTTAGGGAGAAGTCCTAGTCTCCTCTGCTGTGCGTGCTTTGTAGCTCAGTTGAGTCCAGCTCTTTGCGACCCCATGGACTGTAGTCCTCCAGGTTCCTCTGTATCTGGAATTCTCCAGGCAAGAACACTGGAGTGGGTTGCCATGCCGTCCTCCAGGGGATCTTCCAGACCCAGGGGTCGAACCCAGGTCTCCTGCATTGCAAGCAGTTTCTTTATCTAGTGGGTAGCCTATCCCTTCTCCAGGGAATCTCCCCAGCCCAGGAATCAAACCAGGGAGTCTATTCTTCTACATTTATTAAAAAAAAAAAAAAAAAGACATGTTTTTCTGCCACCTTAACTGGGGAAAAAAAGACTCGCTGCTTAAAAGATTGAAAGTAAACAAACTAATCAGGGCCTGAGGAAGTTCCAAAGAGGTGGAATGTTCTGTTGCTTTCTATTCTTAATGTGTCTATGCAGCATGAGCAAGAAGCAACTTAGATAAGAAACAAACACACAAAAAGGGAAAAGGGCAGTTATTTTAAATTAGTAAGAAGGTCTGATCTTAATTTACAGGCTCTAGTTTTATTTTTTTCTAGTAAGACGCAAGACGTAAGAGATGTGGGTTCAATCCCTGGATCAGGAAGATCCCCTGGAGTAGGAAATGGTAACCCACTCCAGTATTCTTGCCTGGAAAATTCCATGGACTTAGCAGCCTGACACAACTGAGCACACACAGGCAAGACACGAGATCCTTTTTATTTTTATAAGAAAAGAAGTCAGTACTTGATTCTCCAACCGTTGCAACGGAATAATATTTAACACACGTGAAGGCTTTCTCTGTTTTTCTAACTTTTCTTACTTATTTATTATTATTATTTTTTGGCTGTTCTGGGTCTTTGTTGCTGCTTGTGGGCTTTCTCTAGTTGCAGTGAGACAGGGCTACTCTCTAGTTGTGGTTCAAGGACTTCTTACTGGGATGTCTTCTCTTGTTGCAGAGCACAGGGTCTAGAGTTCTGGGGCTCAGGCCGAATTGCTCCAAGGCACATGGGATCTTCCCATGTCAGGGATCAAAACCCACGTCCCCTTCATTAGCAGGCAGATTCCTAACCAGTGGACCACGAGTGAAATCCAACAGATGTGGAAGCTTTAAATGAGATGTGAACCATATCAGAAGTGTCAAGGGAGCAAATATGGGAATATAGAGTGCTTCATGAAGCAAGACTTATAGGGGGATGTCTCATTAAAAATTCAGAAAATACATGTTACCCCCCAATGGTGTAAAATGCATTGGAAAAATTCATCAATAAACCAGCAGAACTAATGTTACACAGACTAATTTCTGAGTCCTTTGACATCAAAGAAATCACACAGACAAGTCTATGAAGGAGAATCCATGATGCTGTCTGGAATTCGGGTTTCTAGTTCCAAACCAATTGGTAGCATGAATTCATCTTTTTAGTGGAAAGAATCAGGTATGATTGATAAATTACAAAATGTGAAATAGTAGTCACATATGTCATACACATCACAGACACACCCATATATAATATTCTCATTCTGCTAATCTACAGTTATCTCAAAAGAAGTATATGTGAAATATGAACTGGAAGACATTTTAGCACCACAAATGGCACTCTACTCCAATACTCTTGCCTGGAAAATCCTATGGACGGAGGAGCCTGGTAGGCTGCAGTCCATGGGGTCGCTAAGAGTCGGACGCGACTTCACTTTCACTTTCACTTTTCACTTTCATGCATTGGAGAAGGAAATGGCAACCCACTCCAGTGTTCTTGCCTGCAGAATCCCAGGGACGGGGGAGCCTGGTGGGCTGCCGTCTCTGGGGTCGCACAGAGTCGGACACGACTGAAGCGACTTAGCAGTAGCAGCATTATGCTTATTATATAGTACAGATAGGGCTTCCAGGTGGCGCTAGTGGTAAAGAACCTGCCTGCCAATGCAGGAGACATAAGAGACATGGGTTCAATCCCTGGGTCAGGAAGATCCCCTGGAGGAGGGCATAGCAACCCACTCCAGTATTCTTGCCTGGAGAATCCCGTGGACAGAGGAGCCTGGAAGGCTACAGTCCATAGGGTAGCAAAGAGATGGACACAACTGAAGTGACTTAACACACACACACACAGACACATACTATAAATAAGTTAGTTAAAAGTTAAGTTGCTCAGTCATGTCCAACTCTTCGTGACCCCGTGGACTGTAGCCCACCAGGCTCCTCCGTCCGTGGGATTGTAGCCCACCAGGCTCCTCCGTCCATGGGATTCCCATACTATAGATCAGTGTAGGCTAAAGATCTATCCTTAATATTTTTACAGTTTATTTTCCCATTTTAAATTAGGATTTAAGATGGATGAGACATTGAACTCCACTTGTTTAAGGAGAAAGTAAAGTGAATGGGTTAGTCGCTCAGTCATGTCTGACTCTTTTCATCCCCATGGACCATAGCCTGCTAGGATCCTCTGTCCATGGAGTTCCCCAGGCAAGAATACTTGCGTTAAGGAGGTGATCTTCTAAGGACAGTTGTTGTTTTCCGAGCACCTCCTCTGTGCCAGGCAGCAGGCAGAGGTGGGGGAGCTATGATTTGAACTGAGTATCTTGCTCAACATTTCATTTGCTTCACCTCCGAAACATGCTTTAAGAGAGTGTGATTTCACAGCCTTCCCGCTCCTAAGAGCCTTTCACCCTGATGGGCTGTAGCCAGCAGTGACTTTGAAGTCTTTTTTCCCTTCCTGCTCCGATAGATGCTGGGGAGGGGAAGGAGGCAGAAAGTCAGAGGACCGAGAGTGTCGACCATCTACCTTACAACTTGACTCCTCTGATGCAGGTATGTTCCTGCTCTTGTGTGTAGGACTTGGGACACCAATCCTGTAGTTTCTGAGTAAATGAAACACGTTTTCTGAGTAAATGAAAATTACTCAGAACTGAGAAAATTAGTCATTTTCTGAGTAGATGAAAAATTAAATGAAAAATGGAAAAAAGGTGACAGGAAATTGTTTTAAAATGGAAACCGATTAAACTTCTTTATATAGTAGTTAAATAGTATTTTGGCAACAAACTAGGAATAGAAGGGACCTTCCTCCAACTGATAAAGGAAATCTATGAGAAACCCACAGCTAGCATCATGTAGGCAAACTGAAAACTTTTCCCTCTAAAATACAAAGCTTTTCCCTCTACAGTCCTGTCACTGTGGCAGGAGGTTCAGACCAGCTTCACCTCCTCTGGGCCAGCTGAAGGAAGGGCCATCACCTTCCACAATTCCTGCTGGCAAGAGCAGCAGCATCAATTTCTGGGACGAGTAGGGGCTCCAGTAACCCAGGCAGGGAGTTCACACAGCCCAACAGACCTGATGCAGCTGGTCTTTCCAGCTCTCACTTTCATAGTGTCTCAATTTCTTCAACACTTAATTTAAGTGGCATTAAATCCTTCCTGAAAGAAGGTTGGACATAAATAAATAAAGCATCTCTCTGAGGCAACAGAGCTGGTTTGCCAAGCTCATTCATGCCTCTGTTTATTTAGTTTCCAGGCTGAATGTCACCCAAACTCAGAGTTCATGAGGTTGATTTCCAAAACCAACTGACGTCAACAGATATGAAACTGAACATCAGACTAAAGTGACTGAGGTTTTCTCTGCAACTCTAAAAGGGCTTCTGTATATCATTTTACTAAAGATGACTTCATATCAAATATTGGTTTGTTTTCTTTTACCAGAGTAGGTAGCAGTGTAAGGAATCATTAAGGAAGCATAAAGTTCCTTAACTGGAAAATCTTTATACAACAATTAGAGAAAAGTTTGAAATGCAATCCCTCTTAGCCAATAATACCTTGATATAATTTTACACTAAGTGTAAATTATTAATAACTCATAATGAGAAAGAAGGGAAAGGAGAAATTCTGGTACCTATAGAAGGTGGTGAAAGTGAACATCCTACTAGATAATTTCTTGAGTAACTCTTTAAACTGCTCTATTGCTAAAGATAGGCCTAATAAACATTTTCTGAGTAAATGAAAAATGGAAAAAAGGTGACAGGAAGTTTTTTTTTTTAATGGAAACCGATTCAACTTCTTTACATAGAGTAGTTAAATAGTATTTTGGCAACAAACTAGGAATAGAAGGGAACTTCCTCCAGCTGATAAAGGAAACCTATGAGAAATCCACAGCTAGCATCATGTAGTGGAGAAGGAAATGGCAACCCACTCCAATATTCTTACCTAGAGAATCATGTGGACAGAGGAGCCTGGTGGGCTGCTGTCCATAGGGTCGCACAGCTGAAGACACAACTGAAGCGACTTAGCATGCATGCATGCATTGGAGAAGGAAATGGCAACCCACTCTAGTATTCTTTCCTGGAGAATCCCAGGGACAGAGGAGCCTGGTGGGCTGCCATCTATGAGGTCACACAGAGTTGGACATGACTGAAGCGACTTAACAGCAACAACAGCAGCAGCAGCATCATGTGGGCAAACTGAAAGCTTTTCCCTCTAAAACTAAGACTGAGACGGAGAAGTCCACCCTTTCTGCTTCTATTCAGCATTGTATTAGGGGACTTAACCAGAGCACTTGGGCAAGAAAAAGAAATAAAACACACCAAGACTGAAAAAGTGAATAGATCACTTTTATGAAATTTTTTAAAAGTGAAATAGTGAATAGAATAAGTGCAAAGATCTCTATTTGCAGATGATACAATCTTATATATACAAAATCCAGAAGAATCTACTAAAATTGATTAGATGTAAACCAATAAACAAATTCAACAAACTGTCAGTATACAAAATCAGTATATAAAAATCAATTCTACTTCTGTATATTAGCAAGTGGTAAAGAACCAGCTTGCCAATGCAGGAAACATAAGAGACATGGGTTCAATCCCTGGGTGAAGATCCCCTGGAGAAGGACATGGCAACCCACTCTAGTATTCTTGCCTGGAGAATCCCATGGACAGAGGAGCCTGGCAGTCTACAGTTCTTCAGGCCGCACAGAGTCAGACACAACCAAAGTGATTTAGCATGCACTCATGCACACTAGCAAGAAACAATCTAAAAATAAAGGAAACAATTATATTTACAAGAGCATAAAAATAGAATATTGAGGAATAAATTTAACAAAGAGGGACAAGGCTTAACCTCTAAAAACCACAAAGCACTGTTGAAAGAAATTCAAGATCTAAATAATGGAAAGATATCTTATGTTCATGGACCAGCAGACAATTTATCTAAGGTGGTAATACTTCTCAAATTAATTTACAAATGTAATGCCAGTCCTGGCAACATCCAAGGCGGATTTTTGCAAAACTGACAAAGTTATCATAAAATTCGTATGGAAATGCAAGGGATCAAGAATAGCCAAACAATTCTGGAGAAGAAGAACCGTTTCAGGACATAACAGTTCCAACTGGAAAGTTTACAACAAAGCTGCAATAATCAAGATACTGAAGTACTTGCATTGACATGTGAATCAATGGGATAGAACTGAAGTCCAGAAATAACCGTTATATTAATGGTCAGTTGATTTTGATAAGAATTTCAAGACAATTGAATAAAGAAAGAGTAGTCTACTCAACACATGGTTCTAGGACAACTGGATATTCACATGCCTAAAAATGAAATTGAACCCTGATCTCACACCACACACAAAAAATTAATTCAAATGTCTTCATAGACCTAAATGTAAAAGTTAAAACTATAAACTCCTTAAATAGAATATGCAAGTAATTCTTTGTGATCTTGGATTAGGCAATGATTTCTTAAATACAAACCAAAACCACAAGTAAGAAAAGAAAAAATAGACAAATTGGACAATATCAAAATTAAAATTTTTTGTGTTTCATGGACACTATGAAGAAAGTGAAATGACAGTCTACAGAATGGGAGAAAATATTTGCAAATCATACATCTGAAAGGGATTTGAGTCCAGAATACACAAACAACTCATACAAACTAACAGTGAAAAGACATATAAATCAATTTTAAAATGGACAAAGATTTGAATAGACATTTCTTCAGAGAAAATTATACAAACACATGAAAAAATAAAAGATGATCAATGTGATTAGTTATAAGGGAAATGCAAGACAAACCACAATATGATACCATGTCACACGCACTAGGAGAACTAATCTTAAAAAGATGACATTAACAAGTATACATGACTATGTGGGAAAAAATGGAACCCTCAGTCATTGCTGGTGGGAACGAAAGTGATGCAGCTGCTTTGGAAAATAGTTTGGCAAACGCTCTAAAGGCTAAACATAGGATTACCACATGACTCAGCAACTCCAGCCCCAAGTATATTCCCAAGGGAATTGAAAGCATGTGTTCACACAAGGACTGGCATGCTTCAACCAAGGTTACTGGCAATAGCCAAAAACTGGTAATAACCTAAATGCCTTCTGTTGATGAGTGGATTAAAAAAATATAGGTTTGTCTTAAGTGGAATATTATTTTGAATACTGTTTTAAATGGGATATTACTATTTTAAATGGAATATTATTTGTTTGAATGGAACACTATTTGTTTTAAATGGAATATTATCTTTAAAAAAGAATGCAATACTAACACATGCTACAATATGAATGAACCTTATTATGTTAAGCAAAAGAGCTTGCCACAAATGATCCCAGACTACATGATTTCATTTATGTGAAATGTCGAGAATTGACAAATAGAGACAGAAAGGAGCCAAGACGGAAGAGAGAGAGTGGGGAATCACTGCTAATACGCATGTGAAGTTTCTCTCTGGGTGCTGGGAATGTCCTAACATTAACTTGTGAGGCTTTCATGCTGCTGCTGCTGCTGCTAAGTCGCTTTAGTCGTGTCTGACTCTGTGCGACCCCATAGACAGCAGCCCACTCCGTCCATGGGACTTTCCAGGCAAGAGCACTGGAGTGGGCACCATCGCCTTCTCCAAGGCTCACATAGTTGTGACCATACTAAAGACAACCATATACTTTAAGTGGGTGGATTTTATGATGAAATACATTCCAAGTCTTATATAAACATACTTTGGCATGGGATATATTAGGAAAAACCAGATCAATTTATCATAGGACTTCATTTTCAAATTTGGATTAAGAAATTTTGGTAGACACCATCAGTTGACTACCCAACAACCATTCTCCTCTTGTTTCCGGGAATAGAATTCCAGTTTTGTCCAGGTGAGAATTGATTGGCCTAACTCCTAGCCAGTCATGGTATCCTCATTTACCTTAGAAAGTGACTAGTTTAGGATTGGCAGGTGACCCAGTCCTAGCCCTTGACTAAAAAGAGGAATATTCTGCTGAGAGTCTCTCTCTTTTTTTTTTTTTTTGGCCCTGCTTAGCAGCATGCTGTGATGCTGGAGAAGACTCTTGAGGGTCCCTTGGACTGCCAGGAGATCAAACCAGTCAATCCTAAAGGAAATCAACTTTGAGTATTCATTGGAAGGACTGATGCTGAAGCTGAAGCCATAATCCTTTGTCCACATGACAGGAACAGCTGACTCACTGAAAGAGACTCTGATGCTGGGAAAGATGGAAGGCGAAAAGAGAAGGGGATAGCAGCACCAACTCAATGAACATGAGTTTGAGCAAACGTTGGGAGATATTGGAGGACAGAGGAGCCTGGCGTGCTGCATTCCATGGGATTGCAAAGAGTTACACACTACTTAGCAACTGAACAACAACAATGCCGTCTGCAAGATCTTAGTTCCCCAACCAGGGATTGAACCTATGCCCCCTGCAGTTCAGTTCAGTTCAGTTCAGTCGCTCAGTCGTGTCCGACTCTTTGCAACCCCATGAATCACAGCATGCCAGGCCTCCCTGTCCATCACCATCTCCCGCAGTTCACTCAGACTCACGTCCATCGAGTCCGTGATGCCATCCAGCCATCTCATACTGGGTCGTCCCCTTCTCCTCCTGCCCCCAATCTCTCCCAGCATCAGAGTCTTTTCCAGTGAGTCAACTCTTCTCATGAGGTGTCCAAAGTACTGGAGCTTCAGCTTTAGCATCATTCCTTCCAAAGAAATCCCAGGGTTGATCTCCTTCAGAATGGACTGGTTGGATCTCCTTGCACTCCAAAGGACCTTCAAGAGTCTTCTCCAACACCACAGTTCAAACGCATCAATTCTTTGGCACTCAGCCATCTTCACAGTCCAATTCTCAAATCCATACATGACCACAGGAAAAACCACAGCCTTGACTAGGCGGACCTTAGTCGGCAAAGTAATGTCTCTGCTTTTGAATATACTATCTAGGTTGGTCATAACTTTTCTTCCAAGGAGTAAGCATCTTTTAATTTCGTGGCTGCAGTCACCATCTGCAGTGATTTTGGAGCCCCCCAAAATGAAGTCTGACACTGTTTCCACTGTTTCCCCATCTATTTCCCATGAAGTGATGGGACCAGATGCCATGATCTTCGTTTTCTGAATGTTGAGGTTTAAGCCAACTTTTTCACTCTCCTCTTTCACTTTCATCAAGAGGCTTTTTATGAAATCTAAACCACCGCAAGGAACTCCCTCTGCTGAAAGTATTAATGGTATAAAAAGTTCTGGATAAAAAGAAAAATCCCTCCAGTTCCAGCTTTTCTACTTTATTTAGTAAGGAAGTGATGCTTATGGGGCCAGAATTGTGAGAAAGTCAGAGAAAGTGCCCAGAGCTGTTATGTTAACCGCCTCTGGAATCCATTACCTTTGGGGTTCTTCTGAACTGATATGTGTAAACAAACCCCATTTAAACTACATTGATTCAGATGGGCTGTGTTTTGTTGTCAAAAACCTGCTAATTGATACATTTTCCCCTAAGTGGGCTTATTTGTGAATTCTCATAAAATTACATTTTCAGTCCTAGATCAAAGCTCTACTTTAGAAGATGAGATAAAACTGATTTAGATTTTTTTTTAGATGATAGGCCTAGCATTAATCAGTGAAAGGTATTAGAAAGGAGCATTTTGAAATAATGCTATTTGTACCAACATGGACGGACCTAGAGATGATTACTAAGTGAAATCAGACATAGAAAGACAATATCACAGGGTATCACTTACATGTGGAATCTAAAAGCTGCTCAAACAAACTTATTTTCAAAACAGAAACAGACTCACACACACAGAAAACAAACGTATGGCTACCAAAGGGGAAAGGGAGAAGGGAGGGATAAATTCCGAGTTTGGGATTAGCAGATACACATTGCTATAATAAAACAGATAAATAACAGGGATGGCACAGGGAGCTATAGTCAATAGTTAATAATAAACTATTATGGAAAAGAATATGAAATATCACTTTGCCATACACCAGAAACTAACACAACATTGTAACTAACTATACTTCAATAACAAGAAAGGAAGGAAGAAGGAAGAACGAAGGCATTTTGCTCAATAGGAAAAAAAACTTTCTCTACATGAAATGGATCAGAGGACTGTTAACCTTTGTTAGAAAGCAAAAGGGCTCATAAGGATCCTACGTGAAGGATGCTGCTAACAGGCATCATTTGGGGTCTTCACTGGAGCATTCATAAAATGTCAAATTCGTTCTTCTTAAATCTCATGTGAAAACCACTGAGATCATAGACTCATTTTCATACAGAAGATGAAATCAAGCAGTTCCACTTCCATATTTGTTGATGTTTCATAACTTTGTTAATGCTTGTGCTAAGTCGCGTCAGTCATGTCCAATTCTTTGTGACCCTATGGACTATAGCCCGCCAGGCTCTTCTGTCCATGGGATTCTCCAGGCAAAAACACTGGAATGGGTTGCCATGCCCTCCTCCAGGGGATTTTCCCGACCCAGGGATCAAACCGTGTCTCTTGCATTGCAGCAAATTCTTTACCAATGAGCAACCTGGGAAGCTATAACTTTGTTATTCTGACCTCAAACTAACAACTAGGAGCCAGATCTTAATTAGTCTTGTCTAACTCTTTACAAAAATGTCAGCAGCATCTTACCACTTGAGAGAATTTTATGTATTATTTTAGAAGTGAATAAGAAAGAAATAAATCATGACTGAAGAACAGACATCTTAATAAGTTTAGAAAAAATAGTCATTTTTCTTATTTAAATTATCTTAATAGGCACTAATAGAAACCACAGTGGCTCAGCAGTAAAGAATCCACCTGCAATGCAGGAGCTGCCGGAGATTTAGGTTCAATCCCTGGGTCTGGAAGATCCCCTGGAGGAGGAAATTGCAACCCACTCCAGTATTCTTACCTGGGAAATCCCATGGACAGAGAGGGGGCTATAGTCCATGGGTCACAAAAGAGTCAGACATGACAGAGACTAAACAACAGATAGAAACCAGGAAATGTGTGACGATATCTGCAGTTGCCATAATGGAATCTCTTTATAAATCTGTAGCTGTGGGATTTACACTTGTCTCATGACTGTGATTTAATTCGTTATATACACAATTGCTTTAACCAATATGATTTGACCCAAATCAAGTAAAATTTAGCTATGATATACTGAGGGATTTTCAAACCTTATTTAGTGATAGAATTAATGCTACAGAGGAAGATGTTTCTGTTGTTGCTGAGGTTTTTTTAAAAAAAAAAACAAAAAACATTCAAATGTTACAGAGAAAAGACAACCGGGCAATGCTCTTCCGGAATGGTGATATGGACACCATGAACCCACTCACTGGTACAACAATTACGACTGGTGAAAATTACTTTTTGAAAAACAAAAAATTGTTTAAAATCTTAGGAAATTGTACCAAAGAAATACACTAAGGAAATGTTGTTGCTGTTGTTCAGTCACTACATCATGTAGGACTCTTTGCCACCCCGTGGACTGCAGCATGCCAGGCTTCTCTGTCCTCCACTATCTCCCAGAGTTTGCTCAAACTCATACCCATTGATTCAGTGATGCTATCTAACCATCTGATACTCTGCCACCTCCTCCTTTTGCCTTCAATCTTTCCCAGCATCATGGTCTTTTCCAGAGAGAGGGCTGTTCACATCAGGTGGCCAAAATATTGCAGTTTCAACTTCAGCATCAGTCCCTCCGATGAATATTCAGGGTTGATTTCTTTTTGGATTGACTGGTTTGATTTCCTTGCAGCCCAAGGGACTCTCAAGAGTCTCTCCAGTACCACAGTTGAAAGCCTTGAGCCACTAAATTTTGGTAAGAATAGGACTAATCCATGGCACTTGAGCTACAACCCACCCCACCTATCCAGCTCAGCATAATGGAAGTTCTGTCTCAGATGGGTGCACCCAAGAAGATGGGGGTCTCTCTCCCGCAACTGCCAATCAATGCCTACAGTGTATTCCTGGCAGGGGCAGGCCACCAGGTCTGTGTTGCAGAGGCTGAATTCCAAGTAAGGGTGGATAAGAGGTCAAGGTACCTTTTTCCACCAAGACCCACTCAGAGGGCAAAGACTCTACCTCAAGTGCAATAGGCTAAAAATATAGGAGCTCCAACCACCCTCATCTCAGTCTACTCATAGGTGAGAGTTCTCACACCAAGGAAGTCAAGCTAACAAGATCAGAAGGCCCTGCCCCTACCCGGCACTCTGCTCCTGAAGCAGGGTGTCCTTGGAGAGAAGCAGTTTTGTCCCTGCCTTCAGCTCTGGAACCATGACTCAGAGATTTTGCCAAAAAGTAGAGAGCTCTGAAGTTCTCCCCACAAGAAAACTGACTTTATTCCAAACTGAGTATGGGAAAGCAGAAGCTAAGGGCCCTGAAAAACAGTGGAAATTTTTGGTAGTAAGCAATCAAGATGGTTCCAAAATCACTGCAGATGATGACTGCAGCCATGAAATTAAAAGACGCCTGCTCCTCGGAAGAAAAGCTATGACAAACCTAGACAGCATATTTAAAAAGCAGAGACATCACTTTGCTGACAAATGTTTGTCTAGTCAAAGCTATGGATTTTCCATAGTCATGAATGGATGTGAGAATTGGACCATAAAGAAGGCTGAAGGCCAAAGAATTGATGCTTTCGAGCTGTGGTGTTGATGGGCTACAGCCCACAGTTTTGCAAAGAATCTGACACAGCTTAGTGACTGAACAACAAGCTCTAGATAAAACACCATAAAACCCTCAAGATAGTGAGAAAAAAATCATTAAAGGAATTCAAATACTACACTAAAATATTCACTTAGTGTTAAAAAAAAGAGACAATCACATTCACTAATGCAAGTGGACACTGGACAACCCAAACACTAAAAATATGAAAAACAATTAATAAGAGATACTTCTACCAAATTGGCCCAAGATCCCAATAAATTCAAGGAACTCTTTACTGTAGTAAGAAAAGTCCTTTAAGGGTTTATCCTTAAGAGGAAAATCTACTGGTGATTCTCTTCTTTCTTGCCACCAAAGAGATAATGTAATTATGTAAATTTCTCACAGTGCCCCACTGACTGATGAGCAATGGATGTGGAATTCTTAAATAGGAAGTAAATAAACTGACTCAAAAGCTGTGATGGTATAAAGTCTACGTGAGCTTGCTCATACAAGATTCAGAATATCTCCCTTTGGCATGCTTCACATGTCTGAAAATCTGCTGCAATTTTCAGGGAAAGGAAATTAGCTCAAGTACCTAAAAAAAAAATTTGTACCTATATATTCTTTTTCATATTCTTTTCCATTGTGGATTGTTACAGGATATTGAATAGAGTTCCCTGTGCTATATAAGTTCCCTGGACCTTGTTTATCCAGCCTATATATATTAAGTTAGCCTCTGCAAATCCCTAACAGTCCATGAGGTCTCAAAGAGTCAGACACAACTGAGCCACTGAACTGAATACCTAAAGGTCGTTCCTTTCCTCCCTAACCCTCCCACCCCCTTGGCAACTATAAGTCTGTTCTCTATGTCTGTGTAGCTCATGTACTTTTATGAAAAGATCTAGTCAAAGGCAGGTAGTGTCCTGAAGTTCTAATTGTTTTAGAGAAAAGGGGGCAATCATCTCCCTTTTGGAATGCTGAATGACCTCGATTGGTCCTGTAATCCCCACAGAACTTTTGAACAGATGAATGGAAATTACCACATTTCTCCCAGCTTAGACATAACCAAAATCCCTTCTTGGAGTCATCAGTAAGGAATTTGCTTCATAACTGAACCTGTGGTTTCTGGGCTCTCTGCCAACGGCAGGAATGAATTAGGACTAGGATAAACACAAGCAAGAATAAAGGAAGGTAGTTTGCATATGAATTTATGGCTCTCTCTTAATCTCTATCTTCTAGTTCTTATCTATTTATAGAAGACAAAGGTATTCCTAAAATCTGAATGCATGAGAGGAACATCTCTGAATTCATGGCTTAAGCAGATTATTATGTAAATGGCTACAGGTTAATAAAATCAGATGTCCGAAGTAAATGATTTCTATTACCACTAACCCATGGTTACTGCTGCTGCTGCTAAGTCGCTTCAGTCGTGTCCGACTCTGTGTGACCCCATAGATGGCAGCCCACCAGGCTCCCCCGTCCCTGGGATTCTCCAGGCAAGAACACTGGAGTGGGTTGCCATTTCCTTCCCCAATGCATGAAAAGTGAAAAATGAAAGTGAAGTCGCTCAGTCATGTCCAACTCTTAGCGACCCCATGAACTGCAGCCTGCCAGCCTTCTCCATCCATGGGATTTTCCAGGCAAGAGTACTGGAGTGGGGTGCCATTGAAGATTCCCTTATTCTATTTTTAAGCAGCTTCAAACCTACTTGTGGTCTTTTATCTCAGTTTCTTTTCTGCAACATACTTCCTAGTGTATAAGGAGCTTACTGGAATACTGAAGGAAAAAAGTAACTTCATGTACTCGTTTCTGTGAGCATGACTTTATGGAAATTCTGCCTATCAAGGAATTTTCTTTCCATTTTCACTGAAATGGCAAATCAAACTGCTCTTCAGACCTACTGCAACTCCTTTTACTATTTCACAGTTCTCATTCCAAATTCATTTGAAAATGTGATTTTTTTTTTTTTAATGGTCAAAGAAAACCTAACTGTGGTTTTTAAATACAAGCACCAAGGATGATGGAAATTTGGGCAGATCTAAGAAGAATTAGAAAAGTTTAATGGGAAAAATGATTGATCAAGCTTTGAAAAACTCATTATAATTTGGCTGTTTCTGTTTTTCTAGTCTTGTTAGTTTTTTTTTTAATTTCCACTAAAATTCACTTAATTTAGTGGAAATTTATTAATTTTTCTTTATTTTTTATTTTTCTGTGGTAGATAAAATCTATAAATGGAGGAGCACATTTTTACTTATCCACACTTGGTGCATGTCATGCTTTCTGTAGATTCATGTCTTTCATCAGTTTTGGAAAATTCTCCAGTCATTATTGTTTTTAGTATTCCCTATACCCGCTTCTTTCCATTCACCCTTCAGGAATATGTAAGCGTAACACATTCCGTTCACCGTGTCTCTTTGTTTTGTTTTGAATAAAGTCACAATTTTTTGTTAAAGTGTGTTAATTTACTTTATTAAAGTAAGCTACATTTTAATTATTAATTAACACAATTTAGAAGTGATAAATCCATCTCCTGGAGAGGATACACAAGTGCCTTGCTGACCGTAGTAACTTCCTATGCTTCAGCATTTCCTAATTTGTGGCTCAGATGGTAAAGAATCTGTGTTCTATGCAGGAGACCTGGGTTCGATCCCTGGGTCGGGAGGATCCCCTGGAGAGGGGAATGGCTACCCATTTCATTATTCTTACCTGCAGAATTCCATGGACGGAGGAACCTGGCTGGCTACAGTCCATGAGTTTGCAAAGAGTCAGACATGACCTAGCAACTAACTCTCACTTTCATTGTAGTATACTTTACACACAATAAAATTCATGTATTTCAAGTGGAAATAGATGAATTCCATAAATGTGTTCAATCATGTAACCAATGCCACAATTTTGTTGTTGGTCAGTTGCTCAGCTGCGTTTGACTCTCTGTGACCCCATGGACTGCAGCACGCCAGGCTTCCCTGTCCTTCACCATCTCCTGGAGAGGATACACAATATATCCTCAGAGAGTTTCCTTGTTTTGGTCAGCATTCAATCAATACCTCCTTCCCCACACCCTAGTCAATCACTGACCTGAATTCTATCAATTTCAATTTGTCTGTTCAAGAATTTCATCAAGGGACTTTCCTGGTAGTCCAGTGACAAGACTCCAAGCTTCCAAGGAAGGGGCCCAGGTTCAATCCTTGGTCAGGGAACTAGATCCCACATGCCACAACTAAGAGTTCAAATGTTGTAACTAAAAAAGAAGCCATGTGCCACAAGTAAGACCCGGTGCAGCCAAACAAACACATATCTTAAAAAAGAACTTCATCAAATAAGCAGGATCATAGTCTTCCCACTTCTCTGTCCAAATTCTCTTGTTTGGAATATTGTCAGGGGCATTGATCTTAGCAGTATTTTTTTTTTAATCTGTCTGCTCAAGAAAGGGAGACAAAAGCAGAAATAAATAAATAGGACTATATCAAATTAAGAAGGTTTTGCATAGTGACAGAAACCAGCAACAAAATGAAAAGGCAACCTACTGAATGGGAGAAGATATTTGCAAATTATACTTCTGATAAGGGGTTAATATCTAAATAATATAAAGAACTCACATGACTCAATATCAAAGAAGAAAGAAAAAAAAAATCCAACTGAAAAAATGAGCAGAGGACCTGAATAGACTTTTTTTCCACCGAAGAAATACAGATGACCAACAGACACATGGAAAGGTGCTTAACACTGCTAGTCATCAGGGAAATACAATCAAAAGCACACTGAGATATCACCTCACACTTAGCACAATATCTATTATCAAATACACAGCAAGGAAGTCTTGGTGACGATGTGGAGAAAAAGGAAACTCATGTGCACTGTTGGTGGGGATGTAAATTGGTGCAGTTTCTATGGAAAGCCGTATGGAGCTTGCTCAAAAAGACTAAAATTAAAACTACCATACAATCCAACAATTCCAATTCTGAATATTTTTCTGCAGGAAAAAAAAAAGCACACTAATTCAAAAACATACACACACCTCAATGTTCACTGCAGCCTTATTTATTATTGCCAAGAAATGGAAGCAACCGAAAGGCTCATCAGCAGGTGAATGGACACTGAAGATGTGGTACAGACACACAATGGAATATTACTCGGCCATAGCAAAGAGGGAAACGTCGCCATTTTCAACAGCACAGAGGGATGTAGACCTATTATACTAAGTGAGATAAGTCAGACAGAGACTAGTATCACATGATTCCATGCACACGTGGAGTCTACAAGACAAAGCAAAACCATCACAGACCCATAGATACAGATACTCTGGTGGTTGCTAGAAGGGAGGGGAGGTAGAGGTTGGGTCAAACAGGGGAAGAAGATTAAGGTACACACCGCCAGTTATAAAAAGAAATACGTCACTCAGATGGAACACACAGCACGGGAATAAAGTCAATATTGTAACAACTCTGTGTGGTGAGGGATGGTAACTGGACTTGCGCTGATCAGTTCACAATGTGTATAATGTTGAATCACTATATGGTACACCAGAAATTAAATATTGTATGTCAACTATACTTCAATTAAAAAATAAAATAAAGTCAGAATGATGTCCAGGAGATTTATCCATATTGTTGTATAAATCAGTACAGTAGTTTGTTTCTTTTTGTAATTGAATAGTATTCCGTTCTTGGAGAAGGCAATGGCACCCCACTCCAGTACTCTTGCCTGGAAAATCCCAGGGACGGAGGAGCCTGGTAGGCTGCACTCCATGGGGTCGCTAGGAGTCGGACACGACTGAAGCGACTTAGCAGCAGCAGCAGCAGCAGCAGCAGTATTCCATTCTATGAATATACCACAGTTGGTTTATCCACATTCATTCCATACACATGCAAGTGCAAGCGTTAGTATCTCAGTCACATCTAACTTTGACCCCACCGACTGTAGCCCACCTGGTTCCTCTGTCCATGGAATTCTCCAGGCAACACTACTGGAGTGTTGCCTTCTCCAGGGGATCTTCCCGACCCAGGAATTGAACCCAGATCTCCTGCACTGCAGGCAGATTCTTTACCATCTGAGCCACCAAGGAAGCACCATCCATACAAGTAATCTAAATTGTTACATTATGGTAGCTCAGACGGTAAAGAACCTGCCTGCAATGCAGGAGACCTCGGCTCAGTCTATGCGTCTGGAAGATCCCCTGGAGAAGGGAATGGCTACCCATTCCAGTATTCTGCCCTGGAGAATTCCACGGACAGAGGAGCCTAGTGGGCTTACAGTCCATGGGGCTGCAAAGAGTCCGACATGACTGAGTGACTAACACTTTCACTTTCATTATGAAATTATATATTTTCAGTACAAGATATGATATACAAAAATTTAGTAACCTCTAACTGGCTTCTCTCACTCCAGCCTCCAGGACATCCTCACTGCCAAGATAAATTCCCCTTCAAGATGACAATCTTCTGTTAAACTTTGCCCTAGTCCACTGCTGAAAGTAAGCCCTTTTCCTTCCTAGTTTTATTTCATGTGATGCCCCAGTTACTAGTTTGTGTTACAGTTCCTTAGCTACTTATCTAATTTCAACTACTAGACTCTAAGCTGTTTGAGGTCAGGATCAAATGAGATTGGGATCTATCTAAATGCTTGTGCACAGCATTTAGCCAACAGGTGGTAGCTGATGGGGCACAGCCTAAAAATGACTGCTGATCAGAGAAATAAACAAGTGAATTCCTCCACTCACGACTAGCTTCAGCGACTCCCCATTTTGCAGCTGGTTGCTGGAAACCTTAGACATCTAGCTTCGACCTAGCTCTCTAGCTGAATACACATGATTTATCATTCGAAATACCTCTTCTCCAATTAAATTAGTGTGTCTGCTGAGTTCCACGCCTTTTTCTATGATGTTTTTCTTGTCTGGTAGGAAACATACACACACACACTCCTGTCATTATTCTCCCCACCTCCTGAACAAAAGTTAGAATTCCAAGGTTCCTGTTTCCATAGGAATCTCACACAACGAAGAACTACTTTCAAATTATGGTGCTGGAGAAGACTCTTGAGAATCCCTTGGACGGCAAGGAGATCAAACTAGTCAATCCTAAAGGAAATCAACCCTGGATACTTATTGGAAGGACTGAAGCTGAAGCTCCCATAGTTTGGTCACCTGAAAAGAAAAGCGAACTCATTGGAAAAGAAAGACCGGATTGGAAAAGAAAGACCGTGATGCTGGGAAAGATGGAGGGCAGGAGAAGGGGGCGACAGAGGGTGAGATGGTTGGATGGCATCATTGACTCAATGGACGTGAGTTTGAGCAAACTCAGGGAGATAGTGAAAGACAGGGAAGCCTGGCGTGCTACAGTCCATGGGGTCACAAAGAGTGGGACACACAGCGAGTCAACACCGCCACCATCCCCCATTGACACATCTTTGTCAGCTAGGACCACACAAGTAAGCAATTTCAAATGGTGTCCAGCAGGGGGAGGTGCACCGATAATCTCCCACAAATTCCAATGCTTTTTTTTTTGTAGCCCTGGAGATTTTAATTAGATACCCTGGAGGAGGTCCCAAAACCCACTTCAGATTCTTGCCTAGAGAATCCCATGGACAGAGGAACCTGGCCGGCTCCAGTCCATAGGGTCACAAAGAGTCAGACACGACTGAAATGGCTTAGCACACATGTATGGAGATTTTAAGGAGGACATATGTTTACAGAAACTTTTCGCTGGTTAAAGAAATAAATAAACAACAGCTCATCCACCTCCCTCCTCAAACACTCACGAGCTGTGAGTAATCTCCACTAACCAAAACCCAGTAACAGACGCACTAACAACAAAGATGAAACCATTTGATGATTTTTAATCTCTGTGATTTAAAACACAACCAGTTCATTTTTCCAAGTTACATCTGGAGGATCTCACTTCATTTGCATTCTCACTTAAAAAAATAAAATAAAATGTATCCACAGATTGAGTGTTGAATCTATGTGGTTTAATCAGGAACCAGTTTTGCCTTTCATAAACAGAGATTAGCTAATATGAAAAAAATAACAATTCTGTACTGCCCACTTTTTCCCATCTCCACCCATTTCTTCCCTCCATCTATTAATAGATTTTTACTTTTATTTTTGGTTGCACTGGGTCTTCAATGCTAAACTTGAGCTTTCTCTAGTTGCGGTGTGAGGGCTTCTCATTGTGGTGGCTTCTCTTGTTGCAGAGCACAGGATCTGGAGCGTGTGGGCTCAGTGGTTGTAGCCCACGGGCTTAGTCACTCAACGGCATATGTGATCTTCCCGGACCAGGGATCAAACCCGTGTCCTCCGCGTAAGCAGGTAGACTCTTAGTCACTGAACCACCAGGGAACTGCCAATAGATTTTTAAAATACGTTTTATACCTATTTACCAAATGACAGTTATTTTTTACATGCTAGATTTAAGATACGACAGGATTGAGCTGACTCAAATGTTAATCATTGATTCGTGCTGATCACAAACCAGAAGTAAATTGTTGTCATGAAATACAGCAACCACGTCACATCTCAGGGAACAAGAGATGGTCCAGACCGTTCTCATGCTGGGGCACATGGGTCTCACAGAGAATGAAAAACGTTCAGTGTTTCATAAGTTTATAAATTAATGAAGCTGGAAGAGATCATTGCAGTTTATAAATGAGAAAAGTAAGATCCAGAGAGATCCAAGTGACCTTTTCAAGACACCACAGCCAATAGCTCAGTTGGTAAAGAATCCTCCTGCAATGTGAGAGACCTGGGTTTGATCCCTTGGGTTGGGAAGATCCCCTGGAGAAGGGAACGGCTGCCCACTCCAGTATTCTGGCCTGGAGAATTCCATGGACTGCATAGTCCATGGGGTCACAAAAAGTCGGACACGACTGAACGACTTTCACTTTCACAGCCAGTTAGTGATGAAATAGAGACTAGAATCTGACCCTTTGGACCAGTTTCATCCATAAACACCATTTATTGTTCTTCTTGCAGTGCCAACAAGAGATGATATCTTAAAAGGATCTTTTTTGTGCTCAGAATCTTTAAAGATATACAAGGAGGGCAATGCAAACACTGGTTGGCTTGAATAACTCCTCTCTAAGGAGCCAGCCATTGGAGAAGGAAATGGCAACCCACTCCAGTATTCTTGCCTGGAGAATCCCAGGGACGGGGGAGCCTGGTGGGCTGCCGTCTATGGGGTTGCACAGAGTTGGACACGACTGAAGCGACTTAGCAGAAGCAGCAGCAGCAGCAGCAGCAAGGAGCCAGCCAGGCTTTCAGCTCAAGGCTGTCACATTAGCACCTTTTTTACAAAGTGTTCATGAGAAGGATCATCAAGAAAGAAACAAAATCCATCTTTAGTGTCTATTGCATATGTTAGCACACGTTGTATTCACTTCTGTAATTGCTTACTGAGTAGAGTAAAAGCCAGGGTATGTCATTTTATTAAGAACTTATTTGTCCCTTGAATCTAAAGATTTTGCCTACAGCTCACATTAAATCAGAGGTAAGATGTAAATGCTAAGTGTTGTTAGTCACTCAGTAATGTCTGACACTTTTGTGACCCCATGGACTGTAGCCCACCAGGCTCCTCAGTGCATAGGGTTTCCCAGAGAAGAATACTGGAGTGGGTTGCCATTTCCTTCTCCAGGTCATCTTCCCAACCCAGGGATAGAACCCAGGTCTCCTGCATTGCAGGCAGATTCTTTACTGTCTGAGCCACCAGGGAAGAATAACAATGACACTTGAAGCTTATAAAAATTTTCAGGGTAGACCTCAAAGCGCTTGACAAATATTCATTACATTTCAACACAGTATGATATCAAAGAAGCATCAGCTTGTGTTGTCCTTTTCATAAGTCAGAGGAACGGAAAATAATTGCCTTTCAAAAATCCATTTTGTTTTGAAATCTAACACTTTTATTTTTAATCATGCTTAATTTTGTAAATTGCCTAAAATTCTCTCAGTGATAAAGTTTATGTAAATTCTAATTAAATAAATAAAGTGATTGACTTCATCAGGATCAGAACTTGAAAGTCCTGGGCTCATTCAAAAGAACTACTAGCTTTTCTAGCTTCATGTTATAAAATTCACACAAAGAACTCTCCCAAAACATTATCTGAAATGCCAGGGGTGGAAGGTATAAAGCAACCCACTATTGAATTATAGCAACTTTAAAAAATTATTGAAGCTAAAATTCTTCCCTGAACTGTCTTTATCAAAAATTAATCCAGGAATTCAGGTTTGGAGATGAGGTAGGAGGATGGGTGGGAGGAAACGAGAGAAGGAGGAAAAGCAAAGACTGTTTAAATATGTATGATTTTTATTTGAAATCAGAGAAAAGATTCCCCACTTTGAAAACTTGAAGTGTCATGATAATTGAGTGCATCAGATATTTTGTATTATATCTGATGGGTTTTGACTTTGAAGGAGCTTAGAGGGCAAAGTGTCAGTCAACATAGAGCTTTCATTGCAGCCCCCCTGAAGTCTTCAACCTCATCACAGAAGGTTCAGCACAGTTTTTCCCAACACAGCACCCTGGGGACAGTTTCCCCAGTCTAAAATGGTCAGTGAGACCACTGACAGAGTCCCTGGAAAAGTTCCTAAAAGAGGGACTGACTCAGCTAGTAAAGGCACTTTGGGTTGTTTCCTCTGTGCTTCCTTATTCCTGCCTGGAGTGGGGACACGATCACTGGAGTTCCAGCAGCCATTTTGTACCTAGAGGTAAACATTCAGGACCGAGGCCCCACTCTGCAGGTGGTAGAAGAAAAGGAACCCGCACACCCATAACAATGTTGATGCCATAAGCACTCTGAACTGCTTGCCTCGGGGTTTTACGTAATGGACAGCCTCTTACTTGTTTTCCATTATTTATTCGTAATACAGCCGGCTCCTTGACCTTTAGAGTCCACTTTCAGTTCAGTCACTCAGTTGTGTCCAACTCTTTGTGACCCCGTGGACGGCAGCATGCCAGGCTTCCCTGTTCATCACCAGCTCCTGGAGCCATCTCATCCTCGTCATCCCCTTCTCCCACCTTCAATCTTTCCCAGCATCAGAGTCTTTTCCAATGAGTCAGTTCTTCACATCAGGTGGCTAAAGGATTGGAGTCTCAGCTTCAGCATCAGTCCTTCCAATGAATGTTCAGGACTGACTTCCTTTAGGATGGACTGGTTTGATCTCCTTGTAGTCCAAGAGACTCTCAAGAGTATTCTCCAACACAACAGTTCAAAAGCATCAATTCTTTGGTGTTCAGCTTTATATGAGAGTCTAACTTTACTTCCTTTTTAAAACTGCCTTCATTTCTTGAGGAGGTATGTCAGTCATACTTTCCTTGACATTTTAGACTAGATCCACTAAGGCCTCAATGTCACAATTCCAGAGGACACCCTATGTATGTGGGCCAGTGGACACCGACCACCTACACTCCCACCTAGACTGCAGTGTGAATAGGGTCCACTGGGCCCTGTGGTCCAGGCTCCCCTTGCTTTCACTAAATTCACTGACAACCTTTTGATCTTCCTGGGGTGTTATCCTCAGGGAGATCAATAAAAAGGTGATTTTAGATTCAAATACTGAGCCAACCATTGCTAACAGAATCTGTAGGTTTGTGGAGCTAATTTAGATCAATTTTCTCAACCTTGCATGCCATGGACCACTTGAGCAGGTAAACGAATATCATGAACCATCTACTGTCCCTCTTTCCACAGAAAAGAAGGAAAGAAGGAAGATTCAGCACATTGAATTGAGAGTATACTATCACTGATCACAAAACAAGAAGAGATATAGCAAAGCTGTTTCCCAGCTGAAACAAAGTAATGATAATAGCAATAACAATTAATAATATTTACTGGAACGCAGCTTACTTTGTGTGTCACTGTTCCACATCCTCCACGTGCATTAACTCCTTCGATTGTCGTAACAGCCCTATGAAATAAGGATGATGATGACGACGATACTGAATTCGCAGAGAGAGAAACTGAGGCACAGAAAGCTGAAGTGATTTGCCCACAGTCTTGCAGTTGTTAAGTGGTGGAGTCAGAATGTGCCCCAAGGTCAATCTGACCCCCAAACACATGCAATTAACCACCACACCACATTACTCCCAGTAATTTAAAACTGTTGACCACGTATTACCATGAACACTGATACTGCAGGCCCCATGAGGGAAGGGGTTTTGAGTTTTATTCACTGCCTTATGCCCAATGCCAACAACACTATTTGGCATACACTTGGTACTCAAGTAATTTTTTAATAAGTGAACAAATAACTGAATGAATGAATGAGGAGAAGTTTACAGGACCCCTGACAGGGTTATGTGATTATGGCTTAAGAATTGCAAATTCTCCAGTGGTTCCGCGGTTAGGACTCAGTACTTTCACTGCCACAGCAGGGATTGGATCCCTAGTCAGGGAACTAAGATCCCACAAGCTGCTCAGTGCGGCCAAAGAAATAAACAAATAAAATTGCTATGAGGCATTTCAGGGGACTTTCCTGGTGGTCCAGTGGCTAAGACTCTGTGCTCCCAATGCAGGGGGCCCAAGTTCAATTCCAGGGCAAGGAACTAGATCCCACGTGCTGCAACTAAGACCCGGTGCAATCAAATAAATATTTTACAAAATTGCTTCTTGTAGTTTCTATGAGCAGACCTTTCCAAGGAGAAACCCATTCATGACAAGTCACGTGGAATGCCGGGATGTGTCATCTTCAGATACTAACAAATATTAACATCCAACCACCTGTAGGAAGTCATAATGATACCTTATGATGGGGAAGGTTCATAGCGTGTGACGTATCTTCGTTTACACCACCTTCTTTAGTCCTTATCACATCCTATAAGGATTTAGCTCCACTTTACGGGCGACAAGTGAATGAGTGAAAGTCACTCACTCATGTCCAACTCTTTGCCACCCACCCCATGGACTATACAGTCCATGGAATTCTCCAGGCCAGAATACTGGAGTGGGTAGCCATTCCCTCCTCCAAGGGATCTTCCCAACCCAGGGACTGAACCCAGGTCTCTCACGTTGCAGGTGGATTATTTACCAGCTAAGCCACAAGGGAAGCACACAGGCAGCAAAGCTGAGGTTTTAGGTAACAGCCAGAATCCAGCCTAGTCAAGGCTATTGTTTTCCCAGCGGTTATGTATGGATGTGAGAGTTGGACTGTGAAGAAGGCTGAGCACCGAAGAATTGATGCTTTTGAACTGTGGTGTTGGAGAAGACTCTTGAGAGTCCCTTGGACAGCAGGGAGATCCAAGCAGTCCATTCTGAAGGAGATCAGCCCTGGGATTTCTTTGGAAGGAATGATGCTAAAGCTGAAACTCCAGTACTTAGGCCATCTCATGCAAAGAGTTGACTCATTGGAAAAGACTCTGATGCTGGGAGGGATTGGGGGCAGGAGAAGAAGGGGACAACTGAGGATGAGATGGCTGGATGGCATCACTGACTCAATGGACGTGAGTCTGAGTGAACTGAGAGTTGGTGATGGACAGGGAGGCCTGGTGTGCTGCGATTCAAGGGGTTGCAGAGTTAGACATGACTGAGCGACTGAACTGAACTGAGAATCCAGCCTCCTGCCCTCTCAGCCATCTCCACATCAGGCATTTACCCTGGGGTGTCTTGCCCTCTGTGGGGTCAGATGTCCCTTGACCACTCACATTCCACCACCCCATCCCTTTCACGAGCATAGGCCTGCACTTACAGCTCTCCTTGGCCCATAGTCTAGCCCCTCATCTTAGTATTCCAAATATCCGTTGTTGAGTTTTAATGTTAGGCTGGTGCAAAATTAATTGCGGTTTTGCATTGTTGAACTTTGCTGTTTGATATTGGAATACATTCTTAAATAAATATGGTTATGTTATACATCTTTTTAATGCACATTTCTCGCTTTATACATTTTTGCTGACATTACTTGCTGTTTACTTTATACTTATTTTAGACTAGGGAAATGATGTTAGACAAAAAACAAAGTCAAGCACTTTTCTTATTTGAGTTCAAAATGGGTCATAAAACAGCAGCAACAACTCACAACATCCACAGTGCATTTGGCCCAGGAACTGCTAACGAAGGTACAGTGCAGTGATGGTTCAAGAAGTTTTGCAAAGGAGACAAGAATCTTGACGATAAGGAGCATAGTGGCCGGCCCTATTCTTCCAGCCATCAGAAGTTGACGATGACAAACTGAGAGCAATCATCGAAGCTGATCCTCTTACTACTACACAAGAAGTTTTTGAAGAACTCAACATCGGCCATTCTACAGTCATTTGGCGTTTGAAGAGAATTGGAAAGGTGAAAAAGCTTGACAAATGGGTGCCTCATGAGCTGACGACAAATCAAAAAAATTGGCTTTTTGAAGTGCCATCTTCTCATTCTATGCAGCAACAACAAACCATTTCTTGATTGGATTCTGATGTGCGACAAAATGTGGGTTTTATATGACAACCAGTGATGACCAGCTCAGTGGTGGGGCCGAGAGGAAGCTCCAAAGCACTTCCCAAAGCCAAATCTGCACCAGAAAATGGTTGTGGTCATTGTTTGGTGGTCTGCTGCTGATCTGATCCTCTACAGCTTTCTGATCCCCAGTGAAACATTATATCTGAGAAGTGTGCTCGGGAAACCAATGAGATGCCCCCAAAACTGCAACACCTGTAGCCAGCATTGATCAACAGAATGGACCCAATTCTTCTCCATGGCAATGTCACCCACATGTCACACAACCAACGCTTCAAAAGTTGAACAAGTTGGGCTACGGAGTTTTGCCTCATCCACCACACTCCCCTGACCTCTCGCCACTGACTATCACTTCTTCAAGCATCTAGACAATGTCTTGCAGGGAAAATGCTTCCCTAACCAGCAGGAAGCAGAGAATGCCTTCCCAGAGTTCAACAAATCCCGAGGCTTGGATTTTTATACTACAGGGATAAACCGATTTATTTCTTATTGGCAGAAGTGTGTTGATTGTAATGGTTCCTATTTTGATGAATAAAGATGTGTTTGAGCCTAGTTACAGTGATTTAAAATTCACAGTTCAAAACCGCAATTACTTTTGCACCAACCAAATAAACCACTTCAAAACCTAACAGCTTAAATAACAATTGACTGTTAGGTCTCACGGCTCTGTGAGTTGACTAGGATGAGTGGTTCTTGTTCAGAGTCTCTCATGAAGCTGCAGCCTCATACCGTGTCAGCTGGGGGCTACAGTTGCCCCAGGACTCGCTGGGCCGAACATCTTTCAAGGTCCACTCCCATGGGCCGCCGCAACCGTGGCTCAGCTGGGCTACTGACCTACATGAGCCTCTCCGCGTGACTTGGACTTCCCCCAGCGTGGTGGCCGGGTCTCCAGGGAGCACTACAGCTGTGAGCGTTTCCAAGGGCAGGAAGCAGAAGCTGCCAGGCCAATGAAGCTCTATGCTTGGAACTGCAGCAGCAGGATTCCACAGCCACTGATGGATGAAAGCAGCCACGGGGCCCACCCCGATTCCCAGGGTGTGGTGAAATAAACTGCCCCTCTTGATGGGAAGCAGGAAGGTCACTTCTCACCGAAATGCACGTGGGACTGGCCATGCTGTGATAGTCAGCCATTTTTGGAACACGTGATCCACCACGCACAGCTTTGTCATTAACTTGCAATGAAGGTATCCAGCTGCTGATAAATTTCCATTTTCACAGTTATTCTGTGCTTAATTGGGCACAGAGTAATATTCAATTTATTCCTTGTAACATTTGCCAAGGTTATATTTGCAGCCTTAACTGTTATCAGTCCATACCTTTTTATACCTTCAAAGGCTAGTCTCTTTTTTTTTTTAACCTGAACTTTTTAATTTTATTGGGGTATGGCCATAAATTTGAGCAAACTCCAGGAGATAGTGGAGAACAGAGGAGCCTGGGGGGCTATAGTTCATGGAATCACAAAGAGTCCGACACAACTTAGTGACTGAACAAAACAGTAGCTGATTTACAATATTGTGATGGTTTCAGGTGAACAGCCAAGGGACTCAGTCAAACATATACATGTGTCCATTCTCCCCCAAACTTCCCTCCCTCTCATCCAGACTAAAGACTATTCTTTCAAAAAGGTAATTAAGCCCAATGACAAAAGCATCTCTGGGAGGAAGGTGTGACTAAAGCTGCTACTGTTTGATTGACATTCAAAACCATCGTGTCTGCCCAGGGCAGTTCCCAGCCTCTAGAGAATCAGGCAAGAATACATAACTAGATTGGTTGAAATCCACCACAATCGTGAAAACTTTCGTTTTTTGACCGATCTTAGTTTTTGACTTTTCCTTCCTTTAGGCTGACTTTCCTGATTTCCCTGCCACGTGGGTGTAACCTGTTCTTTAAACCTCTGGAACTCTCACCTGCTGCCACTTGGGACTCTCACCTGGTCTACCTGGGCTCATAGTCCTGTTGGGGCTCATCTAATTCCCTCCCTTTACCTTTGCATTTATCCCCTACACAGCTGATGACTTCCTCACCATACGAGTCCTCGACGTGTGTTCAATTGGACTGCACCTTCAGGAATGTCGTTCTCATTATACTGTCGTCATTCACATTCACCCATTCATCCACTCATTAACCCAACAAATAGTGACCAGGCGTAAGCCCCTGCTAAACCAAAAGAATGTTTTAATGTAGCTCTGCATTTAAATATTCCCACTTCCACAAGCAAAACGACCTTACCAGTGGAGACAAGCACCAAGTGTCACATGTTTACTTCAGTTTTAGCTCCTTAAAGACACCCAAAGATATCCCTCTTGGTACCAGACCAGGGACTGTCCATGAAGAACTCAAGTGAAGCATCTGTAGGAGCCTGGTCTTCGTCATCTACTCGGCCAAGCCTCAAACAGGCTCTCAAACATTGCCTCTTCTCTTCACATTGACAAACGTGGGGGCTTTCTCGGTGACTCTGTCTGATTCTGTGCTTGTTCTGTCCACACGGAGCTGGGGTGACCCATCTGTCCACACTCTCCATTCAGCTCCTGACCTCTCCACTCCTTGATTGGTCTTTGCTGCTTTCTTACAGGTCTGTCTTTCCACCAGGAAAAGGACCAGCAAGAAGAGTTCCAGGCCTTTCAAGGAAGGCAGTCGAAAATGTCCAACTCAAGGTGGGACGAGATCTTCCAATGCAGAGGCAAGTTGTTTAGCCACACTGTGTCTCTATTGCCTCAGCTGAAAATGGGAGCGGTGGCAGTCCCTATTTCAATGAGATACTGTGACACGCAGTACAGCTGTGCCTGGTACCTAAGACGCAGCTCATGGACCTGACATTTTCTTGCCGTTGCTGGATTATTGGTGTCTTGGGTCATGTTTCTGAGCCAAGAAAGGGTCTGATTTTCAGCAAAGTCACAGTTTCAGCCAGATCCACAGGGGAATGGGAGTTGAGGCAGGGGTAATCATCGTCAAGGGCACAGAGCTTCTTGGGGGAAAGAATTTCCTGGCACTGCCCTTGCTCTTCGTTGACAGGCAAATCAGCTCCAGCAGATCGAGAGTAGTTCTCCAAGAAGAGTAGCAGGTGTTGAGCCTTGAGAAACAAAAGCATAATGGGGATGGGCGAGCATACCAGGGATGCAGAGGGGACCTGAGGGTCTGGGCGAGTCTGGCAGGTGCATCTAGCTGACTCCCGCAAAGCGTTCCCTGCAATGCTTGTCTTTGATTTTCCTTCTCATTCTACAGCCCCTTTCTCTGTCCCACATTCCAGCTCATTTCACATCCTACAGACCGTTCATTCATTAGGCAAATATGCACCGAGTCCCATTACGAGCAAGCACCATTCAAGACCTGGGAATATGTCACTGAACAAAATGGGCAAGAATCTGTGCTCCCACAGAAATATCTGGTGGTAGCAAGTTTTACCATTTTTAAAAGTAGATCTGATTTTTAGAAATAGCCAAAGAATCAGAGAATAGATGATTAACCGCATAATAGCGATTTTTACCCAAAGTAAGGTGCAATTATAAATTAATCAGACTAATTTTCTCCTGAGCCTATTAAACTAATCTTTCCCAGGCTACAATTTTCATAGAACTTTTTAAAAATTATACTTTTTTATTACATAGGTACATAATCACACAGCTGAAAACTTGGGAAATAAAAAAGTAAATTAATCATTTATAATTCCACTGGCTTAACACAACTACTCTTTTGGGGAGGATTTTCTTCCTTTCCTTTACATTTACTTTCAGTTCAGTTCCATTCAGCCACTCAGCTGTGTCTGACTCTCTGAGACCCTATGGACTGCAGCATGCCAGGTTTCCCTGTCTATCACCAACTCCCTAAGCTTGCTCAAATTCATGTCCAGCAAGTCAGTGAGGCCATCCAACTAGATTATCCTCTGTCATCCCCTTTTCCTCCTGCCTTCAATTTTTTTCGAGCATCAGGGTCTTTTCAAATGAATCAGCTCTTCACATCAGGTGGCCAAAGACTGGAGCTTCAGCTTTAGCATCAGTCCTTCCAATGAATATTCAGGACTGATTTCCTTTAGGATGGACTGGTTTGAACTCCTTGCAGTCCAGGGAACTCTCAAGAGCCTTCTCCAACACCACAGTTCAAAAGCATCAATTCTTGGGCATTCAGCTTTCTTTATAGTCCAACTCTCACATCCATACATGACTACTGGAAAAACCATAGCTTTGACTAGATGGACCTTTTTTAGCAAAGTAATGTCTCTGCTTTTTAATATGCTGTCTATATTGGTCAAAGCTTTTCTTCCAAAGAGCAAGCATCTTTTAATTTTGAGGTTGCAGTCACCATCTGCAGTGATTTTGGAGCCCAAGAAAAGAAAATCTGTCACTGTTTCCATTGTTTCCCCATCTATTTGCCATGAAGTGATGGGACCAGATGCCATGATCTTAATTTTTTGAATGTTGAGTTTTAAACCAGCTTTTCACTCTCCTCCTTCACCTTCATCAAGAGGCTCCTTATTTCCTCTTTGCTTTTTGTGATAAGGGTGGTGTTGTCTGCATATCTGAGGTTATTGATACTTCTCCCAGTCATCTTGATTCCAGCCTGTGTTTCATCCAGCCCAGCATTTCTCATGATGGACTCTGCATGTAAGTTAAACAAACAGGGTGATAATATATAGCCTTGACATACTCCTTTCCCAATTTAGAAACAGTTCATTGTTCCATGTCCAGTTCTAACTGTTGCTTCTTGACCTGCATATAGATTTCTCAGGAGGCAGGTCAGGTGGTCTGGTATTCCCATCTCTGAAAGAATTTTCCAGAGTTTGTTGTGATCCACACAGTCGAAGGCTTTGGCATCGTCAATAAAGCAGAAGCAGATGTTTTACTGGAACTCTCTTGCTTTTTCTATGATCCAGTGGGCGTTGGCAATTTGATCTCTGGTTCCTCTGCCTTTTCTCAATCCAGCTTGAACATCTGGAAGTTCTTGGTACACGTACTGTTGAAGCCCGGCTTGGAGAATTTTGAGCATTACTTTGCTAGCGTGTGAAAAGAGTGCAATTGTGCAGCAGTTTGAACATTCTTTAACATTGCCTTTCTTTGGTTTACTTTTTCTTATAAACTTGAAATCACTAATATATATTACATATTCCTTTCTCACTTCACATATTACCATAAGCATGGTCTCATGACCTCTATGAACAATATTTTAATGACCCTATGAGATTCTTTACTTACTCATGCCCCATTATTAGCCCTTTGGATGGTTTACAATGGTTTCACTACTAATTATGAAATTGATTTTCTAGGGAAATAATTCCAAAGGAGGAGTTCGAATTATGTGTGAAGCAGTGAAACTACAGTCGAAGTGAGTTCACTGATTCCTGGGGAACACTTCTAAAGGATGACTATTTGGGATATATCAAAAGCATTGTGTTGGTTAAAAAAACAATACTCTTACTATGCAGTTTCATATTCCACATGCTTTCAGAGTTCTTCATAAGCTACGGGAGACCTCCAAAAGAAGAATTCTCAGATTTTGATTTCAATCTCCATCCCACTGCACCAGAAGCCATCTCCTGAATCTCCCTGAAAGTGGTCTGCTACCCTTAGTAGGGGGCTTCCCAGGTTGGTGGCACTAGTGGTAAGGAACCCAACTGCCAATGCAGGAGACTTAACAGACATGGGTTCAATCCCCAGGTCAGGAAGATTCCCTGAAGGAGGGCATGGCAACCCACTACAGTATTCTTGCCTGGAGAATCCCATGGACAGAGGAGCCTGGTGGGCTACAGTCCATGGGGTCACACAGAGTCAGACACAACTGAGCATCTGAGGGTTATACGTTTATGAGCCTCAGCTGAACCCGGAAGGGCCTCGGTCACAGTTTTCCCGGAAGGACCCCCAGGTCTCATCACTGGCTTCTCAGAAGGCTCTCCAAGCAAACAGACATCTGTTAGACGCGACCTCAGACAAAGACAGCTGGGAAAACCCACAGGGAAGGAAATCCTACTGTGAAAGGAGCTGACTCTGGGGTTCGCAGAGAGCCATAGTTAACCATTGTTCAGGCACAAAAGGTTCAAGTAGAAAGCTGTGCTGATTCCGGGTCAGTCTCTCGGCCCGTGGCGGGGGAGGGCAGGGAGGGGACACAGAAGCGCCTGTGTCCCCAGGAGTCCCTGCCAGTGGCAGCTGAGGGGCTGCTGCCAAGAGCCAGGCCTCTGTCTAGAGAGGGCCTGGCCCCCAAGAGAACACGTGACAGGCACCAACAATGGGCCATTGGCTCTCTGTGGCTTCTCCCCAGCGCTGGCATTTACCGTGGGGCTCACACTTGGCTACAGCTCCCTGCAAACTGGAGTAAATTGTAGTCCAAACTTTCCCACAGCCACCTGCACGGACCGCCCCCCCACCTCCAGGGCTGGATGAATAAGCAAAAAGTGGGATTTCATTTATCCTTGCACTTCCACCATCTCCCCCTGTAAGGCCTAGAAAAAGGAGACTGAGTTTTATTGTCTTTTTAAATTTGTGTCTTTATTTTTGGCTGTGCCAGGTCTTCCTTGCTGCGGGCTTTTCTCTCTAGTTGCGGCAAGCAGGGGCTTCTCTCTAGTTGTGCGCGGCCTTCTCATCGTGGTGGCTTCTCTTCTTGTGGAGCACAGGTTCTAAAGTGTGTGGACTCGGTAGCTGCGGTGCCCTGGCTCTGGAGCACAGGCTCAGTAGCTGCGGTGCGTGGGCTTAGGTGCTCTGCGGCATGTGGGATCTTCCCCAACCAGGGATCGAACCCGGGTCCCCTGCATTGGCAGGTGGATTCTAATCCACTGATCCACCAGGAAAGTCCAAGAGTTTTAAAAGTGTATAAACCCTTCGAAATTGGAAGTGTACTCCCATGGTTGGACATGATGTCAGTGTTTTTGGCAGATATTTGATATTGATATGAGGATATTATATCAATGAGATATGAGTGAAGAGGACAAACACGCAGTATGGAGAAACGGGAGCCTCAGAAAACCCTCCAAGCCGCTGTCGACAGCTTCCTCTGATCAGTTTCTGCAGCTCATTAAAGGCCTACATGTGACAAGTACTGTGGTCCCTGAAGTGGGCCACCGGGGCAAAGGGTCAGGTCTGGAGGTTGGCATGGGTGGGTCAGCCTCATTCTTTGCAGGATTAAAACTGGAAATGACTTCACACTTGATGGGCTCAGTTTGAAGCTTTTTATTTTGACTCAGGGTTGGGAGAGAGGGCGCTTCCTACAAAAAAAAAAAAAAGCTTCTAAAAAGAGGCAAAGGAAATCAAGCTAAAACAAAAACTAACACACAAACCTTTCCTATACCATCGCAGATGGAATTCCAGTGCTAACATCTCTCTTCTATAAATTAATTTTTATGGGCGTATAGTTGCTTTACAATGTTGATTCATTTCTGCTGTGCAGCGAAGTGAATCAGCTATCAGTTCAGTTCAGTTCAGTTCAGTCGCTCAGTCGTGTCCGACTCTTTGCGACCCCATGAATCGCAGCACGCCAGGCCTCCCTGTCCATCACCAACTCCCGGAGCTCAGTCAGACTGTACATAAATCCCCTCTTTCTTTTGATTTCCTTCCATTTAGGGCAACCCAGGACACTGAGTAGAGTTCCCTGTGCTAGACAGCTGGTCCTTGTTAGTTTTCTATTCCACACGTAATATCAACAGTCTAGCGCTTATCTTAGCATCTCCTCTAAGGAAATACGGTTAAAGCGAATTCTCTGGCTTGGTCCAGTGGTTCAGTGCCAGAGGTCCAGGGTTCAACTCCCTACTCAGGAAACTAATATTCCTCTAACTAAGCCGCACAACACAGCCCACCGAGAAAAGAGATACAGTTGAAGAAACACATGGAGATTATGATAAGAGTCTAACTTGTAGGCTGAAGACCACCTCACGGTGAAGGAGGCTCCCTAAGGCTGGTTTCTCTGAGGCCATGGCCACGGGCTTGTCTGCACCGTGAAGGGTGAGGGCCAGAGCCAGGCATGTAGACTGTAGTATTCACAAAAGCACAAGGGACTTAGCAAAGAACAGTCCTGACAGCCATCCTATATAGGGCTGACAGGGAAAGTAGGCTCGACTCAGGTTGTCTGCTGTTAAAACAAGACATACCTCCAGACTGGGGGGCAGAGGCTGCTGCCCCCAAATCCCTCTAGTGTTACTCCTCTTTCCCCTGCCAGTCCTTCCAGAACTTAAAACCAAGAGTGGGCACCTCCAGGGGCCAAGCAGCCTGTAGGCGCACCAGCCAGTTCACAGAAACCGCCACACATGAGCCCCATCCCTGTGTCTCTCCAGCCAAGAGGGCTCAGACCATAGTACTGGGGACAAGCCCAGTGCCAGGAGGCCAGACACAGCATTTTCCCAAGGTATTCTCGAGAAAGGCAGCCCCCAAACAGTACCAGGGCTTCCCTGATAGCTCAGAGGGTAAAGAATCCACCTACAATGAAGGAGACCTGGGTTCGATCCCTGGGTTGGGAAGATCCCCTGGAGAAGGGATAGGCTACCCATTCCAGTATTCTGGCCTGGAGAATTCCATGGACTGTATAGTTCATGGGGTTGCCAAGAGTTGGACACAACTGAGCGACTTTCACGCAAACAGTACCATCCAGACATTTGTGTGTATCAACCCTACTTTTATACACACTTATTGGCAGGACTTAATATCCCATTTAAGACTTTCTCAGACCTTAAAGTCCCCAAAGTGCAAGTAACTGCATTATACTTTTTGTTGTGTAAAGCCTAAGGCAGAGGACATTTAAATAACTAATAAACTGTAGGCTAAGTATTAGCCAAGGTAGAATCGAGACTCTTGAGATCCTTCAGAACTATCGGGAAGAACTAGATCTTCCACAAAGGGCTTTCTGGAAAATTTCCCTTTCTCTTTTAAGCTGTGTCCAATCCATGTTAAATTTCTTAACTTAGTTGAGGGTCTTTTTTGTGTGTAAAGAAAGTAGGGTTCAATCCCTGGGTCAGGAAGATCTCCTGGAGAAGGGAATGGCAACCCACTCCAGTATTCTTGCCTGGGAAATCCCATGGACTGTAGCCCTCCAGGCTCCTCTGTCCATGGGATTACAAAGAGGACTGAGCAACTAAGTCCAGAAAAACACATGCAAAGTATGGGAGAAATGCTACATGATTTCCAAGTAATCCTCCTGGGCTCTGACACTGGGTTACTAACTGAGCTCTTTTATAGATGAGAGAACTGAGGCTTAGAGTTAAGTAATTTACTCAAAGGTCTAGAAGCTAGAAGGTGGTAGCATAAAATTGAAAGCCAGAGCAGTCTAAGCGAAAAGCCCCATCTTATTCACTCACTACCTATCTCCTCCATGACTGACAATTTGCCCATGGTATTACGTGTAACAGGAAGTTACTTAGCTATTAGGTTTGAAAGAAAAAAGAGTTGTGGGAAGTGTGATGTCAAGAGCACATGCTTTGAAAGAATGTCAACTGTCACCATCCTGAGAGAAGGTGATTCCCCAAGGTGATCAGGCCTCACCCCATTCACCTGCTCTAGAGAAGAGGCGCCACCATCTAGATGGTGTCCTCTCTGCTGGCCAGACAGATGCTGTCTCCTCCAAACTGCTTATCCTGTGTCAATAACCACTTTTATCTCATAGCCTATTATTGGAAGTATATGTGTGTTTGTTAGTTGCTCAGTCGTGTCCAACTGTGTGACCCTATGGCGTGTAGACCATCAGGCTCTTCTGTCCATGGGATTCTCTAGGCAAGAATACAGGAGTGGGTTGCCATTTCCTTCTCCATGCAAGTATATATGTATATGTTTTTCCTCTGCTATAAGCTCATCTCATTCAAATTAGGACCAATGAATGATCTGTTTTTGTGTTTGTTTGTTTGTTTGTTTTTTGGCATCCCATACATGTTGCAAAGCTATGACAAACCTAGACAGTGTATTAGAAAGCAGAGACATCACTTTGCTGACAAAGGTCCATATAGTCAAAGCTATGTTTTTTCCAGTAGTCATGTACGAACATGAGTATTGGACCACAAAGAAGGCTAAGCATTGAAGAATCGATGCTTTCGAACAGTGGTGCTAGAGAAGACTCTTGTCCTTTGGACTGAAAGGAGATCAAAGCAGTCAGTCCTAAAGGAGATCAGTCCTGAATCTTCATTGGAAGGACTGGTGCTGTAGCTGAAGCTCCAATACTATGGCCAAGGGATGAAAAGAGGCCAATTCACTGGAAAAGACCCTGATGCTGGGAGAGATTGGAGGCAAAAGGAGAAGGGGACAACAGAGGATGAGATGATTAGACGGCATCACCGACTCAAAGGACAAATTTGAGCAAACTCCAGGAGATAGTGGAGGATACAGGAGCCTAGCAGGCTGCAGTCCATGGGGTCTCAAAGAGTCGGACAGTTCAGTTCAGTTCAGTTCAGTCGCTCAGTCGTGTCCGACTCTTTGCAACCCCATGAATCGCAGCACGCCAGGCCTCCCTGTCCATCACCAACTCCTGGAGTTCACTCAGACTTGTGTCCATCGAGTCAGTGATGCCATCCAGCCATCTCATCCTCGGTCGTCCCCTTCTCCTCCTGCCCCCAATCCCTCCCAGCATCACAGTCTTTTCCAATGTGTCAACTCTTCGCATGAGGTGGCCAAAGTACTGGAGTTTCAGCTTTAGCATCATTCCTTCCAAAGAAATCCCAGGGTTGATCTCCTTCAGAATGGACTGGTTGGATCTCCTTGCAGTCCAAGGGACTCTCAAGAGTCTTCTCCAACACCACAGTTCAAAAGCATCAATTCTTCGGCGCTCAGCCTTCTTCACAGCCCAACTCTCACATCCATACATGACCACTGGAAAAACCATAGCCTTGACTAGATGGACCCTAGTCGGCAAAAGCATCTGAACAACAACAACATATTTGTTGCACATCACCCAGGAGATGCTCGTATCAGTTGAATGAAGGAGTGAGTATGGGAGATAATCTCTTCTCTCTCTTCTTTTCATCCTACATAGATTGCACACAACACGGGAGATTCTGAATACCAGTGGAGTGAGGGAGTGAAGCATGTGGGAATGCAGAACTGGTCCCTGAGCTGGAAGGATTCACACTAAAAGGTCAGGCCTCTAGGGACGTAACTAAGAAAGTGACACTCTTAGAAACATGAGACATGATTACGGCCAGAGGAAAACACTATCCAAGTTTTATTTAGAAGCCTAGCTTGGGAGGTATATCTTTTTGCTTTTTGCTTTTATATTGACTTTCTGTACAGCAGAACAGCAGGCCCTATTTTATGCCCTACGTTGGAAGTGAAAATTTTCCTGTGTCTGTAACAAGATCACCATGCGGCTATGATCAGTAAGAAATAAATGGGCCTCTATCACATCCATCAGATGCAATTAATTTTTCTTGAAAGTCCTGTATTTCTACCATTTTAAAAATTTCAACAATGATTTGACATATTGCCACCTGAAGTATTTACTTCCCATAGGAAATTCCCAGAATGTGTCTCTAATGATGGAACTCTCAGGAAGATGAAACCCTGCTCCAGTGCTTGTGAGCTCATCTGAGTCCTCAGAATTGCCTTGTTTCCCAGTTCTCAGTTAACCAGTCTTTGTTTTCATCTGGTCTTGGTGCTTGTTAATTTTTTAAAATTAATTTTTACTGAGGTGTATTTGATTCACCATGTTGTATTAGTTTCTGCTGCACAGCAAAATGAATCGGTTATGCAAATACATACACCTTCTCTTTTTTAGATTATTTTCCCATATGGGTTATTACAGAGTACCCAGTAGGTCATTATTAGTGATATGTTTTATCTGTAGTAAGTGTATATGTCAATCCCAATCTCCCAATTTATCCCTCCTCCCTTCCCCCTTGGTAACCATAAGTTTGTTTTCTGCATTTGTGATTCTCCCTTGCTTTCCAGTTTTCAGACAGTCATTCTTTGTTTTCATCTGGTCTTGGAACTAGTTACTTTTTTTTTTTTAAAGAACCAAATTCAATCAAATGATCATTCCTGATATGCCAACGCCTTTGATTTCATGAGATTTTAGTTCTCTGAGTACAATCCTGCCTGCATTATCTTTGAAAAATAAAGTTTACTGAAGTCAGTTAAAATACTTAAGTAAAATAGAAGTTAGCTGGCCCTAGACCAGTTACAGAGACACATGCCAAAATATAATCCTTGGAACAGAAACTCTTACCTTACTCTGCAGTTAGCTTGCTGCAAGAGTGGGGGAAGGATCTGTGTTATCTTACAAGTTGTTTTTGTTTAGTCACTCAGTCATGTCTGACTCTTTGTGTCCCCATGTACTGTAGCCCACCAGGTTCACCTATCCATGGGATTTCCCAGGCAAGAATACTGGAGTGGGTTGCCATTTCCTTCTCCAGGGGATCTTCCCCTGACCCAGGGATCGAAACTGAGTCTCTGCTGGGCCACTGGGGAAGCCCATTATATCACAAGAGCATTGCTTAACACAAACTTAATTTTACCAAATTCAAGAATCACATGATGGTTATTGCAACACAACTAGTTCCTTCATTTCTACCTTCATATCTTACTTCCAGAGAGAATGGCCTCTTGCATTTGAGTGAATGGCATCTTTAGTAACATGAAGGACTGTCAGATGCTTGTTGGCAGGCCCAATGATGGGCTCGGCCAACTTCGTGGAATTTAGACTAGCCCATCAGAGTTGTCCTGAGTTTGGCTTAGTTGGCCAGGCCCTTAGAACCCTGAGTCAGTTTGAATATAGGCTGCCATGGGAATGGACACGATCTTGGGCAAGACCACTTTCTGCAACAGAGATACTCCCTAAAGAGGGTGACAGCTGCAGGCTGTCTGCTGACCATGATCCCAGCAGCAGGAGCAACACATCTTTCATGGAAAGCAGGTCCAGATGGTGCAACACAGAGTCCACCATAAATACACAGTCCTGTTGGGAGATACATATACCTGTGCAAGGAGTTATAATACTCTGTGTTGGGAATAGGATGGAGTAACAGAGGGTTCTATGGCTCAGCGGGTAAAGAATCCACCTGCAATGCAGGAGGCACAGGTTTGATCCCAGGGTCGGGAAGATCCCCTGGAGGAGGAAATGGCAACCCACTTCAGTATCCTTGTCTGGAAAATTCCATGGACAGAGGAGCCCGGTGGGCTACAGTCCAAAGGGTCACAGAGAGTCGGACATAACTGAGCACAAGCACGGATGGATGGACAGATAGGAATATCTAAGAGACATACTGGGGACTTCCCTGTTGGTCCAGCAGGTAAGACCCTGTGCTCTCAATGCAGAGGCCCAGGTTCTGATCCCTGGTCAGGGAACTAGACCCTGCATGGCACAACTAAAGAGTTTGCATGCTGCAACTAAGACCTAGCACATCCAAACAAATAAAATAAAATGAATAATAAGAGATGTATTGTTCACACTTTGTGGGATGAAGGAAGCTTCTCTGAGGAGAGTTTCTAGTTACTGGGAGGGAAGCATATGCACAGGACAAGAGCACAAGAAGGTCAGTGTGATGGGGAGACAGCAAAGATGGGGAGGGGTTGAAGGGAAGCGGGCCGGATCTCATCTTCCACACTGATGACTAAGACGATCAGTAGGGAACCATGGAGTGTTGGGCACAAAGGTCACCGTGCAGCCGGCTAGAGAGAGAACAGGAGGTGAGCAAGGGGACACTGCACAACTCCTTCAAGGAGTTTTGTTACAATGACTGCTCCAGCAGGAGGTTGGGCTAGTGTGTCTGTAGGGTTTCTGTTCATTTCATTAGCATGTTTTAGAATAAGCCAGACTTGAGAAGCTGACTTAAGGTCTTGATACACTTTCCTATGGCAGAAAGCGAAGAGGAGCTAAAAAGCCTCTTGATGAAAGTGAAAGAGGATAGCGAAAAAGTTGGTTTAAAGCTCAACATTCAGAAAACGAAGATCATGGCATCCAGTCCCATCACTTCATGGGAAATAGATGGGGAAACAGTAGAAACAGTGTCAGACTTTATTTTTTGGGCTCCAAAAAATCACTGCAGATGGTGACTGCAGCCATGAAATTAAAAGATGCTTACTCCTTGGAAGAAAAGTTATGACCAACCTAGATAGTATATTCAAAAGCAGAGACATTACTTTGCCGACTAAGGTCCATTTAGTCAAGGCTATTGTTTGTTCTGTGGTCATGTACGGATGTGAGAGTTGGACTGTGAAGAAGGCTGAGTACCGAAGAATTGATGCTTTTGAACTGTGGTGCTGGAGAAGACTCTTGAGAGTCCCTTACACTGCAAGGAGATCCAACCAGTCCATTCTGAAGGAGATCAACCCTGGGATTTCTTTGGAAGGAATGATGCTAAAGCTGAAGCTCCAGTACTTTGGCCACCTCATGCGAAGAGTTGACTCATTGGAAAAGACTCTGATGCTGGGAGGAATTGAGGGCAGGAGGAGAAGGGGACGACCGAGGATGAGATGGCTGGATGGCATCACTGACTCGATGGACGTGAGTCTGAGTGAACTCCAGGAGTTGGTGATGGACAGGGAGGCCTGGCATGCTGCAATTCATGGTGTCGCAAGGAGTCGGACATGACTGAGCGACTGAACTGAACTGAATTGACACTTCCTAGGGAAAGATATGAGAAATAAAACCATTCCAATGTGTCTTGTGAGGTTTGGAGCCAGTAGATTAGCAAGAAAACTGCCTGGGGTCATATGACAGAAAGCCAACAAAAGTTGGCCAAGAGCGTTGGTATCTAGATACATACATACATGTGACGTTGCTCAGTTTTGTCCAACTCTTTGTGACACCATGGGTTATAGCCCGCCAGGTTCCTTGTCCATGGAATTTTCCAGGCAAGTGTACTGGGATGGGTTGCCATTTCTTTCTCCAGGGGATCTTCCCGACCCAGGATTGAGTATTTCCTCTCAGGATGATTCACTGAACCAGATTCATGAAACAGAGAAAAAGAACACAGTCCCTTTGAGATTATAAGCCAAGAGACAACAACCAAACAAACCAAAAAACAACACTAAGTTGAAGAAACAATACGTATTAGTCAACAGGTTGTGCTTAAAAATAGACCCTTGAGTTTCAGGGGCTTAAAAGAAGTAGAATTATATTTCACTCAAGTCCTCAAATCTATTTCAGATTGAGGAGCTCTGCTCCATCTTCTATCTTTACCATATAGGACATGTTGCCACCAAGAGGGATGTAGATGGGAAATGGAAAACAGAGGGTCACAAACAGGGGTGTATGTATCCCATTGGACTGAATATGGTCACATGACCCCGTCTAACTGCAAGGAAGTCTGGGAACTGTAGTCTCTGGGCCTTTGAAGACGAGAAAACCAGATGCTCATGAGCTCCCGGAGAATCCATTAGAGAATAAAATCTCACCTAAGTAAGGTGACTCCTTACTAGTCTTGCAGAATTTTTTTTCCCCCAATAAACGCAAATGTTTTAGTGAAAGAAGTAAATAACACCAAAGTGGAAATTAAAATTCACAGCATAAAATCAGTAGAGGCACTATACCTAGCACAGCATAGAGCTCAATAAAAACCTATTGATCAATTTAGCTAATGCCTGGTAAGTGCTGAAATTTAACAGAGCGAGAGAAAATGACAGCAGCGACAGGACAACAACAAACAGCCTTTCCCCTTCGAAGACTGAGACATTTTGGTTTTGCTCTCTTACTCAAGCTTTCCCACATCCTATATTTTTGGCTGTTGGTTTGGAAGCCATAATCAGGGGCAAGGAAAAGAGAGATGCTTAGAAAAGCAGAGTGGTTGAACTGGGTTTAAACCATCCACCAAAAAGCCTGGTTTGGTAGATTGTACTTTGCTCTTTTCTTTCTTTTTCAAGGGGAGCATTAGGAAAGGAATGTGGCTTGCACACAGGCTCTCCATGCTCCGTGATGTGGTTCCCGTGGCTCTAGGAATACCCTCCAAGGCCCCTAAAACTCCTCGGCGCCTGCGTATGTGGGAAACCTCCTTAGAACATTCAGTTGCATAATTGGAGAAAAGTAATTGGAGAAAAGGTTTAAATCATCTCGTGGGAGGCAATAGCTTGACGAACATTCCTGCTTAAAAATAAAGGACGAAAATTAGATTTTGCAACTCATTATTTCAACAGGCAGTTTTGGGAACATTTACTAAATCTGTGAAGCAATGCACCAGATCCAGTGAAGGACACAAAGAAAGCCTGAGCTAGTCTCAGCTCTCAGGGAGCTAGAGGGCAAGATAAGCATTTAAAAGTCTGACCAGATAATAAGGGGAAGCGATTCTGAACAGAGTGAGGAGAAAGCTGGTGTGGAGTTGGTGCCAGGCGAGTGCTCACCTCAGACCATCATGTGCAAAGGCCCTGTGGTGAGCACGGATTTGGTGGAAGACTGTGAAACCCCCCACCCCCCATGCGAGCCCCATATGCCTAAGAGGTTGAGATCCTGACCTGACTGGGTCCTGTCATTTCAAGAACCTCCCTGCCTGGATCCTACACCAGGTATGGATGGAGAGGAGGCCTTGGAACTGTGGGGCCCCTGAATGCCCTCAGACATTCTGCTTGGAGCAGGCTCCAAAATGGGGACTTAACAGAGAGGTTCCAGGAGATTCTGAGGTTTGGGACATGACAAGAGGGATTTTGAATGTCACACAAAGGAGTGTGAAGAGCATTCTATAGGGCAGGGGGTGAACCAAAGGTTTCTGAGAAGGAGCAGCACACCCAGCCTATGCTCCAGGAAGACCGCTGGGCTGAGGTCCAAGGAGTGATGCTTGGCACGACATGGGATTGTGGACAGGAAGAGGAGCCCTTCCCTTAGACAGACACCCCCCACATTCTGCTCTTTTTGACTCGACCCAGAATTCTCTGCCCTCTGGCACCTGCAGAGACAAATGACCATCCCGTTATCATGGACATGCTACGTTGTTATGGACATGCAACTTTCACTGGCTTAACTAGCCAGGATGACTCAGGGGCTCAAGATTACTTGGAGGGGTTCAAAGGCTTTCACAGGCACGTGCCCCCTCCCACTGGGTCCAGTGCACACCCCCCCTTACCCCCTGCTGCCACAACCCCTCCTGAAGCACCACCCCTTGAGAACCAGCCTGAGCCCTCGAGATGTGGATGCCAGGCTGTGGGCAGCAGGAGGAGGGGAAGAGATGACCAGTTTCCCTTGGCACGAAGGACTCTCACAGCCACGTTACCTGAATCCCAGCGTGCCGCGGATGTGCTGGCTGGCTCCTTCAGTTTGCATTTCTGGCAACTATCGCTCTTCTCGTGATCCAGACTAGCATTCAGGAGGCTAGAATGAAGCTCATTGTCTTTAAAACTTTCATTCTCTGCCTACAATTTTGCTCCTGGTCCGAGCTCCTTGTCCCTGGATCCCCCATCTCCCCAGTAGATGAGTGCTGATACCAGAGGCTCCTCAGAGAGGCTCTACCAACAGGCCTCCCCACCTGTATGTTGAAATACTCCAGCTTTGGGCACAGCTGAGTTCTCTTCCCAGGTGGTTCCTTAAAGATTTAAGGTGTCCAATGGTTCACCAGTTATACCTACACATGGCTAAGTGTCCCCATCTTCTGAAATCTACTTTGAATGACAATGTCATATAGGCACGACATTTCTCTTGTCGAGGCTTTCTAGTTTTTTTTTAATGGATTGACTTGTGTAGTTTATTTTTTATTAATTTTTAACTGGAGAATAATTACTCTACAATGCTGTGTTGGTTTCTCTCATTTATACTAATAAAATTGGGTATAGAATTAAGTAATCCTTCCCAGCAGTAAGATTCTTAATTCTAAGCCAGGTTAGAAGGCTCCTGTAATAGTCCAAACATATGATAATGAGTACACAGAGAGGGAAGCATTAAAGAAGATGAAAAGGAGGTCACATAATTGAATAATAATAATTATCAAGTTTCACTGAGATTTTACAACGTGGAATATAGACCACATTCAACAATTAACATGTACTACCTGACTGTAACCTCAGAACAACAAAATGATGTAGGAATTGCTATCATGCCCATTTTATAGATGAGGAAACTGAGGGTAAGCTTCTTATATTTACACAGATACAATAGCTGTTTGCAATTTGCACCTGACTCTGACTCAGAACAAGACTCTTAGTGTGCTACACAGCTTGCCATGAAAAGTTTGATAAAAATAGGATCCTTGAAAGAGAAAGTAGGCCCATGGCATAAAAGGAAGATTAGGATGTAGAGGAACTGTGCTGGGGTCTACCTTTCCCTTATTCACACTTCTGTCCAACTGGTTTATCTGTCTATCCATCTATTTATCTATACATCATGTAATCAACTAATCATCCATCTACCCATCCATCTATCCCCAACCCTCTTCAGGAAAGGACTTGAGGAAACATAAGCGAAATCAAGAAGTGAAGACTTCTAAAATAACAATAAAAGAATAAGAGCCACGTTACAAAGGGGAGTAGATCATTGTAAAACTGATGCAAATAAGCACATAACTTAATTCTGAGCATCTCAGCTTCCATGGAATAAAAAGAAACACAGCAAGTTCCATCTTTGCATTAGCTCCTAAAAGGAAGCACAACCATCTGGCAGCAGAGACAAACTTTGCTACTACCAAATCCTAAAACAGCGAACACACGGGCCTTTATTTATTAAAGGGAAATAAAATAACATAAGGCCAGCATCATCCAATACAGCTGAATCCCAGTAAAGGCAGAATACATCATGTTAAGTCTTCATTATTTCCATAGGACTCCAGGCTAAAATAATCCGGACATCTTCTATCTAGGTTAGATTTTAGATTCTGGACTGGGGAGATCCAGTTATGTGTGACTTACTGCTTCTCTGTCGTTCAATATGGTCTCACCTTCACCTTCTCATTGGGTTATATCTCAGGAAAGATAAATATACAGGGACACCGATTTTAAATGATTGGTGTCATTGGGTTATATCTCAGGAAAGATAAATACACAGGGACACCAAATTTAGTCAGTGGAGAAGATAGGAAGACAAGAAGACCAGTGACCCAAGAAGGTGTCACCAGGGTGGGGACTGGGATGGAAGGGGATGAATGAATAAAAAACCATGACTTTTCAATGGTTGTCAGTTCCACCACTTTGGAAATATCCAGATAATGTGGTATTTCAGGCAACAGATATTATTAACAGTTCCTTTCCTTACTTCCACGAGGAAGAGTCTTGCTGGAAGGACACACACCTTATGCAGGTGCAAGGTATCTTTTTTTTTTTCTACATTGTCTATTTTATTTTTTAAATTGAAGGATCATTGCTTTACAGTATTTTGGGGTTTTCTGTCATACATCAACAAGCATCAGCCATAGGTACCTCCATGCCCCCTCCCTAGAAAACCTCCCTCCCATCTCCCTCCCCACCCTACCCTTCTAGATTGTCACAGAGACCCCGTCGGAGTTCCCTGAGTCATACAGCAAATTCCCATTGCAAAGTTATCTTCTTAAGTCTGTTCTTTGGGAAAGAATCTTTGAATCATGGAACAGAATGGAAAAGAGGTAGAGGTAATGTCCCCTTTCACACAGTGAGAAGCTGGCTGCTGATTCTTGCTGTAAAGAATACTGCAACACAAGACCGTAGTTGTTCAAAGCCAAGAAATATCATCCAGACACACCTGACCTGCCCACAGTCCCTGATCTCTAGGCCAGAGATCAACCTACTCTATGGTAGGAAGCCCAGTTTCTCTGTATTCCACCTGCATAGTCATATCTCCATAACTTTTTTTAAAAGATCACATTGTATTTATTCTTTGTTCTGTGTGTCTTGGCCTTTGACTGAAAGCAATAAAATTCTGACCTAGGGCTTCTTTCCTCATCACCCCACTCTAAGTTGGGGGGTTCTTACTTCTCTGAGTTCCTTTGGAACTTTACTCAGTTGAACACACATTCTCTCTCGTCATCATAATTGTCTCATCAGGTGAGTGGGTCTTATTCTTCCAACTATGTCTTGTCACTTAGAGCTCTGGGCAAGGGTCATGCTTGGACAGATGCTGAGTGTGGGCTGATTCAGGGCCTCACATGCTGGAGCCAGCTCATCATTGCCCTGGAGGTCCTCCTCTGCCCACTAGATGCATCCTCTTTCTTTCTCTTCTCTGTCTTCAGGAGGCTGACGGTATGGACTCATCCACAGGCTCCCTGGCTCTCTCTCCTGGTTAGGAGCAGTCAATGGGAGGCATGGGCACAAGTAGAGGGTGGGAGGAGAGATGGTGGAATGTTTATTTCACAGGCTTCCTCCCTGTCGAGCTATGGAGTCACAACTAAACCAGTGTATCCAGAAATTATACCAAAAGCCACTTGCTTGCCTCGAATGCCACAATGGTGCTAGTGTTAAAGAACGTGACTGCCAATGCAGGTTAGATGTAGGAGATGCAGGTTTGATCCCTGGGTTGGGAAGATTTCCCCTGGAGGAGGACACAGCAACCCACTCCAGTATTCTTGCCTGGAGAATCCCATGGACAGAGGAACCAGGCTGGCTTCAGTCCATAGGGTCACAAAGAATTGGACATGACTAAAGCAACTTACGGAGAAGGCAATAGCACCCCACTCAAGTACTCTTGTCTGGAAAATCCCATGGATGGAGGAGCCCGGTGGGCTGCAGTCCATAGGGTCGCTAAGAGTCGGACACGACTGAGCAACTTCACTTTCACGCATTGGAAAAGGAAATGCCAACCCACTCTAGTGTTCTTGCCTGGAGAACCCAGGGATGGAGGAGCCTGATGGGCTGCCATCTATGGGGTTGCACAGAGTTGGACACGACTGAAGTGACTTAGCAGCAGCAGCAGCAGCAGCAAAGCAACTTAGCATGTACACACGCAAGCCACAATCTCTAGGAAGGTCCATTCTTCCATGGGTTTAGGTACCATTTCTCTCCTGGCATTTTACAATTTCTTTGATACTTGAATGAAGAGTGAATGAACTGCCAGCTACATACCCTTCATAAAACTGTGCATCTCGAGGGAAGCGACTGCCATAGACATGTCCTTTAGGAAAGACCCCCTGAAGCCCTGTGGCTAACGCAAGGAGAGTGCCAACCATGCAGCTGCTCAAGACAGCACCTGCCGTGGGATATTTCCGCTGGCCCCATGAAGCCATTCAGTTGAGGATGGTGGGCTGCATGGTCGGATCCCCGAATCTCACGGTTGTTAGCATACTCCACTCCCTGGGAGGGACATCTCAAAGGTCTCTGCTACTGCAGCAGCCTGTTTCTGGCCAATGCCACCCTTTCATCCTTTATGGGAGAGCCTAAGAAATTCCCAAGATACTGTTTAACTGCATGTGAGCTGCTATCAAAAAATACCGTAAACCAGGTGGCTTATAAACAATGAGCCATTACAATTCCAGAGGATGGGAAGGCCAAAATCATGGCACCCGCAGATTCAGTGTCTAATGAGGCTCTTTTTCCTAGATGGTGGTCTTTTCACCGTAACCATATGGAAGAGGGAAAGGGACTTCTGTGGAGCCTCTTTTGTAAGAGTATGAACCCGATTCATGGGGGCTCCACCCTCATGGACTAATCACTTACTAGTACCATCACCTGGTGCTAAGTCCCTTGAGTCTGACTCTTTACAACCTTATGGACTATAGCCCGCCAAGCTCCTCTGTCGATGGGATCCTCCAAGCAAGGATATTGGAGTGGGTTGCCATGCCCTCCTCCAGGGGATCTTCCTGACCCAGGGGTTAAACCCATGTCTCATGTCTCCTGCATTGACAGGCAGATTCTTTACCACTGCACTACCTGGGAAGTGGTTAGGATTTTAACATACGAATCTTCCAGGAATATATTCAGTCCATAGCACCTGCCATGACGCTCTGCTGTCTTGTTTTGAATTAGCCACAGCTGTATCTATTAGACTTGATTTAAACAACTTATTTATTGATTTATTATTTGGCCAAACCACGCAGCACATGAGACCTTAGTTCCCTGAACAGGGATCAGACCCATGCCCCACTGCTTTGGAAGCTCTGAGTCTTAACCACTGGACCACGAGGCAAGTCCCTAAACAGCTTTTTTGAGATATAATTCATATACCGCACAATTCACTCATTTAAAGTACAGAAATCAACACTTTTTAGCATATTCCTCCCTTCCTCTGCCCCTGGCAACCACTCATCTACTTTCTGTCTCCATGGATTTTCCTAGTCTGCATATTTTTATAGAAATGGAATCATACAATATGCGGCCTTTTGTCACCAGCTTCTTTCACTTAGTGCTTTCAAGATGCATCCATATCATAGCATTTGTCAGTATTTCATTCCTTTTACGGCCAAATAATATTCCATTGGATGGACACACATTTTCTTCTACATTTATCAATTGATGGACGGTTGGGTCGTTTCCAGTCTTTCGCTATCACGAATAATGCTGCCGTGAACACTTGCATGGAGACTTCTGTGTGGACGCAGGTTTTCATCTCTCTTGGCTGTATATCTAGAACGAGAGTAGCTGGGTCATATGGTAACTCTATGTTTAACTTCTTGAAGAACTGCCAAACTGTTTTCTAAAGAGGCTGCACCATTTTTACATTCCCACCAGCAAGGAATGAGATTCCAGTTGCCTTCCATTCTTGTCAGAACTTGTTTCGGCTGCCTTTTTGATTACAGCCCTTCTAGTGGGTGTGAAGTGGTATCTCACTGGGGTTTGGTTTGCACTTCCCTGATGGCTAATTATGTTCAATATCTCTTCCTGTGCTTATGGGCCATTCGTACACAATCATTATGGCCACAGTTCCCTACCCAAAACCTTAGGAACCAGATGGATTTCAGAATTCCAATGCTTTCTGAAGTCTATTAAAATTTTTTCATATATGGAAAGGTAACACTGTCTGCATATTGCATGTACTGTAGAATGCTTAATACCCCCAGGAGGCTCTGGGACTGCACCTGCAAAATCATATCCTTTTAGTATTTCAGCAGCAAAAATACCATTCACCCTAGATGAGATAAAGGACACCCACAGCCTCACAGGATAAGTCAGTTTTTGCCACCAAATGAGTTACAAAGGACATTGGTTTTCAGAACTTTGGGGTTTTGGAGTCACAGGGACCAAGCACCTGAGCCACGCCTTTGGGTTCCGGCCAAGGCTGCCTTGTCCTTGTGGGCAACGATTCAGTGGTGCCAGCCCTGATCCTCTGTGACCCTCATCAGTGTTGTCCTCTGTGGCGTGCGTCCTCAGAGGCCTGTTGGGGAGCACGGTGCAAAGACAGGGTGCCCGTTCCCCTCTCCTCCCTGATCTGGCTGCCCCACCCCAGACCTGGGTGGCATTCTCAGCCTAGTCCTATCGATGCCTGGGGGTTGTTGCGGTCTCTGTGCTTGACCAGAGAGAGAGATGTGGAAGACGGTACCTTCAAGAAAGATAGGATGGGAAGGGGTGCTGTGATGTATAGGGTGGGGGTGGCTGTTAATCCTTTCAACGACCCTCAGATATCTTCATTGCTTTTTTTGGTCTGTGTTTTTTAGTGGTTAAGTCGTGCCCCTATGAACTCTTTTGCGACTCCATGAACTGTAGCCCACCAGGCTCCTCAGTACATGGAATTTCCCAGGCAAGAATACTGGAGTGGATTGCCATTTCCTTCTCCAGGGGATCTTCCTGACCCAGGGATCTGTCTTGCATTGGCAGGCAGATTATTTACCGCTGAGCCACCAGGAAAGCCCGTATCTCACTGTAGATCTGGAATTTTTAACTCTATTTGTAGAAACAGAGAGAGGTTGAGAATTCAGTCAATGCTGAAACTGAGTGAACCATCTGAGTGCCTGATCATCTGGAGGTTTCTGCAGAACTTAGATGGCATGCTCAGGGCTGGGGGGAGGGGAATTCAATCGGTGGGTCCTCCTCGCCTTCACCTTCTCCTTTAAGTGGCTCTCAGTGTGACGCTTTCTCTTACCTTCTGTGGGCACACTGGGTCCCCCCTGGAGAAAGCACAGGGACACAGATCTTGTCCCAGGATGTGGGAGGCCTCTACGCTCTGTCCCCAGTCCTGTTTCAAAGCCAAAGCCATTTGTGCAGTGAGGGTCTGTGACCTAGAATTGTCCCCTGCAACTGATTCCTTTCCAGTGGGGTGCTCTTAAGTTAGAGACCCCCCCAGCTGGTCTCAGGAGAAGGGTTTGCTGTGGGGTGAGCCGAGGGCACCGGTGAACAAGCTCATCAGGGCAGCAGTGCTGCCCACTCCTGCATTCGCTTCCCCTGGTGCCAGGTTGCCCTGTCGCCTGGCCTCATTTCTCCGCGTTTCCTAGTTCAAGTAGGAACCAGTTCAGCCTGGCTCGCTTCCAGGTACTTTCTCACCCCCTCCCCCGTCCCCATGAAGAGGGTGGGGATGGAGGAGAGGCAGTTGGGGGCTGGCTTCGACAGGCAGTGGCTGCACCTGGGGTCTTCCTGGGGAGGCAGGTGGTTCCTGAAGGTCAGGGTCAGGCAGGCAGCGTTCATCTCTCTAGTTCACTCGCCTGGGATCACACAGCTCAGCTCAGTTCAGTTCAGTTCAGTTCAGTAGCTCAGTCATGTCCGACTCTTTGCGACCCCATGGACTGCAGCACGCCAGGCTTCCCTGTCCATCACACAGCTAGTCAGTGTCAGAGGCAGCACTGAAAACTGGTTCTCACTGAGATTTCTTTTCCCTCCGTGATGCTACCTACCCAGCATCCCTGGAAGAAAACAGTCAACTGGTTTTAAGAAGAAATCCAGTCCACAAATTGGGGTTCCCTGTTGCTTTATATAATCCCTAATTTGACTGTCAGGCTAGAGACAAAGAAACAAGAAGTAAAAAGAGGCCCAAGGTTGAAAAGAGATTTTTTTTTTCCTTAAAAAAAAGAATGAATATATGTATATGTATAACTGACTCACTTTGCTGCATACCTGAAAATAACACAACATTGTAAATCAGTTATGTGCTAAGTCACCTCAGTTGTGTCCAGCTCTCTACAACCCCATGGACTGTAGCCTGCCAGGCTCCTCTGTCCATGGGGATTCTCCAGGCAAGAACACTGAAGTGGGTTGTCATTTTCTTCTCCAGGGGATCTTCCTGACACAGGGATAGAATCTGAAATGTCTCCCGCATTGGCAGCCGGGTTCTTTACCAACTACACTCAAATAAAAATTAAAAAAAAATTTAAAAAGGCCCGAGGTGCTCTTTAAAAAAGCGGCTTTCTTGTGTCTCTTCTCATCTCTAGATCCCCGAGAACAAGCAGCTGGGTAGGGGAAGGAGACCGAGACGGGTGGGCAGGACCCCAGGCGAATGAGGAAGAAGTCCTCCCAGGTGTGGCTGCATGACATGTGGGCTCCATGCTCTGGGGGCAGCAGGGCCCAGGTAGGTCACCCAGGACCACCCCAACTTTCCCTCCATAAGTGGGTATCATCTTTGTACTCCTGGTGAGCTCTGTCAAGCGTGGGTTCTGTTAGCTGGTATTGGTGGTCCTCAAGCATCTTCTAGAGCCTTCTAACCCCTTGGAGAGTGCCAGCAGCTGGCTTCTTTTTTTTTAATTCTTACTTTTTAAATTTATGTATTAAAAAATTTTTTTACTGTACTTGCTTTATAATGTGTCAGTTTCTGCTGTGCAGCAAAGTGAATCAGCTCTACGCACACATATATCCCCTTCTTTTTGGATTTCCTTCCCATTTAGGTTACCACAGAGGATTGAGCGGGCTTCTCAGGTGGTGCTATCGGTAAAGATCCCGCCTGCCAACGCAGGAGACATAAAAGAGGCGGATTCGATCCCTTGGTTGGGAAGATCCCCTAGAGAAGGTAATGGCAACTAACTCCAGTATTCTTGCCTGGAGAATTCCATGGACAGAGGAGCCTGACGGGCTACAGTTCTTGGAGTTGCAGAGTCGGACACGACTGAAGAGACTTAGCACACAACATTCGCAACACATTTAGCAAGAGCACTGAATAGAGATCCTTGTGTTACACGAGACATTTCTCCAACAAACACTTACAGATGGCCAAGAGGCACATGAAAAGAGGCTCAATTTCATTAATTAGCAAGTGTGTTAGTTGCTCAGTTGTGTCTGACTTTGCGCACAGGACTGTATCCCGCTGGGCTTCTCTGTCCATGGGATTCTCTAGGCAAGAATACAGGAGTGGGTTGCCATTTCCTTCTCCAGGGGATCTTCCCAACCCAGGGATCGAACCTGGGTCTCCCGCATTGCAGGCAGAATCTTTGCAATCTGAATCACCAGGAAAGCATTCATTATTAGAGAAATGCAAATCAAAACTACAATGAGGTATCACCTCACATCAGTCAGAATGGTCATCCTCAAAAAACCTACAAACAATAAAATCTTCTGGTTTCTAGCAACTCTCTCCATGACCATCCTTTACAAAGCTTTTTTTTTTTTTTTTTACAAATTTCTGCTTTATTTTCTAATATTCTGGTGAGTCCACACAATCTCCAGCTTTCCTTAATCACTTTGAATCTTCTCAGCAATAAGCCACACCCGTGCTATTCTGACTGTAAAGCAGGATCCTTACAAAGCCCCTGTGAGGTTTTACATGATGAGGTTGCTCTACTCCACCAACTGGGTCTCCTATTTTCCCCCACACCCAACCGATATGGTCCCCTCTAGCTTCTTCATATAGCCAAACACAATGGACTGTCTAAGGGCCTTTGCCCATGTGTCTTTTGGTGAGCAATCAATGACCCCAGAATATAAAAATCTTCACCCACTCTGTACAGGAACCAGAGCCTGAATTTTTTCAAAGTCTATACTTAGAGGCAGTAAGACCAGCTCTAGGCAAAAGAAAAATAGATGGGTTTGTTTGTTTTTCTGTAGGTGTCTTTTTTGTTAGGGCCGTGCATTGCCCTTTTCCTTCTTTTATCCCTCTCATTACTCCTGCCAACGCTGGGGTAATCCACTAATCCTCTCTATAAGGCATTAAGTGATAAAGGTTTAAGGTGTTAGCACTCCCAGGAGTATTTATCTATTAGAGAAATCTTGGAGACCAGAAGTTGGCCAGGAGCGGAATGAACGAATGTCCCACCTGGTAGAATTTCAAATTCTGCCTATTTGGGGCTGGAGGGCTCAATTTGGATTTCTTTGTGTTCCTGGGCAGAGTCAGCAAGTTGGCAGATAATATAAGCAATGAGCCATAACAGTGATCAATTTGACAGGCAAGGCAGCAGATTTTAGATATTGTCACTTTTCCTATACACTCTTCTCATTAACATACCAGTAAAAATAAACACTTGCAACTTCCAATTCTGCATTCATTTCAAATCCAAATCTATCTTTATCTTTTCTTCCTGTATTACTGGGTTTCCCTGCCATCAGATCTTCATCATCACCCCACACCCCAAGTGCAGGCAGGCATAAGCATGTATGTACACACTTGTGCTTGTACACACGCACACACGCAAAATGCTTTTTTTTTTTTTTTGCCCCCTGTCCACCTCAGATACTCTCAAATTCCATCCCTTACTCCTTTTCCAGGCTTATTCCACTTAACTCCCTCTTCCATCCCACCCTGAATGTCTTTGCTTAATTTGTATTCAGAGCTATCTCAATGACTAAAAGAATATCAGTGTGAGGGAGGTCAAAAGACTCTTACAAATCCAACCTCAAGGCCAGTCAGCCATTCCTGGGGTCTCAGGCCTGTGAATTCGGGTTCAGAGCACAACAAGTAGGGTTCTGACTTGGACCTTTTAGTGGCTTAGTGGAGGTCACCCCAAAATCAAAGACGAGAAATCCAAGGGTCCATTTGTAGTGATTTGTGAGCTACCTTAGCGTGGTGGTGTTGTTTAGTCTCTCAGTTGTGTCCGACTCTTTTCCGACTCCAGGGACTGTTAGCTTCTCAGTCCATGGGATTTCCCAGGCAAGAATGCCTGAGTGGGTGGTCATTGCCTTCTCCAGGGGACCTTCCTGAGCCAGGAACTGAACCCGAGTCTCCTGCATTGCAGGTGGCTTCTTTTACCACTGAATTAGATACCCTGGCCTCTGCGGGTCTGCTTGTCTTCTTTTACCTGCTCTTTAATCCACCCCAGGACCAGCTGGGGACTCTCAGGACACTTTAAGTCATATCCAGTGCTACCCACTGTGTGGCATAAAATCTCAGCCTGTAGCCCTATGCCCTACTCACTTTCTACCCTCATCTCCTTGGCAGATTAATCACGTCTAAAACTCCAGGTATGTTTATCCTCTTCAGCTTAGAGTTCCAACTCTGGCTAGAGGTCAAGCCCCATGTCTCAAGTTATCACCTAGACATTTCCATTGTTGCTGATGTTCATTTGCTAAGTCATGTCCAACTCTTTGTGACCCCATGAACTGCAACACACCAGGCTTCCTGTCCTTCATTATCTCCTGGAGTTTTCTCAAATTCACGTCCATTGTGTCAATGATGCCATCCAACCATCTCATCCTCTGTCGCCCCCTTCTCCTCCTTCCCTCAATCTTTCCCAGCATCTGGGTCTCTTTCAATCAGTCGGCTTTTTTAATCAGGTGGCCAAAGTATTAGAGCTTCGGCTTCAACATCAGTCCTTCTAATGAATATTCAGAGTTGATTTCTCAAGAGATTTCTCCAGCACCACAATTTTCTTGTATGTTTCCATGCAATGAGAAGCCTGGAGGTGGGCAGCTCACTTGGGCATCTGTACCACATGCTTGTGTTCTCATATTTACTTTCTCATAGGCACACAATGAACCCTTCAGCTCCAGCATTTTGCCTGTGTTCCGAGGAGGACAAAGGGCCAAGGGCCAAATGCGTGCACTTGCTGTGTCTGAACTCTTGCTTGTGAGCCCTACCCAGTTCTTTCCACTCATCAGCCAGCCCTCTGTCACATGGCTTTCAGAGATGGGAAATGGAGTGTATTAACCAGGCATGGGCTCTGATAGAAGGAGAGAAAGGATACTGACTACACAACCGTCCCCCTCCCACCACAACTGGCTTTCTCTATTTCTTTTGCCTCATGGTTTCATGACTGGTATAGATCTAGGCACACAGGTTGACACTTCTGAACTGATTGCAAGGGATCTCCTCACCTGGTAGGCAAGACATTAAACACAAAGGTAGAAATAATATAATGGAGTTTACAATCAAATGCCAGAACGACTGGTGTTCCAGAATACAGATGAGGGAGAGGTCACTTCGAGTTGATGCATCAGCTTCAACTGGGATGAAATTCGAGCTGAATTTTGAAAGTGGGGTAGGATCAACAGCAGCTGTCATGAAACCCTGTTTAGATCCCCCTACCCACGCTCAGATGGCAGAAGGGAAAAAATCTCCGTGTGCAGCCTCTTTCTCATATTGCAATCTGGGTGAGCCTTCCTGCACATCCCACTCAGACACGAGTCTCTTATTGAGCTTTCTTGGAAATGACTCTACCTGAGATTGAAGGACTGGTCAATATCTGGGTCTCAACACTAGAGAGCTCTTTTCATTCAAACATACACCCGTCATTCCACCTCTATCCCAACACCCTTAGCAGTCATTACATGCAGTCCACAGTCCCTTTCAGGCCAACTCCCAACATCCAGAACTTGCCTCCACCCAGAAACTTCCAGCAGGAGTTGTTGTTCAGTCACTCAGTCATGTTTGACTCTTTGTGATGCCATGGACTGCAGCACACCAGCCTTCCCTGTCTTTCACTATCTTCCGGAGCTTGCTCAAACTCATGCCCATTGAGTTGGTGATGCCATCCAACCATTTTGTCCCCTGTCATCCCCTTCTCCTCCTGTCCTCAATCTTTCCCAGCATCAAGGTCTTTTCTAATGAGTTGGCTCTTTTATCAGGTGGCCAAAGTACTGGAGCTTCAGCTTAAGCATCATTCCTTCCAATGAACATTCAGGATTGATTTCCTTTAGGACTGACTGGTTTGATCTTTCAGGAGTTAGCCTCTTCCAACTGACACTTTTCAAGGACCACCATCTTTCTGCGGCTGGTTGACATTCAGTCTTGCTCCCTGCCCCCCCCCCCCAGCAGTTTTGATGTTTTCAAATTCATGATCTTTCTCCACCATTTAGGCAGCAGAGAGGGGCATCCATATTCACTACCCACAGGCAGGGTGGTAGGGGAGGCATGCAGAGTGAAAGAAAGACGTTAGCACTGGCTTCTAAATTTCAAGAGAAACTTCTGGAACCTATGGCAGAGGGAAGAATGGAAGGGAATGGGGTTTTCTAAATTAAAAACAGCATTTCCTGGGAACACAAAGGTTATGCCGAAATAAAAGATTTGGAAGGAAGTATGATGAATCTGGGATGAAGTTTACTTCCTGCAGAGGAAATTACAATTCTACAATTTGGAGGGAGAGGAAATGGATCACTTTAGACCCCCATGTGAATCTCTGAAAGAGAAAGTCTGTGCCAAGGTAGGCTTTGGGGGTCTGGGAGCAGAGAGCACAGGGCCTCACTTTGTGGGGTGGGACTGAGCAACCCAGAGAACAGCGGAATGTCAAGACTCCATGGTCAAGAAGACATTCCGCTCAGGAGCTCAGGAGGGGTGCTGACTGCCAGCAGGCGACCAGGGGCCCCAGTGGTTGGTGAGCAGGATAGAACAGCAGAAAGCAAAGTCATGGCAATGCCTTCAGTCCGAGTAGGATCGTCAAGGAGGCGGACACACACAGGACACACATGAGTCTCAGTGCTAGCACGGGCTCATGATGACCAAATTCAGTTCAGTCACTCAGTTGTGTCTGACTCTTTGCGACCCCATGGACTGCAGCACGCCAGGCTTCCCTGTCCATCACCAACTCCCGGAGTTTACTCAAACTCATGTCCATCGAGTTGGTGATGCCATCCAAACATCTTATCCTCTGTCATCCCCTTCTCCTCCCACCTTCAGTCTTTCCCAGCATCAGGGTCTTTTCCAATGAGTCAGTTCTTCGCATCAAGTGGTCAAAGTATTGGAGTTTCAGCTTCAACATCAGTCCTTCCAATGAACATTCAGAACTGATTTCCTTTAGGATTGACTGGTTTGATCTCCTTGTTCTCAAGAATCCTCTCCAGAACCACAATTTAAAAGCATCAATTCTTTGGCGCTCAGCTTTCTTTATAGTCCAACTCTTACATCCATACATAACTACTGGAAAAACCATAGCTTTGACTAGATGGACCTTTTTTAGCAAAGTAATGTTTCTGTTTTTTAATATGCTGTCTAGGTTGAAGACCAAGGGCCAGGTGCAATCTCCCCATCCCCACCTCATGTTGTGATATCACCAATGCCTCTGGGAGTCTGGCTTCAACCTTAGGGAGAAAGCAGGAAGGGGAATGTACTCAGCTGGCAAAGAAAGCTCCTGGAGATTATTTTCTCCAAACTAGGATTAAGCCATGAAGAGAAATGGGAGCTGGAGACAGAAATTACCCAACTGAAAAATAAGAAAAAGAAACATCAGCACACCTGAGCTGATAGCCTGTGAAATTTGGACCAACTGAATTTTTTTCTTTTTGATATTCTACACATAATTAAAAAACATTTTTTAAAAATAAGTTATTTTAGAATAGATTTAGATTCTAAAATAACAAGACAAGTTGTGAAAATAGTACAGAGTTCCCTTATAGCTCAATCCAATTTTCCCATATTACTCACAATCAATGAATCAGTACTGATACATTATTATTAACTAAAGTCCATATGTTATTTATATTTTCTTAGTTTTTACCTAATGTGCTTTCTTGGTTCCAGGATCCTTAAGGGTACTACATTATATTTAGTTATTGTTTCCTTGGGCTCTTCTTGTCTGTGACAGTTTTCAGACTTTCTTTACTTTTGTTGACCTTAACAGTTTGGGGAAGTATTGGTCAGGTCATTTGTAGAACGCCCTTAACTGGGATTTGTTTGTTATTTTTCTCATGGTTAGACTGTGTTTCTGGGAGGAAGACAATAGGGCTAAAGTGGCATTTTCATTACATCATATCAAGGGTACATACTATGCACATGATTTATCTCTGCTGGTGATCTTGTGAAGTAATGTTTGTCAGTTTTCTTCATTATAAAGTTACTCTTCCGGAAGTTGAAAGCGCAGACCACAGTTAAGGACTATTCCATCTCACTGAGGGCAGAGTATCTAAGTATTTATTTTGAATTCTTCTGCGAGGAACATTTGTCTCTTCTCTCTTAATTATTTACTCATTCAATCACTGCATTATATCGGTATGCACTCATGGATATTTATTTTATACTTTGGGTATAATAGAACATTGCTTTATTTTGCTGTTCAAATTGTTACAGCTTTGATCACTGGGAGCTCTTTCAATGGGCTTCTGTGTCCCTTCGAGAGACCTTCATCATTGTTCTGGATGTTGATTAAATAAACATTTTTTCGTAGCACTTCCTTATCATCTGGCACAACAAGATGCTCTAGGTTCTCTTGTGTGTTTCCTGTTCTAGTCCCAGAGTCAGCCAATCCACCTGAGGAACCCGGGTTCCTTTACTGAAGAACGGTGTTAATAAAGATCTGAGTGCCTGATGTGCGACTTGCTACAAGAGTGTTATACCTAAATTCACTCAGTTGACAGAGCAAGGAAATGTACATACATGTTAGAGCCTGTGTATATAAACACACATATCTGCAAATCTTTTCTTACCCACCTGCATCTATATTAATCTAAACAGTTCATACTGACGTCTCCAACTCTAATCCCGTACCACACAGATCATTCTAGACTTCCTCACAATGAAAAACTTGGTATTCATCATTCACTATTCATTTCCTTAATTGTTCATTTCCAGTGTTCCTGTATATTGGTTTCATCAGTATTCCACCAGTTTTTTTTTTTTTTTTAATCAATCTTATCTATCTCTTCTTGCTTCCGGCGCACTAGATACCTTTTGCTCCCTTCGGTTGTAGCCAAGTACACAGGTGTTTGTACTCGAATATTTTGTCAAATGAGGGCGTGACACGGATCTTCCTTAAAGCTGGATGTCACCTACCCCTCACTTCCTTTGGTCTCCTTAGCCATCATCACCTTCCCCCTTCTCTACATTCTGGTGGAGCAGGGGCGGAGGAGCTGTGAGTCCCGAAGGAGACTGTGGCAGACGAGGAGACAGACGGCCCCCAGTTCAGAGGCCTGCTCCATTATTCCCTCTGAGGCTGGAGTACAACACACGACCCGTTTTCATGATCTGTTTCCATTCAACAACGACTGTGGAGCCCCGTCTACGCGCACACCGGGCCCTGAGCAGGAGTCAGCCCGCCCCGCGGCGAGATCAGTCATCAACAACTCCAGCGATCGGAGGGCTGTGCGGCGCTGCAGGAGCGAGCGTCCAACGGGGGGCGCCATGCCGGGCCTGGAAAGGTGCGCGCCCTCGCTGCCTCAGAGCGTTCCCTCCTTTTCGCCGCCGCCCGCGAGACGGAACAACGCTGAAACGCTCCCGCCGCCGCCCGCCAGCCCTCCTGCGCGGCCCCGCCCCTCCCGCCAGGCCCCGCCCATCACGCGCCCCGCCCACCCGCCGAGCCCACGCTCCGGCCCCAGACGATATTCACCGGAAATTCCCGAAGCCCCTCTCTTTTTTTTTTTTTTTCCCCTTCCTCTCCTTTCCCTGCTCTCCCTTTTCCTTTCACCCGGGTTCTCTCCGCCGTGATTTTCCCCCCTCCCCTCTCCTTCCTTTCCCCATCTGAAATCAAGATGGAGGCTCGCAGCGGCCGCCGGCGTCCGTGATCGCGGAGCTCCCGCCGGCCCCCTCGGGCCCCCCCATCCCCCGCCGCCCTCGCGACTGCGTGTCCGGCGCCGCGGCGCGCGTGGCTGCCCGCGCTCCGGCCGGCGCTGCCGAGGCCGTGGCTCCGCGCTCCCGCCCCGCGGCCGGCTCGCGGCTCCCGGGCGGAGTCCTCGTCTATGTGGGCGCGCTCCTCGGGCCGAGCCGCCGCCGCCGCCGCCGCCGCCGCCCGCCGCCGCCGCCGCCGCCCCGGGGCTCTGCGTCCACGCGCCGGGCGCGGACAGCAGGGCGATCGGCGCCGCCAGGCCCGGCGCGGAGCGGGCGGCGCGCGGCGCTAGGGGCGCGGGGCCCGAGCCGGGCGCGGCCGCGGGCGCAGCCGCAGCCATGAGCGGCAGCAGCAGCAGCGGCGGCGGCGGTGCTGCCGCCGCCCCCGCCGCGTCCTCCGGCCCCGCCGCTGCGGCCAGCGCGGCGAGCTCGGGCTGCGGGGGCGGCGCCGGCGAGGGAGCCGAGGAGGCGGCCAAGGACCTGGCCGACATCGCGGCCTTCTTCCGATCCGGTGAGTGCACCCGCGCCGCTGCCCGCGCGCTCCGCCACCGGCCCCCGCCGTGGAGGCGCGGTCCGCGGTCCCCGGCGCGCCCGGTTCTTGCTCGCCCGCCCATCGGGCTCGGAGCGCGCCCGCCCAGGCCGCTGCCCTGCGCCCCAACACCCGCGGGTCCCGTTGCCCGCGCCGCCGCGAGCGCCGCGGATCGGCCCGGGCGCCTCCGGCTCGCCCTTCCCTTCGCCCCCGCCCCTGGTTTCCCGGGTGAAATCTCCGCGTCGCTCGCCCCAGCGGCTACCGCTCCACCGGTTGGGGCGCCGGCTCTTTGTCTCCTTCGCGGGAGGGCGGATGAGGCGGCGGCGGCAGGGACGGCGAGGGCGGAGGCCCCCCTGTTCCCCGGAGGCCGAGCGGACGGGAGCGGCGGGGCCGGGCCCCGGGAAAGCGGTCTCTCATTTGGGCTGGTCTCCGTGGCCGATTTGTCCGTGGTCCCTCCTCAGCTCCATAAGCAGCCAGGTTTCTTCTCTCGTCTGTCACCTCCCCGGCCTCTATCTACACTTCTGTGAAACGGGGCTGCCGGGGCACTGGCCGTCCGGGGAGGGGAGGAGGGCGGTGATGGCTGAAATGGAGCGCGGCCGGCCGGGCGATGGGTGAGCCATTGTCTCCGGGGGTAGCCCGGGAGAGACACTCTGGGGACGTGGTGGCCCCGGGGGTGGAGGTGCGGGGCCGGCACGCGCTGGGCCCTGCCCGGCAGGTAGTGCCGGGGTGGCCGTGTCTCTCTTGGGCAAAGAGGAGGGAGTTGGTCACGGGAGAGGCGAGCTTTGCGACCCGCCCGCGGGGAACCGGCGCGGGAGGCGTGACAGGGCGTCCTGGGGACCCCGGCGGCGGCGCCTCGTCCAGCCCGCTCCCTTGTGTCCCCGCGCCCAGTCCAGTTTGTTCGCGCGTCCGGGCCACCTCGCGGCCCCGCAGCGCGGTGCCCGGCGGACCAGGCGCGGGGCAGGGAGGTTGCAGACTGGGCGCTGGAAAGCCGAGGAGGGCGGGCCAGGCCGGGGCGGGCGGATGGGCGCGGGGCGCGCGCGGGGTGCTGGTGGCAGCTCCCGGGAGGACGTCGGGGGAGCGGACTGCGACGGGGCGCCCGCCGGAGGCCGGAGGCTCACGTTTCTTCGTGGTCCCTTTCAAAATCCAGTCGCCAGATCCGGTGAGATCAGATGGGTGATCCGGTGAGATCAGATGGGTAATCCGGGTCGCAGGGAGCAATTTGCAGCGGGTGCGCGGTGGTCGGAAGCAGAAGTTAGCCTTGCCGGGTAGAGCCCTGGTTTAGTAGTACTGTCTTCCCTCGTTTTCTTGATCCTTGCCAGGCGGGGTTCGTTTTGAGTCGTTTTAACAGATTGGTTGTGGCTGGGAGTGACACTCGCTGACTCTGCTGTCAGCTTGGGGTTAATACACTCCCCAGTGCTCTCTCTCCCTGTGAGGTCCCCGCAGAAAGCAAAGGTTTAGGAAAACACAAACTCCTTCAAATGAAAGCCTTTTTTTGTGTGCAACTCGCCCGATAGAGCAGCCCCATCTTACCACTTAATAGCAGACCTGGGACGTCTTCCCTTCATGCCCTGAAGCTAAGTCTAGCCTGTCTTCTCTCTCTCTGTCCACCACCTGTCACAGAATAATAGATTCTGTGCAGAATCCCGCGCCTTTCAAAGGCGTGTGTGCCCTGGAGAGGGAATTTTTGGTGCTTATGAGGCCAGACTTTCTTACATCTTCATTATGCACAGTAGAGAAATCACTTCTGCTCATAAGAGCCTCAGAAGACGTCAAGTTGGACTGGATGCTCACAGAATACTTGCTCTCAGTTACTGTGGCTCTCCCCAGGGTTTACCTGTTGGTTGCCGGGGGCCTCATCCTGTATTTGCTCCTGTTCATGTTCACTTTGGGATAGAACCAGTCCATGCTGGTCACGAATCTGTTCTTTTCTTCCTCACTCCAAAATTGATTGGGCATACTGCCCCTTTCCTTGTTTGACTTGGAATCAGGAACCAGAGCAGATTATAAGTAGCCAGCCATTGTGCGGTCCCATCCCAGGGGTAGCCTAGAATGTCTTTTGAATGTGCTTTTCCCTCCTTAGGGCAACGCTGAATTCTTGACCTAGATCTTGGCTTCAGCATCTGGGGCAGCGATAGCTAGCAGAGAGAGAACAGAGGAGTTGGACTGATGGGTGGGGGTGGGAAGGGGCAAACGGTTAGACAGATGAAGCAGGGGGACCCTGGGTGGGGACCTCACCTGATGGAATGGCAGAGGCGGGGGTTTGGAGGGGGATGGCCCTGCTGGGCAGTTTTGATTGAATGTGGATGGTTGAACAGAGAGGTCAAGTCCATTAGTAAAACCAGACCTTCTTTCCTAAGATGTAGAAACCCAGAAAATAGGTTCTTACTGACTGGGGTGGACAGATCAGCGTGTGATTGGTTTTCCACAGTATTGTCAGCCTGGTGCTTAAGATTGCCAACCTGACTTAGACAAGGCACTTCTGCTGGTTGCCTTTCATTTCTTGGCCCTGGAACTGTTGGTTTGGCCACTTTATTTTCTTGCCTCCTTTTTGTTCCTTGTCCATACTGCAAAATTTACTTTTATCCTTGTAGTTGCTGAGTGAAAACTGATAACTATGATTGGATGAAAGGAGAATTTAGCTTATTAGAACTTTTACATAATTAGAGCAGTTCAGGAATAGAATGCAAGGCCATGATTACTGGATGCACTCAAGCAGGGGACTGCCACCTGCCTGGGTTGGGAGCTGGGACCTGGGGGCAGGACTCCTGCACTTGGAGAGGGTTTAGGGGGTGGCTCCAGGGCTTTTAACCTCCTTGGACTCTGTGGTTCCCTCTGAGCTCCTAGCTCCTACTGGTCATTCTTTAGTTTTCTTGTTAAAAGGCATCACAAACATGAGCTAGTCCATTTAAAACAATTTTTTTTTTAAAGTTTACAGAAGAGGAATCAGACTTCCAGGGAGGCTGAGTGACCTGTTCAGAAGACAACTCTGGTAGAGTTGTGGTCAGGGCCTGGAAGCACTTCCCTCACTCTGGTACTCTTTCCCCAGTTGCCTGTCATGGCCAGGACTTTGCTTACCAGGATTAGTTCTCAATCCCGCTGGGACCAATCACTTTTATTGCCAATCTATTTTGGGGCCCTGTTCTTGTGACAATAAATCATTCTTTCAGACCTCTCTATTTAACCTTGCAAAAGTGTGTCTGTGTGTCTGGTGGGGGTACTTACATAAATGCCTTATTTTTAACCTGCCTGGTATGTTTCAGGTTGGTATTATGTGAACATGCAGAGCATAAGGGTTTGTGGTTATTCTGAAAGGTTGTCAGCTCACTGGGCTAGGTTCCTTTCCTTACTAAGGCTTACTTCTGGACCCGTTGCTGCAGCCCTTCCCTTTCCAATGGAATATGTGAAGACACTTGAGTCAGTTACTTAAGGAGAGAGCAGGGTGCATGTCCTATGTTGATATAATGATTTCCTCACGGAATATTGAGGGAACTTGTCTTCAGATTTCTGCTTCTAACACCACTTAAGTCGCTGGCCTCTGGGCTTGCCCTGCTGCTTCTGTGTATATTTAGAAGCCTGGCAGCTCTGGTCTTTGTGAGCACCAATAATAATTATTGTATTAAGAAGTCAGTCCTTGTTACCCTCAATATTTTGAAAAGGAAAGCAGAAGAAAATGTAACTTGATAGTGAATGTTGGATTCCCCCTTTTCAGTGGCACAGTGAGGTTCCGTTTTAGATGAGACGAAAGAGGGAGCTGGAAGTATCCTAGCAGTGATTTTCAGGAAATCAGAGGGCAGTTTAAAAAAAAAAAAATCATTGAAGGAAACTTTCCATTAAGACCTTGTAAACTGACTTATTGACATAGACAATTTTATTTTTTCCTTTGCAGTTTAACCATCCACGATTCAAATGAAGATTTAGATGAAGCCATTTACACCGTTTAAATGATTAATCAAAATTTAAATGAAGCCAGTGGTTCTGTTCAAGGTGTGGCATGTGGTTTAAATCTGTTTAAGTGTGTATTAAAAATATTTGATTAGCATGGCCTTTTCAGGCCTTTTAAATCTTGTGATAAATGTGGGATCCGTTTCTAAGTGAAAGATGTGTTTGGAGCGGTCATAATCTAAATCAGCCGTATCTGATATTTATTTTCTTGACTCTTCCACTGAGGAAATAAAATTTTATCTCATGTCCTTGGCGGCATTCCAGAGAAAAGTCCAATTCTTAATCAATAGCCACACTTTGACTGCCTAGTCAAGTCACTTACGTTGATAGGGATGAATTGTGTTGTACTATAAAAAGCCGCCTTAACAACCCCCTTCATTCCCCCTCGGTTCTCTAATGAATTGGTTTTTTATTTCCTTGAGTGCATTGTCTAGACGGATTTTTAGTGGTGCCGCTGGCAGAACAGGAGCCCCCTTGGTGCACGGGGAAGAATGGTTGTGGGTGAGAACCCCGCCGCGTTCCGGGGAAAGGGGGCGGCGCCTCTGCCGCGGCTCCGTTCTTCCTCTCGCGAGCGTTTGGCCTAATCGCCTGGGCAAACGCCCCGGGGCGGCTGTGTCTTAAGGACCGAGATGCCGGCTTTTGTATCTTTTCCCCTTATCCTCAGCCCGGCGCTGGCCGCTCGGTGGGGCAGGGAACAGGGTTGGCCCAGGGGCGCAGAAAGGTTACGAGGGGTTAGATGGCGCCAGGACGGAGTTCTCTTTCGTTCCACTCCGGATTCCGCCGCTGAGCCGTCCCGTCTGCCCTGGACGAGGGGACGAGCCCGCGCGGAAATCTTCTCAGAGCCCCTGGCGTGAGAGCGGGTGTATGATTCTTATTATTGTTATTACTGTTGTTCGCCCGGGGCCATTCAAGGTATTCCTGTCGCTGTATCTCTGCACTGAGGGCAAAGGAGCAAAAATGGAGAAAGGGTGTGGGGGTCGCGACAAGGCCCCCCCCCCAGCAGGGCGCTGGTGTGCTGCCTCCTTCCCCTCCCTGCTCCCCGCCGCCCCGGGCCTCGTGTCCACCGTGGAGGCCTGCCTCCCCGACTATCTGGCTTCTGTTTGCTGTCACAGTACCCGGCCTAGCCCCGGGGTCTCCCAGAGAGGAGACCCCCTGGCTGGAGTTTCCAAGCGGGTGACATTCTTGTTGATGGGGGTTCCTGCTCTCCTGTTTACTGGTTGGCCAGTGTCTGAGTCTTATCTTCGCTTTCTCACTTGCTATTGGAAGCCTCGGTTTGCTTGGTTACCTTTATTTCGTTTTTGGTTTTCTCTTCCCATAAGGAAGTCCCTGTAAACCCAAGTTCTGCAGCCCCTGCCCTCTGGGAAAGGTTATGTGTCTGGGTCGAGTTTGACCAGAGGATGTGTGGGCTTCCCAGGCTTAAGACCTAGGGGCTTGATCAGAAGAAAGGGTGCGACCTCCTGGAGTATTTGGTCTAATGCCTGATGTGCTCTGGCAACAGGAAACGGCACTTAGGTCATAAATATATTTGCATTGCGGGCTTCCCTGGTGGCTCAGACAGTAAAGAATCTGCCTGCAACGCGGGAGACCCAGTTTCGATCCCCGGGTCGGGAAGATCATCTGGAGAAGGAAATGGCAACCCACTCCCATACTCTTGCCTGAAGAATCCCATGGACAGAGGAACCCGGCAGGCTACAGCCCACGGGGTCGCAAGAGTCAGACATGACTGAGCGACTAAGCACAGCACACACACTTGCATTATAGGCTACTGACTTCTTTGATCAGCCACACGTCTGCTCTTTGCTGGGAGGACTGTGGAGCAGTCTGTAGAGCAGATGTCATAGTTTGGAAGGAGCATGCTGTTTGGCCTCTGTCATAAGTTAGTACAGTTTAGCAGTTGCCCTGACAGAGGAAGCTGTAATGAAAACTTTAGTGGGCAAACAGAATAGTTTGTTGGTCTAGGGTACTTTGAGTTAGTGGTGTCCACATGAGTCCGTCAGGCTTATTTTCTTACAGCCCATAGCCCTGTGTGGACAGTGATCAGTTGCACTCAGTTTCTCTTTAGGAGGGGTTTCTGTAAGGTCCTGCCCACTGCATGGCCTCCTCTTTTCCTTCCAAGTACTTGGTACACTGCTCTGTTCCTGTCCCACTGCTGGGAGGGGTTAAGGCCCTTCCTTCACTGTCCGCTGCGCTCGCTGGCATTTAAAAGAGTAGATGTGAACAGATGAACTGGTATATCCATTCAGCTGATGCTGCCTGAAGGAAGGCTGCCTCCAAAGGCTGCATAGGAGTCCACTTGTATGACTTTCTCAAAGAAATAGAACTGGAGGGACAGAGAAGCGATCGGTTGGTTACCAGGAGTTAGAGGGGGGAAAAGGGTGACTCCAGAGGGGCAGTGTGGGGGATGCTCTGAAGGATGATGAAAGTGTTTTGCATCCTGGCTGTGGTGGTGATTCTGCATATTAAAATTCATAGACCTGAACACAGGAAAAGGAATCCATTTGTACTGTATGTTAATTTAAAACATAACATTAAACAAAGACTAGCTGCAAATTGGGCAAAAACATTTATTACAATTCAGATGAAGAATTATATATGCATGATTGAAAAAGGGTTTCCTCAAATCAGTAAGGCAATCCAAAAGGGAAATAGACAATGCAACTACAGAATGGCCACACACATTCAAGGAAATGCAAGTATAAACCGTGAGACACCAACAGAAGCCAAATCTAACAGAAATAATTTCTCAAAGGTAAACTTGAATAAAACTGAGTAATTTTGGAAAGATTTTTCTGTTGATTTTAAAGATAGTACAAGCTGGGTTTAGAAAAGGCAGAGGTACCAGAGATCAAATTGCCAACATTCACTGAATCATAGAAAAAGCAAGAAAATTCCAGAAAAACCTCTACTTCTTCTTCATTGACTATGCCAAAGCCTTTGACTCTGTGGGTCACAACAAACTGGAAAATTCTTAAAGAGATGGAAATACCAGACTACTTTACCTGTCTGGTGAGAAACCCGTATTCAGGTCAAGAAGCAACAGTTAGAAAGGGACATGGAACAACTGACTGGTTCCAAATTGGAAAAGGAATATGTCAAGGCTGTATATTGTCACCCTGCTTACTTCTATGTAGAGTACATTATGTGAAATGCCAGGCGGGATGAATCACAAGCTGGAATCAAGATTGCCAGGAGAAATATCAACAACCTCAGATATGCAGATGATGCTACCCTAATGGCAGAAAGTGAAGAGGAGCTAAAGAGCCATTTGATGAAAGCGAAAGAGGAGAATGAAAAAGCTGGCTTAAAACTCAACATTCAGAAAACTAGATCATGGCATTTGGTCCCATCACGTTATGGTAAATATTAATAGAAGGGGAAAAAGTGGAAGCAGTGACAGATTTTGTTTTCTTGGGCTCCAACAGCACTGTGGATGGTGACTTTAGCCATAAAATGAAAAGATACTTGCTCCTTGTGAAGGAAAGCTATGACAGACCTAGACACCGTATTCAAAAGCAAAGACATCACTTTGCTGACAAAGGTCCATCTAGCGAAAGCTGTGGTTTTTCCAGTAGTCATGTATGGATGTTGGGGTTGGACCATAAAGAAGCTGAGCTCTGAAGAATTGATGCTTTCGAATTGTGGTTCTGGAGAAGACTCTTGAGAATCCTTTGAACCTGCAAGGAGATCAAACCAGTCAGTCTTAAAGGCAGTCTACCCTGAACATTCATTGGAAGGATTGATGCTGAAGCTGAAGCTCCAGTACCTTGACTTCCTGATGCAAAGAGCCGACTCACTGGAAAAGACCCTGATGCTGGGAAAGATTGAAGGCAGAAGGAGAAGGGGGTGACAGTGGATGAGATGGTTGGATAGCTTTACCAACTCAGTGAGCGTGAATTTGAGCAAACTCCGGGAGACAGTGGAGGACAGAGAAGCCTGGTGTGCTGCATTCCATGGGGTTGCAAAGAGGTGGACAGGACTGAGCGACTGAACAATAGTCAGATGGACCTAGGTGGGACCAAACTTTCTGTAACGTCTAGAGTTAATCTGGGGAAAGGTTGAAGATAGTTATGGGGAAATAGAGATTCTTTTCTTAGATTCTGTAAGAAGCATAACTTGAGAATCCATTTGACAAGTCTGCTGACTTAAAAAAAACTATCTTTAGATGCGAACAGTCACCATTTTTCCTGCTTTAAATTTTCCCACTCTGCTGAGCTTTGCCGCCGTTTGCTGCCGTCCAGAAGGAAACAGAGTAGCACAGGCAGAGTGGTCTGCTATGACTTGACATTGCTGGTGTTAAAAGGAGTTTCTAGGAATAAGCTTCACTTGGAGGAGGGGGCGTTGCTCCTGCATAAATAACAACAACACAAATAACAACAAATGTGTGAGATCATTCAGCCTCAGTTCATGGACTTCACAGTGTTGATGGTTAAGGAGTGAATTCATAAAGTGTTAGTCTCCCCACTTAAGACTCATACCCATAAAATGAAGTTGTTCTTGAACTTGAGAAAAATACAATTGAAGTTTAAAAGTATAACCCTGGAATATTTTTAGATAGGTTTGGTTGGTGTCTCTTCAAGTGTGGTCGCCTGTGTATACCTTGGAAAAGTAAAAATCCCCACTTTGGAATTCTGTGAATGGGAGGTGTCAGTGCAAGAAGGAATGAATATATCAGAGATTGATATTTGAAATGTTTTTTTGTTTTTAATTTTTTGGCCACGTGGCCTGTGGGAGCGTCGTTGCCCTACCAGGGATCCAACCCCTAGTTCCTGCGTTGGAAGTGCGGAGTCTTAACCACTGGACTGCCAGGGAAGTCCTTGAAATCTATTTTAAAACAACCCTTGTTTCTTAGTATATGTGAAGTGGAATGTATAAAAAACGTGTATTTTAGGGCAAGATGTTTTGAGTTTGAAAATTAGGCTTATGAAAAGTCTGAGGGGTTGGTCAAAACAGTATATACAGTTTTTCCGTCGTTGATTCCTTTTACTTCACTTCCTCTTCTCATTCTGATTCACGTCTTCAAGGATTCCTCTGTCCTTCATTGTTGCTGCTGTTAAACATCCGGCCTGCAAACCAGAGCAGGGCCCTCCTGGGCCATGTGGATTCTGCAAGTTTTATGTTTTCGTACTTGGTTTTACTCTTAGTTAATGCTTGTTCTTGACATCAGAGGCACTAGGATCTGCAGGAATAACAAAGTGCATGTTATTTATTTATTTTTATTAGTTTAGCTTTTAAGTGATAAGGACTAAAAAGTACAATTCCTCTGTTTATTCTGAGGGTGCACACAAATATATTGGGAAGCAGCGCTTTGATTAGACTGTTGCTTTAAGTATTTCTGCTGATCTAAAATAAGTCCTAGAATGAAATCTCCAAAGTCTAAATAGTCTAATACTTTACCATCCTAATAACAAATAGATTCCTGGTGTCTGATACTAAACAGATGTTTCTTGCTTGTAGATAGCTATTAAAAAAAAATTGTGATTATGAGAAATCCCTTCCAGCCCTCACTGTCCTTTTCAGTACCACAGTGATGGTAGCTGGCACCCAAGGACCCTTACCAGCTCCAAAAAGCCAGATTGCACCGAGGCAGAGTGTATTTCACACGTTTATTCCCGAGTTACTTCACCTCCATCTAAATGTTGTTGCTCTTGTCCTAATATATCTTGGGTCTGGAAACTTTGAGGATCGTCGCTAACTGGATGGTTTCCAGGCCATCCGTTTCCTTCACGTGACAGTTCTGTTCACGTGTCTCCCTCTGGAGAGAGCAGCTCCTCGCGGGAGTGGTGAGTTTCAGCATTCTGTGAGCTGGCCACGTACCTGTTTGTGTCCGGATATTTGACCGCAGCCTGCGAGATGCAGAATCTGCCATGTTCTTTGCTGGGCATCTCTCATCTCTGTGGCATCATTTATGGGTCCTGTCTCAGCCCTGCTGATTGCTGAACACACAGAAGGGGACAGCCTGCTGGTGAGATGGGGCCTGTCCCTCCCTGAGCCACGTTACTGGAGACCTTTGACTGTAAACCCTATGCAGGATTGAGGTGTGATGATGGTAAATTGCCCGTAACAGCTTGTACTGTGGATTTGGGGCTGTTTGTGGGGAAAATGGGATGGCGGGCAGTTGTGGAACCTCGCGCTTGCTGTAACCTAAGTAAGTATTCAGCAGCAGCTGCCAGAGCAATATGGGAGGCCAGGACCCCCAGTCCTCGGGGGTCAGCTAACATCTTCGGAGTTAGGCTCCATAGAGGGTCAAGTAAGTGCATGCAGAAGCAATAACCTGCTTGTAACGTCAGAGGGTAATATTTAAAATGCCATGTTTGTTTTCTCCCCCCCCCAAACATTATGAACGCCAATTTGTCCTTCAAGAAAACCTGGTGAAGCTCTCTGTCAACTATTATCTCTATTGCTGCTACCACCTGAGGGCTTGTAGGTCTAGGTGCACCCAGGTGTTTTATATACGTTTTCTCATGTAAAATCAGATCCCCCCACCCCCTCCAGCAGGTGGAGGCTATTTCTGTGTTCTCATGAGGATCTCAGCCTCTGGGGAGTTTGAATGACTGCCCCAGTTTGCACCGCTTATGAGGGCTCAGGCTGGAATTTAAACCCACAGCTGCCAGACCGCAAAGCCCCCACATTGCTTTTTCTTCTCCGATGGAGGGAAAGAGGAGAAATGACCCTCCCTCCATACAGCATCCCACAAGGCCCGGTGTTGTAATTGTCAGATTTTAAAACAATGTGTACATCCTCCTGTGTTGAAGATGGAAGCTGTAATTTACAAGTCTCACACTGAACAAAAATGGAATTACAGATTCAGGGGTAGAGCAAGCACTTTTCCACTGTAGTCTGAGCCCCGTGATTTAGCTTCTGTGCCTTTCCTCTTCTCACCTGATTAAAGCTGATGTTCCTTCTTACATAAATAACCCCAGTAACCACAGCTGTCCCGCTGAGATGGTTTTGAGTTTTGCTGCCTCTGGTCTGTCTCTGTCTAGGGAGGACTCCAGTGGCCGGCTGGTCCCCGCTTCCCTGGCTGTGGCCACTTGGTCTGAAGTGGGAGGAAGTCTCAGTGGCCCTCAGGGTTGGCGGAGGGAAGTTTGGGAAGGGCAGGGAGAGGCTGGCTGGGGAGGGAAGTTTTCCAGCCATTGGCTGTGTGTATCACATTAGAAAGAATTCCCGGGCTTCCTTTCTAACTGAGGAAGGTTGCAAGGGCGGGGTCGTGGGGAGGGGCCGGAGACAGCCAAGCTGCTTTTTCGGGACAGTTTTATAAGGTGGGTGTGGTCTTTCCCGGGGTTCTTTTTAGAGCTATTTTGTTGCAGCTTCTCTTGTCTTTTTTGTTATTCATGGAAATGTAGGCATAGATGATGAGTGTTGTGGTCCTGGGGAACAGAGACTTACTTCCTGCCATCCGCCTTTAGTGGGATAACTTCTGGGCGTGTGTTCTAGGTTCTCCTTTCTGTGGGGTGCATTTCCGTCAGGTACACCTCACCTGTCTCCCGCACAGTATATCACCGGAAGGTGTACTATTCTCTTAAAATCTAATTTTCCTTTCTTCCTGGTTTATTCAAGGAGTTTCTTAAGTTTCATATTTTTTTTCATTTTTGTTTAATTGTTGCTTTAAAAAAAATTCTACAGTTTAGGTCATATTGGCCTGCTGTTGAATGGGAGAGTATGTGCTTTTGACGTGCTGTTTTAGTTGATCTTGATTTTAAACCAGCACAGGAGGTTCAAGGCTCACATTCATATCAACTTAGTCAAGTTGAGATTTCACTTGTGTGCATCATTGCTCTCTGTTTAGTTGGTTCTTGTCTTCATGTTTTTGCATTTAAAGTTTGTTGCGCAGGAGGAGATGGCAGATGAGTTTATTTTGAGAAACCAGTTCTCATGTTGAGGGAAGAATTCAAAATCCCCAGTTGTTACTATTTCACTACAGGAACATCACCTCCTCCTCCCCCTCCCCCCTCTCTGGATATGTATACACACACACACACACACACAGACGCACATATATTTGTATATATTAAATTTAGATATTATTTTGTATCTGAACCATTTGAGAGTAAGTTGCAAGGTGATGGTGCCCTTACCTCTAGAAGGTGACGCCACAGTATTTTCTCAGAGCAAGGACATTCTCTTACATAATGACCCAAATTAGGAAATTAATTTTTGTGTTATTATCTAAATTTGCTGACTTCACCAAAATTTTACCAATGACTCTAGAAACTCTTGGTGATTAAAAAAATCTTGGTGGTCCAGCATTCTATCCAGGAACACATACAATTATTGATAGATTTAGTTGTCATGTCTCTTCAGTTTTCTTTAATTTGGAACATCTCCCCAGCCTGTCTCTTTTGTTCCCTGGAAGGTTCTAGTCCGTTCTTTGGAGGACGGTCTCTCGGTTTGGGGGGAGTGTCCCTCCTGACCAGGTTCAGGTCGTGCGTGGCTGACGGAAGGGCTGAGTCCTTCCCCCTAACGCCCCATGGGGGACCCAGCTGTCACCTGCTGTCTGTGAGATGTTCGTTCAGCCTTCTGATTCAGGGGGTGACTACCACTACTGTTCCCTTGTAATCAGCATCTTGTGAAGAGAGAATTCGAGACTGTGGAAAATCCTGTTCCTTTGCTGACTCTAATTTGCTGGTTATCTCCATTGCTGACTTTTGCCCAAATCAGTGATTATTATGATGGTTTCAACCTGGTGAGTTTTCTAGCTTCATTACTCCTTCTGTGTTTCATTGGCTTTCGACCGAAAGGGCAGAGCCTCTCTCTCTGCTGCACTTATTTATTTCTGTAAGTGTGGCCTTACAGATTCCTGTCTTGTTCAGTCGCTAAGCCGTGGCTGACTCTTTGCAACCCCAGGGACTGTTTTAGTCAGTGGGTTATAATCCTTTGATGTCATTACTTAGCTTGATGCTCAGTTGTTCATGATCTGGCTAGTAGTGTCCTTTCAGACTGGCTCCTGAATTTTGTGACGTGTCCGCATCATTTATGGGGCACTTCCTTATTGTCTGACACAGTGAAATGTCCCAGGCTTCTGTTCTTTCCTGACTCCAGCCCTGAAATCGCCACTTCTCCAAGGAGCCCTGATTGATTTTAGCAGAAGACAGCATGAAGAGACTCATTCTGGGCACCGAGTGTGCTTATGCTACAGGGGTGTTGCTGCTTCCAGAGCCTCTCAGTGCACAGAGCTGGGAATTGGGGAGTTTGCGTCCACACGTGCCTATGTGCACACACACAGAATCATGTGACACATGTTCTGTGAGCACACGTCTACAATAAAAACCAAGTTTGTACACATGCCTCAATTCCAGTCCAGTACTACAGACTGCATTTCTGTCTTCCCTTTCCCAAATTTGTATGTAATTCCCTTCTCTGAAGTGAAGGCTCCTTTTATCCTCAACGTCTGCACTGACTTACTCAGTCCTAGAAAATGCAGAAAGCAATTTCGAAATGCTAAGCCATACCACTGTGATAAACGAACCTACATCTTCAAGTTGAAACTGTTCAAATCGGCAGTTAGCGGTCAGCTTCTGTTCAGCTCCGTGCCTTGTCACTTAGTCACCCAAAGAAAACAGATGAAGTCATAGGCTGGAACTCCCCCGAGGCATGTTTAAGAAAAGAGCTGCCAGACTCGGTCAGCAGCTCGCTTTCTGGGGATGTTGAAACACAACATTGGAAAATCAGGAGTTGCCAAAAAAGAAGGGGAGATTAATTTCTAATAAGTGTGGTTTATAAAGCTGACACCTGTTGTGGGCAAAACAGTTGATCATCTTCATCTCCGTGTACACGTGGCCAGAAGAGAGGAGGGAAAAGGAAAAAAGTGTTGAGATACTAAGAATGAATGATTGGACGCAAGGGATGGTGGAGGCTGGGGAGGGGGTGGTCTTTTCTCAGGAATTCATCACGTGCTATGAGTAGAAGAGGGAGCTGAGTGCGTGGAGTAAGTCATGAGTCACGACTTGCAAGACTTGCTTGCTGCCCTTCATTGATTAAATGTTTCTTCCCAGAAACCACCTCTGGAGTGTCCGCATTAGCACGGGATTTCTAGGAAGTGTCTGTGGGCACTCAGTTCTAGAAACTGTGGGCCACTGGGTGCAGATCTCGTTACAGGCAAGATGGATTTTTGCTGTTCAGAGTTGTGCTCCATTAAATGATGACACAGAAAGAACACGGGCTCTTGATTTGGGGAGACAGTGTCAGTTTCCTTTGTTGCGCTCTGTTTTTTGTTCCTGTCCCCATGCTCCTTGAATGGTTATCTGGGAGAGTCAGCCTCTGTACCTGTACAAGCCCTTCCTACAACTAGACAGTTCAGCCAGAAAGAAGAATTTGCTTAATTCTTAATTTGCTTGTTAATGCCATAAGAGAGAAAGCCTTTTGGTTTGGAAAATTTGCAGAATAAAAGGTCGTGACTGCTAATGGGTCACGCATTCTGGGGAAGGGCTTTTGGGTGCTGAAAATGTTCTGGGATTACCTAGTGGCCAGTGGCTTAGCAGTCAAGAATCTGTCTGCAGTGCAGGAGACGTGAGTTCAGTCTCTGGGTGGGGAAGATCCCCTGGAGAAGGAAATGGCAACTCGCTCCAGTATTCTTGCCTTCAGTATCCCACGGACAGAGGAGCCTGGCGGGCTACAGTCCACGGGGCCGCAGAGAGCCGGGCCCGACCGAGCGCACGCATGATGATGAATAGACTAAATACACTCAAGTCAACTGTACACTGATTTTAAAGGGAGAATTTTATACTATGTGAGTTATGTATCAAAGAAAAGGATACAACTAAATTGGCAATATTTCAGAGTCTTAAACAGCTTCATTTATTGAGTGCTTACAGCCACCAGCTATTTAATTTTCACAGTCCTCTGCAGGGTAGGCAGTGGCATCCAATTTTGTACCCGAGGAAGGGGACTCAGGGTTTTAACTTCCTTCAGGTCTGTAGCTCTTAGGGCTGGCCTGAAGGATCCAAGCACGCAGTGGTCTCCAGGGCAGGGTCCCAGGTGGAAGGAGTGTGCCTGCAGGGTTTTCTCCTGCAGTACCCTGCGTATCACACTGCGTGTGGGACACCATCCAGGGAGCTTTCTTTGGTGTCTGAGAGAGAGAAGAAAAGAAACGACTCCTTTCTGAAGGAGGGCCTTGTAGATAAGATCTGATTGGGCTTCTGTTGTGGTTTGATGGTGTGTGTGTGCTCAGTCGTGTCCAACTGTTTGTGACCCCATGAACTGTGGCCCACCAGGCTCCTCTGTCCATGGGATTCTCCAGGCAAGAACACTGGAGTGGGTTGCCATGCCCTCCTCCAGGGAATCCTCCCCACCCAGGAATCAAACTCTCATGCAGGTGCATCTCCTGCATTTTGGCGGAATCCTTAACCACAGAGCTGCTGGGGAAGGCCGATTTGATGGTATATTTGATCATTTCTTAGAAAATGTTGAATTATTTATCCTGTTGAAAATTTCAGGGCATCTCAGTCGAAAAGATAAGGACAGGCTTTGCTCCCCTGTAGGTGGTGTATCTGTGGGCCCTGAGGGCACAGCTGAAGTGGTTCAAACTGGTGATCAGACCCTTGCAGCATCCTGGGCAAGTTGAGGGAGAGGCAGCGTGGTGCCTGCTCCCACTCAAAGTGGCCACCAGGGTTCTCCTGCTCATGTGAGTTCTCCGTCCTTGGATATTGGAGTCAGTTCTGATCGCTCGCGCGCGCACACACACACAACCAGTGTGTTAGACTCCAAGACAGAAACTGTATCAATTTGCATAAAATCGCATATGCTCTGTTGCAAGAATTTTCATTGTGCCTGTTTTAGAATTGAGTTGACACTTCATACAAAGTATGTGAGCTTCACTTAAAAGGGGATGTCTCAGAAAGAATTTGTGTGGCTTTGACATTACTTTTGGGCATGGTCCCTGAAAGAAAGGAACCATGGAAGACTTTTTTTTTTTTTTTGAGCATTTTGAAACCTTTTCTCCTGCTTCCATACATTAAAAGCATGTAAAGCAGGTTGGGGTTTTGTCTGCTGTGTCGCGTGCCTGCACTGGGGACCAGAGATCTGGTGGAACAGGAGCCTTCCTGCTGGGTAGTGACCTTTTTATGATGTTTGGTCTGTCATCTTTGTCTCTCTGTCTCAAATGCCTAGCTCAGAACTGCTGGGCACTTGAAGTGGTTTTCATCTTCACAGGACTTTATGGGCATTGTCTAACGTACATGGCACTGTGTAATGAGTGAGCTGTTTATCCTTTGATCTGTGTCAATATGCCAGATGCCGTACAGCTGGAGAAGACAGAAATAATATTCTGGCCGGCGGGAGTTTGTATCTCTAAAGAGGCAAGGTGATTAGCAGGTTCTCTCTTCTGGCCTCTTTTGAAAATGTGCTGGGGAATAATGTAGAAATTAAAAGGACAGGAGGTCATCAGTGAGCCCAAGTCCACCTAATTGGAATTGCTCTCAAGGTGGAAATGAAAGTTGAGGCGCTCTTGAAAAGACCAAGTCAATTATCTCTCAGCTATCGCACATATATTGACATACATAATATTTCTCCTGTTTACAGATGAGGATTTTGCCAAAGCTAGGGCAGAATTATTTTCAGTTCTCTTTATACCACCTCCAAATCCTCTTTTTCTTTGCCTGGGGTGTAGGGATGTGCTTTGTAACCAAAGCTGTGTGAGAGTCACAAGTGCAGTTTTCTGAGTTTCAGACCCGATCAGTCCCCCTGCCCTCGCTGGACTGGCCTAGGGGAAGCTTCTAGACCTCTTGCGCCGTCAGCTGCTGGAACCCCGTCGCACACGCCACGCTGTGACCCTGCCGCTAGCCCTGTCTCTGTGTTTGGTGCTCCCTCCTGTTCTTGGTTTTCCTAACTGCCTCAGCTTGGGTCAGGCATCACTTCCGTTAGGAAACCACCCATGTGTCTTCTCCTGGCCTCATTGGCTGGCTGTGTTGGCGTAGAACCTCGTATAGACCGTGTTCGGGTTCTGGGTCTTTGGGTCGTGGTTGTTTCCTGTGAGTGTGGGCTTGCTGGTCTCTGGCCTAGGGCAAGCTCCAAGGAGAGATGCGGTCAACGCTTTTTGATTCACTGGTCCTTAACTCAGCCTGTTGGAGAAGGAAATGGCAACCCACTCCAGTATTCTTGCCTGGAGAATCCCATGGACAGAGGAGCCTGGCGGGCTACCCGTCCATGGGGTCGCAAGAGTTGGACACGACTTAGTGACTAAACCACCACCACCCCAGCCTGTATCAGAATCACCCATAAGGTTTAAAAAATTTCAGAATTGCCAGCAATTCTCATTTAGTAGTCCTAGAATAGGCCCCTAGAATCTGTACTTAATAAAACCCTACTGGTAATTCATATGCGCAACTAAGCAACCTTGAGTTACACCAAGGTGCGCTTGCTGGTTTTGGTGGCAGGGCCGTGGCCAGTTTTGGGTAATACGCTCCGTGTGCAGACCCTTTGGCTTACATGCCTGGAGGAAGTGGAGAGAGGGAGTGTGGGCCGCGTGTGACGGGACAGCCTTCCTGTGGAAGAAGACCGGCCCGTTGAGGAGCCGGCCCACCAGCCTGGTTGCTGTGTGGATAGGCTGAGTGCACGACTGGCCTCGCAGACTCGCATCTGAAGTTACCGTGTTGCCATAGAGATGTTACCTAGTGTTGAAGGAGAGTAGAGAAATCATGTCCGTAAGTTATCGGCACAGATGGCTTGTAATTTAACACTCTCCTAGCCCGAGTTCTTTGTACTGGTACTTGAGAACGCTTGAAAATAACAGTTCTTTCTTTGTTTTTCACCTGTAAAAATGGCAGAGTTCACACTGTGATTTGAAATGGAGTTTATCATTGCCACCCACAGGCACAGTGTACGAGGGCAGTGACAGGTGGGAGAATACCTGAAAACATTTTAGGAGTGGCCTCTTTACCTCTACTTTAAAAACTCACATGTAATTTGCTTTTTTTTCCCCCCCAGTCCACTTAGATTTAGTCCACTCTCTCTTATTACTATTTTAAAAATTTTTATTAATTAAACCTTTTTCCTTTATTTGTGGCTGTGCTGAGCCTTTGCTGCTGTGTGGGCCTGTCCTAGTTGTATGAGCGGGGTCAGCTCTCTAGTGTGGGGCTTGGGCTTCTCTTCATGTGGCTTTCCTTGTTGCAGAGCGCAGGCTCTAGGCGCCCAGTCTCACTAGCTGTGACTCGTGGGCATGGATGTTGTGGCATGTGGGCTTAGTTGCTCCACGGGATGTGTGCTCTTCCTGCACCAGGAATCGAACCCGTGTCCCCTGCATTAGCAGGTGGATTCTTAACCACTGGACCACCGAGAAAGTCCTCTCTCCCTTATTATTTTGACAGCACTAGTCAGGGATAATTTTTATCTCCTGGCTTGATAGTAAAAGGACTATAACAAGATCGCTTAGATTCAGGCACCACACTGACTTTCAAGGTGTCTTATATGTGATTGACAATATAAAGGGTATTTTCCATAAGAGATCTCTTTGAAACTTTTTCCTCCTCTGTTTTAATCCATGAACTGATGGGTTACTCTTAAGGATTGCATCCCTCATCAAGGAGAATTATTCTTTTTCTCTTGCAGGCAACTGGAGTTCTGAAATGTGCATGCATGAAGGCACATACACGTACATATACACTCATGCATGCTTATAATTTACATTGTGTAAATGAGGAGAGTGGATATATATTTAAACCACTTTAAATTAGCAAATGGTAATCCTGTTAATATAATTTTAAAATTCAGTAAAGCTTTTTTTGATTTTTAGGTACTTGGGGTTAGTTACACACAAGAACATAATTCTTAGATTTTTTTTCCCCCTCACATTGTGAAAGTATCCAGAATTAACAGGCTATCCATACACACATTTTCATGAGTCTCATTTCTGTAAGCAGTTATTTGCAAATAAGAAAATATTAACAAGTAAGTTTTCCAGTCTCCAGATAGTTCCTGACTTGCTTATATGTGAATGTGACATTAACAGTACAGGCGCTTCTCTGTGACTCTCTGTCTGCCTGTGTAAGTACGTGTTATGAGCCTGTGCTGCTGGTACGGGGGGTGGTTTCTGATGCTGTTCAGTGGTAGAACAGGTAGGTGAGTTGTGAACCTAGCTCTGCTGGATGTAGTAATTCCTTCAGGATGAGTCATTGAGATGCCTTAAGTCTTTTCACACCTCTGTGTCAAAACTTTAACAGCAACAACAAAAACCTTGGTAATTATATTGGAAAGCATCTGAAAAATAATCTTACCAGAGGCCTCAGAGCCATTACGGGACCAAGGAGGGAAATGTCGGGAGCTAAGCCCCAGTTTCTCTGAAAAGCATGGCACACCACTCGGCAAGGTTGGCTCAACCTCCCGGGAACCGTCCTCTGCCAGTCTGTTGGCACTGGCTTGGATGAATCAGGGTGAAACTGCCCAGTTACTGAAATGGATGGCTTAAGGGGAGGTTATTTGGCTTGTAAACCCACCTGTCATGGTAATGAGGCAAAACTGATGGGAGAGTCTGCTTAGGGTCCTGTTTACCTCAAGGGCAGAAAGGCTCCTGCTGCCCAAACCCAGGATCTTGTTCTGAGATTCCCTTATGAATGTTTGGATAGTGCCCTCCTGGCCAGTGGGATTTGGAGAGTCACTGGGTAGCTCTCCATGAACTTACTGCTCGTTAGCAGGGAAGGTTAGTCTTTTCCCTCTGGTCAGAGTTGGAACGAGTCCTGTTTTGTTCCTCTTGGTGAACCCACTGGTGTTGGTATGTTTGTCTGTTTCCTCTTCCCAGCCTCCAAACGCATCTCTTTTGTGCTGGTTTGTTACCTCTGCAGGTGGAATTTCCTCATGGCAGTGTCTGCACGTTTAACCCACGTTCAGCCTTTTACCCAGAGTGTCCTGAGGTATCGCTGTCATCTTGCCTGTTGAATTGCTTGTTAGAAACACTGAGGACACGTGCGGCCCCCAGAGCCGTGGACAGCAGGACAGCTTGGCCCTTTCCAGTTGCCCCTGGCCATGTATGGCCCTGGAGCTCTCTGAAGGAAGGATGCTCTCAAGGAAAATGAATGAACACAACCTCACCCCACGACTCCCAGCTTCCCAGTAGCTGTATTTTATTTCATTTTTCCTGTTGACCATCCATCTTTCTTTCGGAGGCTGTGTCTGCGTGTCCTTCAGAGGGACTTTCTTTAGGAGACTGACTCACCCAGAGGCCGTTCTCACAGCCTTAGTTCTTCACAAACAGAGCCCCATCTGCCTTACTGAAAAGTAAGCTTTAGAGAAAGGCCCTGAACCCCGTAAAGAGCTGTCACCAGTGCCCTCATTGGAGCTGCGTGTCACTCTGAGGCCTGGGTTCATCCACCCGTCCTGGGTTTTCTGGCGTCCAGACGAGGTCAGGTCAGCTAGAATGGGACGGATGGTGGCTGCCAGAGGCACACTCCCTGATTCCGGACCTGTTGAAGTAACCAGTGCCTTTCTTCACAAATCAGACTCTTTTCTTTTTTAATCCCGTTTCCTGCCTCTTAAGTCTCTTCTCTGATTACTTTAGAGTGACTGTGCCGCGCCTGGGCCTTTGCTGGACTTGGCTGGAGGCAGATGAGAGTTCGATTTCTGGGTCAGGCACTTAGGAGCATCCACAGCGAGGCTCCCCGTGGAGAGTCTTGATAAATAAAGCACTGGCACCCAGATACAGTCTCGGACTGGGAGTGCAGCGATGCCTGCGGAGCCCCCTGCCCTGTCCCCAGGCCCCTCATGTGAGTTCCTTCCTGTCTCCTGTGCCATTTCACCTGGCAGCACCCCGACTCTGAATCTTCTACTTGACACCTTTTTTTTTTTTTAATTGTATTGTATGCCATACCACATAGTATGCAGGATCTTGGTTCCGTGACCTGCCCAACTCTTGGCGACCCCATGGACTGTAGCCCTCCAGGCTCCTCTGTCCGTGGAATTTTCCGGGCCAGAATACTGGAGTGGGTAGCCATTTCTTTCTCCATACTCGACGCCTCTTTAACCACAGGTATATCTAAACTGGTAAAACTGGCACTGGATGATGATCTTTGCTAAACTTTGTTTGGCAAATAAAATACCACTAGTTCTGATCTGGGGGGTAATTCAGTTCCTCCCCCTGAACTGCGGTATAATTACTCATCACGATTCAGCTGGGCTCTGTCAACACAGCATCAGGTACTTTCTTCCTGGTATCTTATTTTCTTAGCTGTCATCGACATCGAGGCTAAACTTCACTCATAGTTGTATCCCTAGCACCCAGCACCCAGTCAGTGCTTACTAAACGTTGGCTGAAGGAACAGGCAAGGGCACGCACATCCGAGGGTGGGAGGCAGATGCTGGCTTGAGGCCCAGATGTCTTTCTGGTGTAACATCCTCTCTTGTGCAGGACAGTTGGAGGAAGAGGGCCGGCTTCTGCACCTGGGGCATGTGTGTGCGAGCGGCCGGCCGGCCGGTCGAGGAGAAGCAGTGGCCCCTTTCCTCGTTTGGCTGTTCTCGTGTTTCTGCTTTGACCTGCTTACTGCTGTTGACTGTTGAAGAGTTAGCTACTTCTCCAGACCCACGACGCCTCTCCCACTTAGACTTGTCTCCCTTGCCATCCCCAGCTCCATCTAGCCTGGCCAGGCTCAGCCAATTCAGTGTCTGCTGAGTGACCTCTAGGTTTGATCAGTTGCAGAGGCGAGTGAAGAAGCATCTTTCCTCAAGGTTTCCTTTGAGATTGGGATCTAGTTGCTGGTGAATGTTTTTGTTCTAACGAGTTAATTTCCCAGTGGGTAGACCTGGAAAGGTCGCGCTGGGGAGTGAGAGTGCTGGTTTTCTAAGCTCTCGGGAATGTTTTCTTAGGAGAGCTTTCCATCAGCCTGCTAAGAAAGTTTCAGGTCCTTCTTGGCCTTCCGTTTTCTATACCTCGCTTCCATTTCTGAGATTTGCCCTCCCCTCCCTTTTAAGGCTTTAGTTACAGGAATCTGAAAACAGGCCACAGGGCCTTTTAAAATTATACACATCAATATGAGGCCAACCCAGTTTTTCATAAATAGGTCAAGCTGTTTCTGCAAAGTTGGATTTCAAAAACACTCTCTCCTTTAAAAGAAAGAGGTATTTTAAGGAAAGATGAGCCCCCAAGCAGGCAGGCATGACCAGCGTTCAAAGCTCAACTGTTGGCAGGGCCTGAGACTCCCAGCCGCAAGGAGATGCTGACTTCTGGGGCCTGTCTTGGATGGACTGCCAGGTGCCACAGGCGTTAATTCCCAAGGGAGAGTCTGCCCTGGGCCACACGTGTTGTCGGGCCAGGCTGGGTGTGAAGAGGAAGGCGGGCAGCAGACCTGTAAGGGGCTCTGGGTCCTGGAGAAGCAGCTTCTGAACATGGGCCATGAGGAGCCAGCGTTGCACCCAGGGAGGGTAGCGGAGACAGATTTTCTTCAGTTGAACAAGTATCCTTGCTTCATTTAACTACCAAACATTTATTTCTTATAGAGAGAGCAACTTAAACATCTCCCCGAAGTTCATTTTTTACTGATGGTTGTGCTTTCAATTTCTGTTATCAGAATCAGCTGATAGCAACCTGATGTTGAGAAGCACTTCAGGGGAGGGAAGAAACCACGGTGGGACTTGCAAGGAGGCGCTTCACGCTTGTTTGATAATAGATACCCTTGAAGAACGGTGGTCATCTCTGGCGTGCTCCTTGGAAAAGTTTCTTGGACTCTGTTTCATGTTTGTAAGGTTGAAAAGAGGTCTGACTAGCTGTGAAGACTGTGTTCACAAGTGTAAACATTCACAGTATCACACACGAGAACATCACCCCGAAGTCACGGATGGAACGCTTTATCACGCATCTCATGGGCCTCATCACCCGTGCAGAGTGTGCTCACCAGGTGTTCAGCTCACCGCCAGGTTTTTTGTGCTGTTAACACAGGGACTCTTGAGAGTCCCTTAATCTGCAAGGAGATCAAACCAGTCAATCTTAAAGAAAATCAGTCCTGAATATTCATTGGAAGGACTGAAGCTGAAACTCCCAATACTTTGGCCACCTGATGCAAAGAACTGACTCATTGGAAAGACCCTGATGCTGTGAAAGATTGAAGGCAGGAGGAGAAGGGGACGACAGAGGGTGAGATGGTGGATGGCATCACCAACTCAAAGGACATGAGTTTGAGTAAACAGCGGGAGTTGGTGATGGACAGGGAGGCCTGGCGTGCTGCGGTCCATGGGGTCGCAAAGTGTTGGACACGACTGAGCAGCTGAACTGAGCATAGCCTCATGCAGGAGATGCACTCTGAGTTTTACCCTGCTGCTGCTGCTGCTGCTGCTAAGCCGCTTCAGTCGTGTCCGACTTTGTGCGACCCCATAGACGGCAGCCCACCAGGCTCCGCCGTCCCTGGATTCTCCAGGCAAGAATACTGGAGTGGGTTGCCATTTCCTTCTCCAATGCATGAAAGTGAAAAGTGAAAGTGAAGTCGCTCAGTCGTGCCCGACTCTTAGTGACCCCATGGACTGCAGCCCACCAGGCCCCTCCATCCATGGGAGTTTTACCCTAAGTTCTGCCAAACAGGGAGGCCCCACATGGGTGAACTAAGTAGACGCTCTTCAAATGTGCTATTCATCACATTTTTAAAATAGAAGATTCTCTGATGAATCCTGAGTATATTGCAGTAGACTAAGACTTACAAAGCCTGATGTAGATCTGCTCACGTTTTCCCCTTATACTTGATTTTTAAGCTGATTTCTACCCCACAGTTTCCGTGCAGTGGAGTAACTTGTGTTTGTGTTGTTCCAGCCCCGGAGAGCCTTGGGTGCGCGCCTCTGCTCCTGCTCCCAGTTCACAGTCTGCCCGCTGAGCCAGGCTTCAGTCAGTTGGGTTTGTTTGGCTTCTGTGGCTTGGTGGGTGCCCGGGCTTGCGAGTCCATGCCACCACTGGGCAGTAGGAACGCTCACATTCGTGTTCCTGTGTGCCCATGCTTTCTCATTTTAGTTACTGGTTGACGTCTCAGCATGGTTGTTGCAATGACCTGTGTTGAGAATTGCTGGTTGGAAATGTCACCAGGAAACCCAGATCCATGTGGTGTTCTCTCCTGGGGCAGGCCGTGGCCTTTCCCCCCGAGGTGGGACAAGAGAGCCTCAGAGCAGGAAGGCCTTTGCCAGCTTCCTACCCGGATCTGAGAGCTGGTGGTCCCTGCGTGCCCTCTGCAGCCGGCACCCTCGGGGCTGCTGTGCAGAGGGTTAGGGTTTGGACGCTTACAGTTTGAGTGTTTCACTTTTTAACTAGGTTATTTGAGGTGAACCTGTGGATTAAGTCTCTTGTTCTTTGTGTAGGACAGAATTAAGGGGAGAAATCTGAGCCGTCCTGGTCTGGCGGTTTTGTCCATCACTCCTGTTACAGGCTTCATGGCTATTAGGGCAGATTTTTTCCATTTTTTCTTCTATAAGATGGGCCCCACTTTTGTATTTTTAATATTTATTTATTTGTTTACCTGGCTGGCCCAGGTCTTAGTTGCAGCATGTGAACTCTTAGTTGGGTCGTGTGGGGTCTATTCCCCTGACCAGGGACTGAACCCTGGCCCCCTGCATTGGGAGCATGGAGTCTCAGCCACGGGACCACTGGGGAAGTCCCCTCGTTTTTTATTTTCATGTCATGCTTTTTAGTTTTACATCATATTTTTACCTCACACAGTTGAGCTTGATGGTACAAAAGTCGTATTTCTAAGAAAGTGTTCCCACGTTGCCATGTCCTTTACTTTCGCAGGATGCTGTCATTTCTGATGACCGAGCACTAATTGGTACTTCTGACTAGCTCTCTTTCGATTCCAGGTATTATTTCTAGTGATTTTAAAATGAGAGATTTTCTTTCAAAGGTGGGAAATTTGGATTATGGCTCTGACTTCACCACTGAGTCCCAGGAAATAGCTTACCTTCTTTCATAAATGCTTTATATGTTGGCTTTTCTTGAGGGTGATTATCAAGTCTGTGATGCCCTTTGTTTTATTCAGCTGGAGTGCTTGAGTTGTCATAAAATGCATGTCAATGAGATATGCTATAACTTGCATTTATTCTCTGCAGTGGTGGTAATAAAATTGTGTTCTACACTTAATTATGACTTCTCATATTGGGTTCATAGTGAGTTCTTAAAAACTAGGATCACCCACTAGTTGATTGAAATCTACTTTTGGGAAATTTAAAGTGATAAGTACTTAATGCTATTTTAGGATTAGCTTGAAAATATTCTGTAAGTTGATAGTACTTGGATCCCACGATGGTATTGTCACCAGCTGTAGAGTGATTTGGTTATTAGACAAGGTGTTTTAGAAAGGGTTTATTATTAAAAACAGGTGGTGGCCAGCTTTTATAGATGAAAGAGAAGGCAGTTGAGAAAAGCAGGGTTCCAGGTGATTAAATACAATGTAGATGAAGCTGCGGGGAGGGAGAGAAGGAGGTCGCAGGGTGGGAAATCAGGCCATGTATTAGGATTTAAAGAAATGCTTTAAGCAGTGGTCTCCAACCTTTTTTGGAGAAGGCAATGGCACCCCATTCCAGTACTTTTGCCTGGAAAATCCCATGGACGGAGGAGCCTGGTGGGCTGCAGTCCATGGGGTTGCTAGAGTCAGACAGGACTGAGTGACTTCATTTTCATGCATTGGTGAAGGAAATGGCAACCCACTCCAGTGTTCTTGCCTGGAGAATCCCGGGGACGGGAGAGCCTGGTGGGCTGCCGCCTATGGGGTTGCACAGAGTCGGACACGACTGAAGCGACTTAGCAGCAGCAGCAGCTCCAACCTTTTTGGCACCAGGGACCGATTTCGTGGAAGATAGTTTTTTCCACAGACCCAGGGGAGTGGGGGATAGTTTTGGAATGGTTCAACCACATTACATTTATTGTGCACGTTATTATTATTACATGAGTTCCACCTCAGATCATCAGGTATTAGATCCTGGAGGTTGGGGAAACCCTGTCTTATAGAACTCACTTATAATATTGGGGTGTATTTTCTGTATTTCACTCAAACCAGGGGTTCCTATTGTGACGTGTTTTGGAATTTTAAAAATGTTTCATATTAGACATATTAAAGTGTTTTTGTGGTTAGCTTTATGATGCAGATAATACTTAGCTTTTTTTTTTAATTAAAAAACACATTCCATGGAGAGAGTATAGTAATTTATATATACCAGGGTTAAAAAACTTTGGTTTTAATTAAAAATTTGATACGCTTGCTTTCGGTAATCTTTTGCTAGTCCCTGAATCCTTCGCCATTCAGTTTTATGATTTTATTTAAAACAATCTCTCAGTTCGGTTGCTCAGTTGTGTCTGACTCTTTGCGACCCCATGAATCGCAGCATGCCAGGACTCCCTGTCCATCACCAGCTCCTGGAGTTCACTCAGACTCAACGTCCACTGAGTTGGTGATGCCATCCAGCCCTCTCATCCTCGGTTGTCCCCTTCTCCTCCTGCCCCCAGTCCCTCCCAGCATCAGAGTCTTTTCCAATCTTTGATGCTCACTTGTTCGTTCATACATCACACATTTCTTGAGCACCTACTGTATGCTCAGCAGTAGGTGAAAGTAAAACCTAAAATCTTCCTTGGAGTTGATTTGAAGTTCTTGAGAGAGAATATTATGTACATGGAAATGTATTTTATCACTTTTCAACCATTTGCATTCAAAATATTAAGGTTTAAACACCTATTTTAACTTGCTGTATAATTTCAGCATTTGGTGAAATGAAGATAGAATATTAGCAATTATAATAAGAAATTAATTAGAATGTGACCTTGTTTCAGCATTCCAGTTATTAAATTCTGTCTAGCCTTGCCCTGAAATCAAACAGCATAAAGGTATTTGGGGGAAGGATTGGAGATCTTCCCAGGCCTGGAGTAGTAAAGACACAGAGAGTGTCCAGAAGATGCAACCAAGTCTGATTTACCCAGTAAAGTAAGTAAGTCAGACATCTGGTTTGTACTTCAGTTTGTATGACCACAGAGAACTGATTGATGTTCAGCAAAAGCTATATACATGGCAGATTATTTATACTGCTGTAAAAGAAGGAAAACATTTGGTAATAGCTTGATGCAGATATAGTGTCATTATAAGAAAGGCCTGTTGCTAAGTCTCTCATTGTTCATTCTAAATAGTTGGTGGTGGTGTTTGGTTGTGAAGTTGTGTCTGACTCTTGTGCGACCCCATGGACTGTAACCTGCCAGGCCTCTTTGTCCATGGATTTTCCAAGCAAGAGTACTGGAGTGGGTAGCCATTTCCTCCTCCAGGGGGATCTTCCCAACCCAGGGAATGAACCCGAGGCCCCTGTGACTCCTGCACTGGCAGGCGGTTCTTTACCACTGAGCCACCAGGGAATACCTTTGACTAAAACTGCAGGAATGCCAATCTTCATTTTTCAGCATTTGAAAGACTCTAAAATTGTACCATTTAAGGTAATGCTGGCTAGCTAAACTTTATAACATTTGATTGTAGACCCTAAGCTGAAGAGCCCGAGGTCAGAATTAGGTGGTCTGAATTATTTGGGATAATGGAGGACAAAGGTAGGGCTTAGCCAATAGCTGCTCTTCTGTCTGTCCTGTCTGTTTCATTACTCTGCCAAGCACAGATGGAAATCGCCCACAGAGACACGGAGAGCTTGCTGCAGAGTAATCGTTTAGTAGACCAGAAGTGTATCTGAAACCTGATGAGGACTGGTTCCATGACGTTTCTTGGTGTTTCGGTCTGAAACCTCTGCCCTGATGATAAGGTTTGAAAGCAAGAAATTAGCCCTTGCTAATTCAGATTAAAAAATGCTGGCATCAAAGCCCAGAGGGTTTGTGTTGTGTTGTGGATATAAATGAGAGGCGTCCATCTCTATGACTCTAGCCCTCCTGTGATGGTCAACATAAATCTAGAGCCTTGCTTGTTGATTGCAAATACAGCATGATGGACAGACCCCCAGCAGTGACCTCTGAGGGCTCTGAGTAGGGCCACTGCAGCAGAGTGAAGCAAAGGAGCCTGCATGCTGGCCCTTCAGCCCCACTAAGGTGGGGGTTCTTCATGGCCTTCGGGGAAGATCCCCTCTATAATGCTGCTGGTTTCTGGGAAAGTTAGCTCTAGTTGCCACCCACCCCTACTGGCCATGGTGTTTCATAGTTTGCACTTGAGGAGTTACATCACAGCCCAGCGTATACTTCCAGGGCCTGACTTGGTGAAGGCTTTTCTGGCTCCTGGGGCAGCAAAGGGAATTTATCCAAAGTGTGTGGGACCTTCAGTCTCTGGGGAGGTGGGGAGTGGCCTCATCTCCTGGGGAGGAGCTGCTGGAGGAGGGAGCTGGTGCTCTCTGACAGAGCTGCACTAAGGTCTTCTCTGTTTCCTATTTCCCCCTCGAGTCTTCTTTATGTCTGTCTACCCACTCAGCCTACTTTACCTTGCTTTCATAACTTAGAGAAGGGATTGACCAGTAGCTCAGAGAAGTTGGTCATCTGGGGTCAGGGGCACACACAGGGTTGCCCCCTGAGTCCTGGCCTGGGAAAGATTCTGCTCAGAGTTTATGGTCCCCTGCTTAAGAACCTGGTTCTCAGTGGCTCTTAAGACATTTCCTCCGAAGGTAGAGCTCAAAAAGCCAAGTAAGTCCAGAGTATAGAGATTTTGGTCTGGAGTGAAGACCCGTGAACTTGGATAGGAAAGAAGTTAATTGCATCTTTATTTTTCCCAGCTCTCCAACTAAACGCAGGATTTCTTTCCATCGTGAATGTAAGGCAGTAGTTCTGGCAGCACCTGTGACTTGTCGTCAGTGGACACCACAGATATTTTCAAATTCCGTTACGTGTGCTTAACTGCAGAGGTCTCAAAGTTTCCTTGGTGCTCAGCACTGCGTCAGAATGTCAGTGGTTGTTACTCGACTGGCTGCCACACATCTTGTTGCTCATGTGCCCTAAAGAAGCACAGAAATACTTTTAAAGTCTTTAGATGACTTCGAAAAACATGATTAGTTTTCTGTGTAACTTTCTTGTTTTTCTTTTATGTATTTGAACAGAGTATTCTGAGAAGAGATCCATTAAGTGTCTCCAGACTGCCACTGGTTACAACTCCATGACTTCCAAAAAGTCGTGAGCTGGAATTGGACCCTAGTTTTCTTCTTAAGTCTGTCAGGATGCAGATACTTTCTACAAGAAGCTTTCCAGTTTCCTTCTAATTTTCTCCACTCTTTACTTATTAGAACACCCTTTCCACAGTTTTTACTTAAAAAATTCTTTAAGGTCTAGGAGTGGAGTTTAGTTCTTGTTTCGCCTTTGCGTAAATTGTATGTTCTTTGGAGCTGAAGATTTTAGATTATTATGATATTGAAATTCAGTGATATACCAGCATAAAACTAGGTCTTGGCACGTAACTTCAGGAAGTGGAAGGAAGCCAAATCTGTTTCATAAACCTAGGTTTCTCAGGATTAGATATGATGAGGGCTCAGTTCACTTAAGTCTGCCTGGGCATTTTGAATAAAACTCATTTTATCACATTGACAACTATAGAGATATTTTGGGCGCCCCCCCCAATGTGGTAATATAGGCTCTGTCTTGTATAGTTAACCATCAGTCCACTTATATGAGCTCAGCATAATTTATGAGAGTCATGAAAATATATAAGATATGTTGACACCTGTGTGTGCTGGTTGGGGATCACACTTATGAGAGGAAAATTCACAAAATACCATGTTACAGTAAAACTGTATCTTTGCATCAGAGATACTGATATGTTATTTTTTAGAGGTGAATACGTTTTAAATGAGAACCATAGTTCTCATTAAAAAATACATTTTAATGCCAGTTCTTTATAAAACAGAGTTCTTAAAAATTCCTGTTTATGCTTTCAAAGATGATTTTTACACTTAGATACATTTAGCCTTTCAAAAAATAATATTTTTGCTTAATGCCAAGTAGTCGGAGCTAGCCAAAGCATTTAATTCTTCTTTACATCATAGTCACTTGGGAATTGGGCTTTAAGTCCCACCTTTATGGCCATTGAACGTTTGATGCATATATTGAAAGAATTGATATTGAATACATAAATTCAGTAAATGCAGTGGTCATTTGAAACACTTGACCATTAAATTCAGTTTTCACAAGGTTATTTTTAGATGAGCAGAGACAGCCCATTTCCCGTACTGTCCTTGTGGCCACTTTGTCCCATGAACTCTGCCTTGAGCTTTAAGAGAGGAAGATGCTCACAGCAGTGAACATACGAGGACGCTCCGGGGGCAGGGGATTTATTCAGGAATCCACTTAGGTGTTGAAAACAAATTAATATTAATGCATTTAAAACTTTCATAAACAAATTGCCACATTTACATTTTGTTTTCTGTGGCTTATATTCACACATGTAATGATTTCAGAGTTTAAAGATCCTATTTTATTTTTTTGTATAATAACTGGAATATGAATATTTTCAAACACACAGAATTTCATATGAAAATTTCAAACACACGGAGATCTTGTTATTGCCCTTCTGCCTTTCTGGCACTCATGCGAATTTCACGCTGCTGGGCTCTGGCTGTCCTGAAGCTTGGGGCACTAGAGACGCACCTTCCCTGCTGGAGCTCCTGTCCTGGGACCCGGGGATCCGGACAGCCCAGGATACTGGGCATGCTGCCCCCTGTTTACTAAATAGGGAAATATATATATAAATATATAATGTATTATATTTATATCTATAATGTATATATTTATATATAAACACATAGTATATAATGTATTATGTATAAATATATACTTATATCTATAATGTATATATTTATATATAAACACATAGTATATAATATATTATGTAGAAATATATAATGTATTATATATAAATATATGGACTTCCCTGGTGGCTCTTCAGTAAAGAATCTGCCTGCAATGCAGAGACGTGAGTTTGATCCTCGGGTCAGGAAAATCTCCTGGAGGAGGGTGCGCCAACCCACTCCAGTATCCTTGTCTGGACAAGAATTTCTTGTCTGAAATCCCATGGACAGAGGAGCCTGGCGGGCTACAGTCCTTGGAGTTGCAGAGTTGGACATGGCTGAAGCAACTGAGCATGCATATACATATACACACACACACATACATACAGGCATATATATATTTAATGTATAAAATAGAAATGATAGCTGACAGAGGAAGGAGGAGAAAAAGAGATGGAGAGAAAGAAAGAGGGTCCCTCTGTGGGCTGGGACCCAGGGCCCCCTGGACAGGAAGAATTGCTCCCAACTCTGCCAAGGGGCTCTCTCACTTCTCCGGTCACTGTGTCAGGCCCTTCAGGGTTATTGGCTGAGTATTTTGGCTGCATACTCAACCCCCTAGGGGGTTGTTGGGTCCACTTTGCATGTGTGTGTGTGTGTGTGTGTGCTAAGTCGCTTCAGTCGTGTCCCAACTATTTGTGACCCCATGGACTATAGCCTACCGGGCTCCTCTGCCCATGGGATTCTCCAGGCAAGAATACTGGAGTGGGTTGCTATTTCTTACTCCAGGGCATCTTCCCAACTGAGGGATTGAACTTGCGTCTCTTAGGTAAGAGCTGCTGCTGCTGCTGCTGAGTCGCTTCAATCCTGTAGGTAAATATAAGACTTTCCCTGAAATTTCCACAGACCCGTTGTTATAGTTTAAACAGACCAGCAAAATCAGTCTTGGCTACTCCATGGCTCGTGTCTGTCTCCAAGTCAAACTCACTACAAGGATTTGTATCAGTGTGGGTGTTACGTTTACTCACCACTTAGTATCGCGGATGCATGCATGCTTAGTCGTATCCAACTCTTTGTAACCCTGTGGACTGTAGCCCGCCAGGCTCCTCTGTCCACGGGATTCTCCAGGAAGAACAGTGGAGTGGGTTGGCATTTCCTTTTCCTGGGATCTTTCCAACCCAGGGATCAAACCCAGGTCTCCTGCATTGGCGGGTGGGTTCTTTACCACTGAGCCACCAGGGAAGCCCTCTTGATTGATAAGCTGACTGTGTAATTTATGGTCTAAACAGAGACGCTTTTATGAAGAGGGATTTACTGATAACTATCCTGGAACAATAGGGGTGAGCTGGGACTGTCCCTGCTGAACCAGGATGTGTGGTCCGTCGACTCACTGCCCTCTGTTTTCTAATTGGCGTATACAGAGGACGAGAGTCATGTGAAGACATTCATGACTCCTGTGCTGAGTGTTTTGTGGTTTATTCCTAACTTGGATACAGTGGTGTGTGATTCAGTGTGGCACACACCACGGCATTGACGACTGGCCGAGAAGAGGAGTCAGACGAGATGCTGCTGAGTCAGAGCCCCTGTCAATGGGGGTCTGTTTCCAAACAGACCTAAGTGCATTCAGAGCCCACCCTCCTCCCCAGCTCCTTGAGTGGCTGAATCGCCCGTTTTATGTGGGAGCTAAGTGGGACCAGAGCCGTGAATCAGGGTTTGTCAACACTCAGGACCTGGCGTGGGGCCTGCCCTTCTTCACAGGAACTCAGAAGGGGGTCTTTGTGCCCATCTCCCTCCCCAGGGACAGAAGAAGGGGGGTGAAAAAAGGCTTTTTAACCTCGTCCTGTTCTGGGCGTGTGAAGTTATTCCGTTCAGAGCCCTCTCCCACTCCTGGCCTGCATGTCTCCAGCCCCCTCCACCCCCCCCAGGTGGGTCTGGTGTCCCAGAGTGAGAAAACACTCCTCCCCAGCGCTTAGATTCCCTGCCTCGAGCCCCTGGCAACTCTTCCACCGTCTGTTAGAGGAATTGGTCTGTATTTGTTCTCAACTGTTCTGTAATACTAGGTTAAATCCGTTTCTAAATGTGATTTTAAAAACCACCTAGAAATAAAAAATGCATTCTTTTTCTGCCCTCAGGATTCTTCAAAAGGAAAAGCATTTACATAAACAAAGCAGAATGAATGCTGTTAAAAGCATTCTTTTTATTCCGACAATCTGGAGTGTTCTACGGATTGGACATGTATCCTTAAAGTTCATCTGATCCTTGGAAGACATGTGGGTGAAGGACCAGTTCACTGGAATACAGTCCTGGTCCAGTCTCTGTGTTATATCCCCTGGTTTCCTGGTACAATCTCCTGAAATAACCTAGATAAAAAGCTGGCTACATGCTGATATTTCCAGTCTGTGTGGCCTGAATTTCTGAACTGATCATTACATGCTGCCTGGAGCTTCCTATTCTCATTGGATTAAAAAAGATTATTTTGAAGGGAATGGGGCAAAAGAGGCTAACTGACTTTACCCCTCTGTTTCTTTCACTGTGCTGAGCATATTGAGTTAAAAGGAAGCTGTCAGTGTTCTTAATCTAAATAAGGTTCGCTTGCTTAAAAAAAAAAAAAAGTAACCTAAATTGGACTTTGCTGAGAATCTCATTTTGCGCTTAAAAAAATTCACGGAAGTAGGACGTGTGTTTAGAGCTGTCTCATCTCAAAAGACAAGAATACATCTCAAAATAGAGAATACAGGTGGATAGTTTTAATTTTCTTCTGGAGTTTATTATTTTAGTTGGCTTATATATCTACATATGATAAAATATTTAACTTTATGCAGTGAAATTCTTTATCAGAGAGCTAAGGTGTGAAGAAGACATCCCAGTTGGCTCAGCGGTAAAGACTCTGCCTGCGAGCAGGAGACCCAGGTTTGATCCCTGGGTTGGGAAGATCCCCCAGAGGAGGAAATGGCAATCCACTCCATTATTCTTGCCTAGAGAATCTTATGGACAGAGGAGCCTGGCGGGCTACAGTCCATGGGGTCACAAAGAGTTGGACATGACTTAGTGACTAGATAGCAGCAAGGTTTAAAGATCATTCAAGAAAATTGCATTTGTTCAATTCACTTTTAGAAATTTTAGGGAGGTTCCATTGTATGGATTCTAAAAAAAAATAAAACCAGCAGAGAACTATTACAATGCATGTTTTGGTTTGGTTCTTCTATGTATGTTTCAGCCTCCTGCCTTTTCATAGGACATGCAGCTTGTATCACAGCCTCTTTCTCAGTAATAGAGAAAGACATCTTCTTTAAGAGGTACAGGATGAGCATTGGTATTTTCTCCAGATACCGTATTGTTCTTAGGTGCCTTAAGATGTGTAAGGGAACACTGGAGGGGAAAGCCCTCAGACGTTGGCCTGGTCGGAATGTTGTTATTGCCTCTCCAAAGGCTGGGGCATCTGTTGAAACTGAAGTTGGGGCCCCACTCGGAGCTTTGTGGACACTGCAGCGAGATGAGCCTGGAAGCTGGGTCACCTGTTCCTGTCAGCTGTCGTGTTCAGTTCAGTTCAGTCGCTAAGTTGTGTCCGACTCTTTGTGACCACAGGGACTGCAGCACGCCAGGCTTCCCTGTCCTTCACCGTCTCCCAGAGTTTGTGCTAACTCATGTCCACTGAGTCCGTGATACCAACCAACCATCTCATCCTCTGTCATCCCCTTCTCCTCCTGTCCTCAGTCTTTCCTAGCATCAGGGTCTTTCCTACTGAGTCCACTTTTCATGTCAGGTGGCCAAAGTACTGGAGCTTCAGCTTCAGCATCTGTCCTTCCCGTGAATATTCAGGGTTGATTTAGGATGGACTGGTTGGACTAACCAGCTGTTGGTAGCTGCCTATTGGTCCTGAGGCTGGCGAGTAGAACCTCACAGGTGTCCTGTGATCCATCCCATCTGAGGACCAGTGCTGACCCCCACACCAGGCTGTGAATGGCTGTGGGCAGGCCTGTGATGGGGCTGTTCCTGGGCCAAACGGCATGGGACCTTCAGGTAGTGCATGTGGGCCTGTGTCCACAGCACCTCAGGGCAGCTGTCCTGTGGAAATCCCTGTTTGAACGCCATTTCTGTACACTCAGAATGCTCTGGCTTCCTCACGCTTTGCTTTGTAGACCAGTGTCAGGGGCATTTAAAATAGACTGGAGGATCTTAGCCAAGCTGAGGATCTGAGTGGATAAGCCAGGGCAATAACTAGGCACAGTGGCAAGAACTGAGCATCCGAAGAGTTTCATGTCCTGGCTCTGCCATTACGGCTTGTCAGCTCTGCCCCTGCCCTTCACCGAGTATGTGCTTGGCTAGGGACCTGGGGTCCTTCTTCTTTTTAAAAAAATTTTTTTAAATTTTAATTGGAGGCTAATTACTTTACAGTATTGTGGTGCTTTTTGCCGTACATTGACATGAATCAGCCACGGGTGTACATGTGTTCCCCATCCCAAACCCCTCCCACCTCCTCCCCCATCTCATCCCTCTGGGATGTCCCAATGCACCGGCTTTGAGTGCCCTGGCAATCTGTTTCACATATGGTAATATACATATTTCAATGCTGTTCTCTCAAATCTTCCCACCCTCGCCTTCTCCCAGAGTCCAAAAGTCTGTTCTTTACATCTGTGTCTCTTCTGCTGTGTCGCAGATAGGGTCATCATTCCCATCTTACTAAATTCCATATATAAGCGTTAATATACTGTATTGGTATTTTTCTTTCTGACTTACTTCACTCTGTATAGTAGGCTCCAGTTTCATCCACCTCATTAGAACTGATTCAGATGCATTCTTTTTAATGGCTGAGTAATATTCCATTGTGTATATGTACCACAGCTCTCTTATCCATTTGTCTGCTGATGGGCATCTAGGTTGCTTCCATATCCTGGCTATTGTAAACAGTGCTGTGATGAACATTGGGGTACGTGTGTCTCTTTCAATTCTGGTTTCCTCAGTGTGTATGCCCAGCAGTGGGGTTGCTGGGCTGTATGGCAGTTCTATAGTTTTTAAAGGAATCTCCACACTGTTCTCCATAGTGGCTGTACTAGTTTGCATTCCCACCAACAGTGTAAGAGGGTTCCCTTTTCTCTGCACCCTCTCCAGCATTTATTGCTTCTAGACTTTTGGATATCAGCCATTCTGACTGGAGTGAAATGGTATCTCATTGTGGCTTTGATTTCCATTTCTCTGATAATGAGTGATGTTGAGCATCTTTTCATGTGTTTGTTAGTCATCTGTATGTCTTCTTTGGAAAAATGTCTGTTTAGTTCTTTGGCCCATTTTTTGATTGGGTCGTTTATTTTTCTGGTATTGAGCTGCATGAGCTGCTTGTATATTTTTGAGATTAATTCTTTGTTGCTTCATTTGCTGTTATTTTCTCCCATTCTGAAAGCTGTCTTTTCACTTGCTTATAGTTTCCTTCGTTGTGTAAAAGCTTTTTTAAGTTTAATTAGGTCTCATTTGTTTATTTTTGCTTTTACGGCCATTACTCTGGGAGGTGGGTCACAGAGGATCCTGCTGTGATTTATGTCAAGAGAGTGTTTCACCTATGTTTTCCTCTAGGAGTTTTATAGTTTCTGGTCTTACGTTTAGATCTTTAATCCATTTTGAGTTTATTTTTGTGTATGGTGTTAGAAAGTGTTCTAGTTTTATTCTCTTACAAGCTGTTGACCAGTTTTCCCAGCACCACTTTTTAAAGAGATTGTCCTTTCTTCTACTGTATATTCTTGCCTCCTTTGTCAAAGATAAGGTGTCCACAGTTGTGTGGATTTATCTCTGGACTTTTCTAGTTTGTTCCATTGATCTGTACTTCTGTCTTTGTGCCAATACCATCCTGTCTTGATGACTGTAGCTTTGTAGCATAGTCTGAAGTCCGGCAGGTTGATTCCTCCAGTTCCATTCTTCTTTCTCAAGATTGCTTTGGCTTTTTGAGGTTTTTTGTATTTCCATACAAATTGTGAAATTATTTGTTCTAGTTCTGTGAAAAATACCTTGGGTAACTTGATAGGGATTGCATTGAATCTGTAGATTGTTTTGGGTAGTATACTCATTTTCACTATATTGATTCTTCTGATCCATGAATATGGTAAGTTTCTCCATCTATTTGTATCACCTTTGATTTCTTTCATCAGTGTTTTATAGTTTTCTATATATAGGTCTTTAGTTTCTTTAGGTAGCTATATTCCTAAGTATTTTTTTCTTTTCGTCTCAGTGGTAAATGGAATTGTTTACTTAATTTCTCTTTCTGTTTTCTCATTATTAGTGTATAGGAATGCAAGGGATTTCTGTGTGTTAATTTTATATCCTGAAACTTTGCTATATTCATTGATTAACTCTAGTAATTTTCTGGTGGTATCTTTAGGGTTTTCTATGTAGAGGATTATGTCATCTGCAGACAGTGAGAGTTTTACTTCTTCTGGATTCCTTTTATTTCTTTTTCTGCTCTGATTGCTGTGGCTAAAACTTCCGAAACTGTTGAATAGTAGTGGTGAGAGTGGGCACTCTTGTCTTGTTTCTGACTTTAGGGGAAATGCTTTTAGTTTTTTGCCATTGAGGATAATGTTTGCTCTGGGTTTATCATATATGGCTATTATTATATTGAGGTATGTTCCTTCTATGCCTGCTTTCTGGAGAGTTTTTATCATACATGGATGTTGAATTTTGTCAAAGGCTTTCTCTGCATCTATTGAGATAATCATGTGGTTTTTATCTTTCAGTTTGTTAATGTGATGTATCTCAGTGATTGTTGTGCGTATTGAAGAACCCTTGCATCCCTGGGATAAAGCCCACTTGGTCATGGTGTATGATCTTTTTACCGGGATCCCTCTTCTGTGTTTCTCGTCTGGGAAGCCCCTGCTGAGCCTTCCTTAGTTTGTCTCCTGGGCGCCTCCCAGGGGCCCACTCACATGGGTCCTGGCATTCTCTCCCTGGAACCTGCTGAGGGTCTCGAGGCCAGTATGTGGGCAGGTAGCTCTTGGGTTCTGGACCTGGCCTGCTCTAACCCTGAAGCTTGTTGTGTTCTCTGTCCTATACCCTGTTGCTTTCTGAGGAAGTTTGCAGGTCTGAAGAACTAGCTCCACGGGCCAGAGGAAGAACACTGAAGTCGAAACGCTCTGGGATCCACCTTCTTCCTCATCTTCAGTAGTGGTACCTCATTTTGCCCAAAGAGTCTCTTGGTCCACAGACTTTGTGCATACATCTTTGTGATCATGGCCTTGTAGGGAAAGTTGTCTGTTTTTTGCTTTGTTTTCAAGAAATGACATGGCTTCCTCTTTCCAGTCATACCCATAACAATTTTCAAGGGCTCATGAAAGTCATGCAGCTTAGAGATTTGGCAACTTGAACCCTCGTGGCTCAGATGGTAAACAATCTGCCTGCAGTGCAAGAGACCAGGCTTCGATTCCTGAATGGGGAAGATCCCCTGGAGAAGGAAATGGCAAACCACTTCAGTGTTCTTGCCTGGAGAATTGCATGGACAGAGGAGCCTGGAGGGCTGCAGTCCATGGGGGTCACAGAGAGTCAGATACAGCTGAGCACTGACACACACACATAAGGAGGCTCCTAAACGTGCACATAACCTGTGTTTTTAATCACTTAATATTCCCTCTGTCCCTCCAGCTCAATATTCTTGAAGGTGAACTCTTTCCCTGAAACTTCAGTTGATTCTGGTTTTGGCTGTTGGAACCTGAGTGTCCAGACCCACAAAAGATCTTTTCTGCAGAGCCTTTGAAATATTTGAGAATGGTGAGCAGGGCCCTCCTGGCCTCAGGCTCTTCTTTAAGCATCCGCGCTTTTCCTCACTGGCCCCCAGTAGCGTCCACACTTCGCACTGCCGTGGATCACAGCACACCAGTTCTGATCTCTGTGACCTGTGCAGGGTACACGCTGCCCTGCCCTGTCCTGTCCGAGTTCCCGCTCATAGAATTCTCCAGAATGCCCAGGGTTTTTTGTTCTTTAGTTCCTTTTGTTCACCCAGATCCTTCCCCACTTGTACTTAAGAAATTAATATTTTGAATGTGAATGTGACTTTACACATATCTTTGAATTTTGTCTTACTACTTCTTTCAGTTCCAGTTCTTGCTCTTCAGATCTTTGGATAGTATATTTTTTTTCTCTACTGATGCACTAATGAGTTCTGATGATTTGGTAACCCAGACTTGCCTTTTTACCTAAGCTGCTGGTGAAGCTCCATGGAGAGGGGCCCAGCTATGAATATGTGGCCGTCACTGTTTGCTGTGTCCTCATCCTCGTCGGGCTCAGTGACAGGTGGGGACACGTTCTCCCTCACTATCCCCTGTGATTTCTGCTGGCACCATCTTTAAACGAAACAGCACCCTGGGCCCTTGGTCTCAGTAGCAGTGCCTGGATTTCCCAACAGAGGTGCTTCCACCTCGGGACAGACACATTTATATCTGATCAGGAACAGTTGTCAGTGTGGGCCCAATAGTGACATTTGCAAAGCAAGGAGACAGTCTTTGTTTCAGACAGAAAGGATTGGCTTATCAAATGCAGTGCTGATTTCCTCCCACTTGCCTGTAGATACAGCTAAAAACCTCACTTGTAATAATAGGAGCATGATTAAATGATGGTATCAATTCTCTGCTTTAACTTTGCTGAGGATTGGAATATAGAAATAAGGGAGAATTCTACATGCAGAAACTTGGCCTGTGAGAAAACGTCATTAATTAAAAAGGACAGTGTTATACTTTATGTACTTTCCCCCCATGGATTATCTTATGATTTTTCTACATTTTGTTGTTTGTCCTATGAAATTATCCATTGGAAAGCTCCCTAGCAGTTAAGAATTCACTTAATTTCTCCTGACAGAAGTGCTCCCTTGGTGTGAATTTGGAGTTCTGATGACGTTTTTCATCCTTCCCTGATTTTCTAGGGGATTAATAAGGAGAATCACTCCAGGAGATGGTGATGGGCAGGGAAGCCTGGTGTGCCGCAGTCCATGGGGTTGCCAAGAGCTGGACGTGACCAAATGACAGAACAGAACAACAGTAGGGAAAATGGGCCCGAGTACTGCGGAGACCCTGCCCTGTGCCATCGCCTTCCTCTGGAGCAGCGGTGGAGGAGTCAGGCATTTACCCACCTCCCGCCCCAGCCCCGGGGCATCAGCACTTTCCCAGGAGCCGGGACCGCCTGCGGGCAGCCCCGGGGTTGGTGGCAGTGGCACTCCGGTTGGAGCCCAGATGTCCCCTGTGATCTGGGGGTGTGGGTTTCTCCCACAGCGTGCACAGGGCCCCTCCTCCCTCTGCCCTCCTATGGCTAACCCCATATTACATCCAGGTTTGTTCCTGCTTTCCTGGAACCTTCCTTATTTCTCTCGGCGGAAAGCCGTGCCTCTGTCTCCAAACACCTGCTGTTGGTTCTCCTGGACTTAGGTTACAGCCTGCGCGGTAATTCTTGTCGTTTGTCTTCTCTCTCCATCAACCAGAATTGTGACTTAAATGCGGTTGTTGTCTCTCTATCCTTTCTTAAAATAATGGAATCCAGTAAACATACATAATGATAATAATAAAGAAATGTGTCCTTGGAGATTTTGCTTTGTAAAATGCTGTTAAAAAGGTATCAGTTTACTAAAAAAATGGAGGAATGTGCTCTTTGAGAAGAATTAATGCATCCTTCAAACATTACTAATTTAAACAAAGATTTACTTGTTAAATATTTCTTTCTTGGACCAATCCACTCCCCTGTTTCCTGCCCCCCTCTCCCCCCGCCGAAAAAAAACAACCCTAATTAAAAAGAGGGAAAAAACACAGCTCAGCACTGCTGCTTAACCATCAGTCTCATTTCTTTCTCTTCCTGAATGGGGTTGGTCGTGCCTTCTCCCCTTCTGTCTTCTCAGGAAGGACTCACAGTTACAGCTGCGCCCATTCCTGGCTGCACGTTTCAGCTTCTCTGTCCTTGGTGGCCCAGGAGTCCGTGGGACGCTGCCAGCTCGTAACCCTTGACAAATGGTGACTGTTTGACTCTGTTTTCACAGTCAGCATTTGTTTTTCAAACGTGACACCCAAGAGGCCTTGGCTCGTGAGGGAAGATGGATCCTGCAGTTAAGAAACACAGTGGTTCTTGCCCCAGAGTTCCGTGTGCTCTGGGAGGACTCCGCATTGACCTTGACTGACCTCAGAGCCCCTCAGCCAGTTGAGCAGGCCTCTGCCTGTGCAGGTTGCCGCTTCCGTGCCTGTGGAAACTCCGGCCCTTTGCCGACGGAACACCTTATAGACTTTATCCCATGGGGGTTCTGGAATGTTTTGGTTAGAGGAGCTTCATCACTTGCCGCAGCAGCAGCAGCAGCAGCAGCAGTGTTTGGGGACCGTGTTGATGGGAATCCTGCCCACGGTTTTCATGACCTTTCAGCAAAAAGACAGCCAGCAGCTGCTGGGAAGGCCGTGTCCTAGGGCTGCGAGGCTGTCCCCTGCTCACAGCCTCTGTCCAGCTGTTAGATCACAGGGCTTGGGGCCTGCAAGGAGCCTTTTACTGCCCGCTTATCCACTGATGGCACCGAGCGGCATTGTTGAGGCTTTCAAATTGTGGTTTTGTCGTATTGAGAGCCATAGGGCGTCAGTGCGCCGGCACGCGCTTGCGTCTGCTTAATATTAGCTCTGTCATGTTGCCGGACTTGGTTGGTTTGGAGCAGTCTCGTGTCCCTCGTGAACAGTGCTGGCCTCGTGTGATTAACACACGGGCGTTAGAGAAGGATCACATCTTAGTATCTTTTAAACGCTCCTGAGATAAACTTCCTTTGTAACACACTTGATCCGTCATGTTTCTTTTCAGTATATCCTGTATGTGGAAGCTTCCTGAAGTTTCAGGAAATAACGGTGAGGTGGTTGGGAGTAGAGGGCAGACGCTTTCTGGGTTCCGTTTTCCTCCTGCCTTTTGACCTCCTTCCCACGTTGCTGTGCTTTCCCCATGGTTCCCATCCTTTTCTGCATCGATTGTCATCTTCTTGTTCAGCAGTATCCTCGATCATCCTTGCTATTCTGAGTCCTTACCAGAGATCAAACTCCTCCTGTGAGAGCCTGTTTCCCCTGAGCTGCAGACTCAGTGCCACACCCAGGCTGGGGCCTCCGTGTATAGGGCCTGTCCACCTGTCCTGGCTCCCAGCGGCTCACGGCCAGCGTCAGCTGTCAGCAGACCTCAGTATGGAGTGATGTATTTTCTCATCCGTTTGTGTGAGTCCACCTGTAGCCGTTGGCTGTTGAACATCTTCACTTAATACAGCTTGTTTGTAATTAAAAATATTGTGGGCTTTTTGGTTGCCTGTTGGTTCTTGTCCTTCGTGTCATTGCAGAAAGCATCTAAAGGGTCATGGATGTATTAGATTTTCTTTTTGTCTACTGATGAAGTGTAGTGAAGGAACAAAGGGAGATATCACTTATCTAAAACTGTTGGTGGTTTCGCAAAGCTGTGTCTGACTCTTGTGACCACATGGACTGTAGCCTGGCAGGCTCCTCGGTCCATGGGATTCTCCAGGCAAGAATAGTGGAGTGGGTTACCATTTCCTTCTCCAACTTAGAATCATTAGTGGTCATTATTTGTAGTAAAACTTGCCGTGATTTTAGCCATGATTTGAAAATTATGAGCTGCTTGTGCCCCATATACTTTAATTTTTTTGCCCATTGTTCGCAACATAGGATTTTCACACCCAGGATTCCTGTAGTTTAGACTTTCACAGCTGTAGTCAATGGGTCATTGCTGTGAATTCCAGTGGTTATAAAACTTAGTCTGAAAATTTATCAGTGCTTTTACGAGCCCAGTATCTCTTTTGTGTCTGTACATGAAGTGATGAGTAGACACTGTAAGTTTCTGAAACCTTTGCATCTTTGAATAGAGATGTTTATTTAAAGTGTTACTATCTCCTCCCCCCGCCCCAGTAAAAAGCTGTTATTAAATCTTTGGTATGATTTTTAAAATCTGTAGCATCCTGATATACTTTGGAGAAAATGGAGCAATGTGTTTAACCCACCGTAGGAGCTGACTCCCAGGCAATGATCAATAGATTTTGGTAGAGTAGAATAGGGATTAATGAGATTTGTATATGTGTATGGAGGCATGGTAGCCAGGAGGCTGATTTCCCTAAAATGTAAGCAGACTGTTAGATTTCAAAGGCATTTTAGTCCTTTTCAGTGACTGGATCCAGAACCCCTGGGTCTTTCCCATAAAACGATGGCCCCTCCCTCTCTCTGATTTATTCTGCCATCCTCTGCTTTCTCTCTCTCTCCTTTCCTTCCTTCCCCTTACAAAGGCTAGGAGTAAGTTTTCTCAAACTGGAAGCCATTCTGGAGGATTACGGGAGAGGATCTAAATTGAATCCTGGAGGCTGTTGACATCAACTGAAAAGTAAATACACGAAGCATTGACAGTGATTATCCTTCCCCATCCTAAGGGGGCGGACATTCTGCTCACGGGGGAGCAGCTCTGAGGAACGTTGGAAAGACATGAGCAGAATAGAAGCGTTGAACGTGGCCACGAGAACAGGTCTGCTGGGCCCTGAGCGGGCGCCCAGGCCCAGGCCAGCCCACAGCCTGGTGGAGTTCTGTGCGCGCCTGCCGCCCACGTGTCTGCCTGCCTCGCTGCACACCTGCCCTGCACGTGATCACGTGGAGAAGGCTTCCCGCCTGGCCTGTGGAGGCGCAGGGGGACCTGGGCGCCTTGCTGTTCTCATGCCAGGCACCTGGGCACGTGGGGAGGGGCTAAAAGACAAGTGGAGATAATGTGGGAAGATGAGGGAGAATAGATGAAATAGGTGAGATGGTGATGGGTGAGTAACTTCTGGGGCACACCAGGAAAATTTTTAAATATTTTGAAGCTGATTTGATTGATCAGAAGTAGACTTGTCTGGATTTGGCTAATTCATGGTATGTATTTTCATAACAGAAACTTACAGACTGCCAACTGAGAAAAAGCATTTGCCTCTTTAAAAATTTGGTTTTCACTTTTTCCAGGTGAGTTTTTAAGCCTTGCATTTACTATCACATATTTTATGTTGCCTTGCTTTAAGTTAGGACACGTGTTAGGCCATTTGTAGCCAGGGATAGAGCTTGTAACAGAAGACAATGTCTTCTGATGTGTGTTTGATGGCTTATGGGGCTTATTCATAGTGGTCTTTAAATTGCTTTTTCCTACAGGTGGTTGGATGTAGCAGAGGGAGCGTTGGTGTGGGGTTTTATCTTACATGCTGTATTTGGAATGCAGTCTTGACAGAACAAACCCAACAACGGTGGATAGTGGAGGATCATCCCACAGTCTGAGAACACATCTGTAGACAGTCTCTCTGCAACAGGCAGGTCTGTCTCACTCCTGTTAACACATGGGTTGACTTCTCTCATTTGCAGAGTGAAATAGACAACTGTTACCTTGCTTCATGATTTCCTCGAAGCTTTTCCAACCTTCTTCAGTGAACAAGAGCTCTTATGGAAGGTGGGCATGGGGTGCAGGGTGGGCAGTGGGAAGGGTTTTCTTTGAATCAGAGAATTGTTTTCCTGTTGTGAGTACCTCCCCCTGCAAAGAACTGCTGGAAAGAATGAATCCTAGTTGTGCCCTAGTAAATGTTTTCAAATTTTTCTTTTCAGCAACTTTGGGACCTAGGTGTTTTGAATAGCTTATTAAATAGACTTTCTAAGAGGCATGCCCAGTTAGCTCTACTGAGAAGTATTTCGATGTTGACTAGATTTATGAGACTATACTGGAAAATAAATTGCAAACTTGAGTCTTGTGACATTTTATTTTTCTCTTAATATATATATTTCATTGCAGTATCGTTGACTGGCTATGTTTCAGGTGCACAGCAGTGTGATTCATTGATACAGGTACACATATTATTTTTGAAATTATCTTCCATTATAGATTATTACAAGATATTGACTATAGTTCCCTGTGCTGAATAGTAAACCTTTGTTGCTTGTTGTGTATCTATTTTTTTAAAGTTAGGAATCTAGCATTTTATTCATACTAAGTCAAACAAGTGGAATCAAAATGTCATAAATTTTTTAGTCAAAAATTCATAACTTTTCTAAAATATATATATTATACATATTATATATATATATATACACAAAAGCTTTTCTACTATGCTTGATAACGGTTTGAGAAAGAACATTAAAAAAAAGACATGGAGAAACTGGAAAACAAACTAAATGAAATGGGAGCACTGCATGTGAAATTGTAAATGGGCCTTTGGTCCCTAAAATCACTTCTCCTAGGCTGGAGAGGAACTAGCTTCTTCCCTGTTTTTCTTGCCTTGTCACCAGCTTTAGAGCTCACGCTGGCCTCCCCAGTATTCAAACAGATTCCTTTTTTAGAAATAAAAGTACCTGGCCTCTGTGATACATAACTGTGAGTCATCCAGTGGATGGATATTAAAGAACTATAAAAACATGCTTCAAGTGAGTTTTTCATGTTGTTCCAGAGCACACTCTAAATTTGGACTCATTTGAAATTGAAGTGAAAGGCTGTGTCCTGGTGGAACATTCTGGTTGATGCTACTTTGAGTTGTCTTTTCGAGCGGGCAGGGTCAGCCTCACCTGGCCAGAGGCGCTGGGCTTACTTGCATCCTCCTCTGAAATGCTGGCCTCTCTTTCATATATCCACAACAGTAACCAGTTTCTGATGTTTGACACTTTGGGACAAAAGGCCTCAAGGTTTAGTCATGGCAGTGTGAGCCGAACTTGGTAGGTAAATTCGGGTTTATTTACAGATTTATATTAGTGTTTGGTAATATTTGGGCAGATGAGAGCATGTGTGCTAAGTCACTTCAATCGTGTCTGATCTTTGCGACCCCATGAGCTGTAACCTGCCAGGCACCTCTGTCCATGGGATTCTCCAGGCAGGAGTACAGGAGTGGGTTGCCATGCCCTCCTCCAGGAGATATTCGTGACGCAGGGATCAAACCCATGTCTCTTACGTCTTCTGCATTGGCATGTGGGTTCTTCTTTGGGAAGCCCCCGAAGTCAAGCATGAGTGCCAGCTAATTCCAAGATGGCTCACAGTGGGGAAGTCATGAGAGGAACAAGTTACTCGGCTGGAGCAGCCGAAAGTGACGACCCAGAACTTGATGGTATCTTAGGGGATGTCAGTTTTGGCCTGTCTTGCATGTGTGTCTAATTATAGTGTCACATACAGTAAGTTGCAGTCCTAAAATGTGCTGTGTGCTCTTTCTTCCAAATGCAGTACGTGGGACAAACAAGGATGGCAGAGCTCATGCCCAGCCAAGAGTTAACAGGAGTTTATAAGTGTTGTTAAGAAAAAACAAACGTTCCCGGGTGTTTTGTTGTTGTTGTTTTGTTCATGGTTGAGACTCTTAGGTACAGAGAGGTTGCCATTCCTTCTGTGTTACCATGGAATTGTAAACATCGGCATCGTGGACCTTGCTTGGTTCAGTGTTACTGCCCACAGCTTGAGGGCAGTATCTGGTGTGTAGCTGATGCTCGGTCAGGATGTATCTTTGAATCTCTGATTTTGAAAATCACCATGCCAAGGAGTGTATATAGCAGTCACATTCAATCTTGTTTAATTTGAACAAGTTATGTTCCTTTTGCTGTTGGCCTTTTTGAATTTATGAACAGAAATAAATTTGGAATGGGCTTGGCCATTTGAATTTTTATTTAAACTGATGTCTCAAAGAACTCTGAATAAAACCTGCTATGATTGTTTTGTATAGAAAGCTTAAAGAGATTATTACTACTTAAATGTTACATATTGTGTGGTTTCCTGATTATTAAAATGATACATTTGCTTATATAGAACAGTGACAGAATGAGACAGGCGGGAAAGGGAGGAGGAAGGAATTATTAAAATCATAAAAGGAAGGCTTCTTTCTTTACAGGATAAGTGTGTTTTGTCATTGGCGTCTTCACTTGTTCCACAGCCTGAACCGGTCCTGGTTGAGCTGGGAGCTGACTGTGCTCACTTATAATAAACTTGTTGATAAGAAGAGTGAGTCTGTCTGTGCTTTCTTCATAATTATAACCTCACCTTTCTCCTCACCAGCTGAGAAGTTAGACTGAAACTTTAGTAGGAGGGACAGTGCCTTTGGATTCGTGAACACAGGTTTTATAAAATCACTAGTGTTTTATTCCTGACATCTGCCAGGTTATTCAAAATAAAAGGCTGAAGAGCATTTTGGTGAAAAGGACAAATGTTGCACATGTTGAAGTTGAGTGAATACTTTGTGATTTGGTTTCAGCGGATCTTAGACCAATCATGATGCCAGCTTACTCTCTGTGGGTACTGCCGTGGAGCTATCTGCAGTTCTCAGGAGAGTCTCCCTCGTCTGGATTACTTATTAAAAAGTACACTAACATATGCCATTATCCCCACTCCACAGATGGGGAAACTGAGGTACAGAGTTGTTAAGTAGCCCAAGGTGTAGAGTTAGTTAAGGAATGGGGTAGATTGAATCTAGTCCCTGGTCCATCCTCATAGCCACTTAGCTTTAGCTGTTTTCAATTAAATAATTCAGTAGACATGAGTGTAAATGAATATAGTTTATTTTTTACGTGACTTATCAAATCAGACCCATTATTTTCCATGCCGTCTACGGAGTCTGATGGTATGAAAGCTGTTTCCTGTGTTTGAGTGAGTTTTCTGCCCTCTTTCTCATCCTTTTCCCCTGCCCCAATGCTGATGACTTACAGATAACAGCTTTTCACTCTAAACCGTTTTTCTCCTTAACCCTTTGATGTTTTTCAGTGTTTCTGCTATAATTCCTCTGGTTTCCAGGTTGGCCTAGTGAATTGAATCCCATGTTGCCTGGGAACGTCTGGGTGGGGAGAATTTAGTGGTGCAGATCCAGTGGAAATACCGTGAAATGAGCCCATGCCCTTGTGTGCACAGTGACTGTATTTTTAGCAGTTGAGCTTTGGCTCACTGTAGTGAAAATGTTTTTCCATGAATAATTCTTTAATGTTGGTCTTGGGTTTTTACTACAGATGTTGAGAATCTGGCTCTGGTTCTCCCTTTAAAAACGCATAGGAGTTGCCAGCTTGGTACGAGAGTTGTGGAATTGCATTGCTTTAGGTTTATGTTTATTTTTACTTTTAGTTCTTCTGTTATTTTTTAATATTGTACTAGTACTGAAAAAGGTGTCAACCCTTAGTTATTCTGCATTAAGTCCAAGCTTTAGTGAAGATGTTGGCTTCTGATTTGTGGTACTGTCTACTTTTGAGTACCATGTAGAAAGAAGTCTGGTGTTTCTGCTGCCATGATTTGATGAAGTACCCAGTACCCTTCATGATATACTTATTATCAAATTTGGATGAAAATCCGAAGCCCAACTAGAAGTGGAATGATTCTGAGGTTTCTATCTCTTTCCAAACACCCAGTATTTCTGTAGAACTGGATTGGAGAGGGCAGGGAAAGGGTTAACCTTGAAACAAAAATGGCTGTTGCTCTTCATCATAAATAAGTGCTTGACCTGGGAGAATTTGCTGGGTGATTCTCACCCTAGATGGTATGTACGACCAAGGCGCGGTATGAATTTACAGATGAGTGCAGTTCTCCTTCATGCTTCCAGGAATGTATTTTGTGTTATTTCTGCCCAGGTTTAAACAGGTCTGTAGTTCTTCTGCAGAGAGCGAGATGCTGTAGTTCTGAAAATCTTCAGAGGTTAGTTCGTATCTGGCACAGACAATTGGCCTTTTTTGGTCAACAGAGCTAGTGTACGTAGTAGTTAGTGGATGGATCTATGAAGAGAAGTTTACAGGCTTGGTCTCTACTGGAGGCTCCTAATATGAAGAGGGGAAAGACATCCCAGGAAAGAGATGGATGTCTTAGTCCCCAGCAGCCACTGCTGACCTATGACCCTGCTGTGGGGCACCAGGGCGGACCTGTCTGCCCAGGTGTGCAGGGAAGCCTGGGGACTGACAAAGGCAATCTCATCAAATGGAGGCAGTCTGAAGAGAAAGTCATCTGTAAAATCAATCACTTACACAGATTTTAAAAAACAATATTGGTGAACCTCTTAATCAAAAGAGATCGTTCTGAAAATGTGTGTTTGTGAAGCATGTCTGTTCCTAAAGAAATATGAGCCAATCGAAGGAGAACTTGGACCAGGCTGCCTTTCAAGCGTCCTGCTTGTGGCCTTTTTGCAGACACGCATGGGTTTTGGTTGGCTGAGCATGCATTTACTCAGTTCCTGCCTGTTCAAATGATTCAAGTATGTGAAATTTCCTATAGCTATTTCTTTAATTTGCCTTCTCTCCCCCCTCTTCATTTAGTTGAGGCCAGACTCAGGTGCGTGGGACACTGGCTTGTGGCACTTCTAACCCTTTGTAAATACCCGTCTCCCCTGCATCCCAAGAACTCACTATATTTTGTTTAATTCCTCCTCAAAAAGAAGTGAATGACTGGCCTAGTCTATTCACAAGTGACTCAGGAAGAATTTACGCAGACACGCCTACATTTGACACCTGTGGCCTTTGTAAAGAAAGCCAGATAACGCTGCATAGTAATTTAATCAGTTGTAGCCACATAAGTGCTTCTAGGATTTCCCTCTTAAATTGGGTAACCATAGCCTTCCCCTGAGATTGATACATATATAATTAATTAAGTAACCCAGCAAGTTCTCCTGGAAAGGGGAGAAAGGCAGGTACAACAGCCCTGCCTTTGCAGTCTCTGCTCCCACCCCATGCCGCCCCCAGGGGCGTGGTGCCGGGTAGGGGAGGCCCTGGACCACAGGGTGTTGACCAGAGGCCTGTCCATTATATGTCTGCCCCTGGGTTCCACCCCGTGGGGCAAGGCTGATGTATTTCATAGTGTGTATCAAAAAAGCCAGTTGGACAATCATGGGTCAAATGCGTAGGGACGTTCACTATGACGATAAAGTAGACAGTAGTCAGGACTTAGAGAATTAGGCCACAGTCGAAAAGTACACTGGAAAAGAGAATTATATTAGGAGAGAATTAGTAGAATAGCTCTGCTTCTTCATCGTGAAAGTGTGTTGATTAACCTCTGTATTCAATAACCCCAAACAGCTCATTTATTGTCTAATGTTTACATACACACTCTCTTTAAAAATAAGAAAACGCTAAACATATTAGAGGATGTTGGCATATCAAAGATGTAGAAAAAGTAGAAGGAATTTAGAAAGATGAGAATTAGGTGTTAATGGATCCTAATGTAAATAAGAGGAGTTGAGGAAGATCCACACATCTGATCCTTGCAGATAATGCGGTTGAATTGTAAAGAGAGGAATGTGTTCAGTGTTAATAGTGATGACAGGAATAAAGGGTGCTTTCATCTGCTGAGTGCAATACATATACGATCTCATTCAGATATAAAGGAAGTGCCCCCAGTCCCTTCTTGGAACCCTAAAGTGCTTGTTTGCATGCTCAGTCGCTCAGCGGTGTCCGACTCTTGGCAACCCCATCGACTGTAGCCCACCAGGCTCCTCTGTCCATGGGATTCTCCAGGCAAGAATTCTGGAGTGAGTTGTATTTTCCAGGGTATCTTCCCAACCCAGGGTTTGAACCTGTCTCCTGCCCTGCAGGCATAATATCAAATAATTCGTTGTACACACCAGAATATTCTTAAGAATGAAAGTGAATGCTATTGATTACTGTGCTGGGACAGCCGGTATCAGTCAGAAAGAACTACCTGTAAGGAAGTTAGTTAAAACAGTATACTTGGACCTGCTCATTCACTGATGGTAACTTGGGCTTTTTCCACAAACATTTACTTGTCAAGAATAGAAGAGGGAAGGGTCTGTGTAATAGCAGTACAGCAGCTCGTTGACTTTATCTGGTTTGTTATTGATTAAACCAAAATTCTGTGTGGACATAACTTGTCCTCAGAGCAGAGTTTGAACTGCCCTTTAAGTCAAAGTTGTAAAACCTTGAGTGTGCTTTTACAGGTTAGAAATGGTGACTTTGCAACACACAGTTTACTTTGAAGGTAAAAGAGTGATGATAGTGAAGGGAAAGCGCCATATATGGCATTGTTATAACAGCTGATGAGATTCGGAAAACGGGGTATGTGAGAAAGCTTTCTGCCGGTGGTGGGAGGAAATGGAGGCCCTACTAGGAAGTAACTCAGAAATCTGTCAATAATTGCTCTGATTACAGGAGTTCAGATTTGAAAATGTCTGCAAAATTGCATTTCCATGCAGCTTCTCTTAATAACAATTTTGAATTGATGTTTATGTGAGATATGATGGTAAAGAATCTGTCTACAATGCAGGAGACCTGGGTTTGATCTCTGGGTTGGGAAGATCTCCAGAAGAACGGCATGGCAACCCACTCCAGTATTCTTGCCTGGAGAATCCCCTTGAACAGAGGAGCCTGGAGGGCTACAGTCCATGGGGTGCAAGAATCAGACACAACTGAGCGACTAACACATTTATGTGTTATGTATATTGTTGCACGGTCCTCAGTTTGGATCTGTATTATTTCCTCACAATTCAGTGCATTTTTGTTAGAAGGGCTGTGGAAGTGATGTCGTGGTCTTCTCTGTGTGTTTTGCCAGGAGGCACACCTTGTGGGTACGTCTGTCCCGTTACTGGCGACATGAGCTGTGATCACTTGGGGTGGTTCCTACAAATCTCTGTTGTAAAAATTAGTAACTTTCCCCTTTGTAATTAATACATATCTTATGGGGATTTTCTTTGAAATGGTATAACTATCTCATTTTTTATTCTTTCCCCCGTTAATTTTTTTGCCCATTGTTAATTTTTGCGTGTCTGTTTTTTGCCAAATGGTAATTTTCTAATTCTTTCTCTTTGATTAGTTGGAATCCTTCTGTAAGAGTGTGCCCTTCTCATTTACTTATTTGTATTAGAATAGACTCAGAGATTATTGTTTTGTTCTGTTGATTATTATCCATTCTCATCATTATTTCTGTTCCAGTTGTTCCAAGTTGGCCAGTGGGAGCCTATTTAAGTTTCAATTTGTTCTGAGCACTTTCTGAGCTCTTTGTACTTTTTTCTAAGCACTTCCTAACTTTTTTGGTCTATTCTGTTTTAGTTGGTGGTGTGTACCTGGAATTGCTATTGTACTAGGTTTCATGTAAACTTATGTACACATCTGTGACTAAATACATTTAAAAAATTCTCTCACTTTATTTAAACGTTAATGGTGGTTGCCTTTAAATTGTGGAATTACTGGATATCTATATTTCTTTCTGGAAAAAAAAATTGACCGGTTTCATTTCTGTTACTTTTCTCAGGGGAAAAACACCTTAAAAATAAAAGAACCCAGCAGATATTAGTTGTGATTGGAAATCACACATCTTGGGGGCTTCCCTGGTGGTCTAGTGGTTAACACTCTGCTCTCCCAGTGCAGGGGGTACTAGTTTGATCCCTGGGCAGGGAACAGAGATCCCACATACCATGTCTTGTGGCCAAATTAAGAATAAATACGGGTGCATGCTCAGTTGTGTCTGACTCTTTGCAGCTGTATGAACTGTAGCCCACCAGACTCCATTGTCCATGGGATTTTCCAGACAAGATTATTGGAGTGGGTTGCCATTTCCTCATCCAGGGGATCTTCCCGACTCAGGGATTGAACCTGCATCTCCTGAATGTCCTGCTTTGGCAAGTGGGTTCTTTACCACTTGAGCCATCAGGGAAGTCAAAGATAAATAAAAAGGAGGGAGTCGAAAAGATAGAAAAATATTCATTAAAAAAAAAAAAAAGGAAGAAACCACACATCTCTAAGTCTAACAAAGTGTCCTGCCTGTCCTTTGGGAAGATGTGCGTTTTTTGGTTATGTTGTATGTGAAGTGTGTACTGTCACTCAGTGCCAGTCTGATGGGCTGAAATGATCTTTCTGCCTTTAGAATTCATGACCTCCTCAATCCTGTGGTCTCCTCCTTGTGACCCATGAGACATGTATCTGCCTGGAAGGCTAAGTGACTTGTCCAGAGTCAGAGAGAGAAAACTGAGAGTAACTTAAACCCCCTAATTCTGAATCCACTGTTCTCAGAAAAACCTTAAGACTGTTTTTGTTTGTTAACCACTTTCTAGCTACAAGGTAGGTACTGCATGGAGTGTTAAAGAGCCGTCAGCTTCCAACTTGTCTATGCCTCTCACTGGATAATAACTGCAGAACTTTATATGCAGAAGTCAGCAAAGACCATTTTGGCTGTGGTGGGTGATTACCCACCTCAGGTGACCCCGAATGGGCTTCTTGGTAGACTGTAGTTGTGAAATGCTGGTGAATCTGTTGCACAGTGTTCATCTTGTAATTACGCTCTATAATTGTGAAAACGTGGTTCGGTTGATGGGGCTTCCGAGGGTGGCTCAGTGATAAAAGAATCCGCCTGCCAGTGCAGGAGCTGCAGGTTCGATCCCTGGGTCAGAAAGGTCCCTAGAGGAGGAAATGTCAGCCCACTCCAGTATTCTTGCGGGATAATCCTGTGACCAGAGGAGGCTGACGGGCTGTATAGCCCATGGGGTTGCAAGGACTGAAGCGACTGAGAACGCACGCAGTTGGGTTGGTAGAATGGAAGGCTGGTGAATTTGTGCATGGTGCTGGTCGTGTGTGTGTGTGTGTGTGTGTGTGTGTGTGTGTGTGTGTGTGTCTGTGTGTGTGTGTGTCTCTGTGTGTGTGTGTCTCTGTGTGTGTGTGTGTGTCTGTCTGTGTGTGTGTCTGTGTGTGTGTCTGTGTGTAGGTGCTTTCTGTTTGTCTTGTCCTCAGCCCCAGGCATAGCACCCCTCACACGGCAGGAGTGCAGTAAAAGCGAGAACGCCCTTCACCTCTGTCTGCAAGACAAGTGCTGTCTTGTCGAGTTGGGCCCCCTCTTGATCCATTTCTGTTTTTTAAAAGAACATTTAAAGACCCAGTTCCTAAAACAGTTATATCATTAGTCAGGGCTTTTGGTCGCAAGCAGTAGAAAAATGTCCGTAACCCATGATAAGCATCTCTGATAGTAACAATAGCACATATTTGTCATGAACTGTGGAGGGCCTGAGAGCTTTTTCTCTACGTGCGAGCTTCAAGATGAGCCTGCCACAGTTTGATGAATGCCGACAGGAGACACAGAGTCCTGGGTCAGAGACAAAGGACGTTTATTACTCATGGTAGTAACAGTTGTCATGGTATCAGCATTTTTTGGCACCAGTTCTAGAAAACCCGACCTCCCCAGGATGACGTGCAGGAGGCCATCAGCACTGTCCAGCCAGTGGCTCCCATCACAGGAGAGGATCCTTGAATTTCCGGTACCCGAATCATTTCTACTGGACGGTAAGCCTGGCTGCTCTTGACTCTGCAGAGAGATCTCTCTGCCTTCCAATCCTGTGAGCACACCTGCCCTTCACTCTGGAGGGAGTCATCGTCTCTATCTTCTCAGTCCATTTGCCATAAAATTTTCCTTGTAATGAAGCTCTGGAACAAATGCAGTGACTGCTCACTTGATATGTAGATTCCTGAGAGACCCCTGGTCCCTGCCCAGGCTCTGCCAACAGTATGCATTGTGGAAACATAGAAAACAAAGGGAAAAATGTCACTAGAATCTTGCCATTCTAAGATAATCACCATAAAGTTATGAAATACATACTTCTATTGTTTTATCTCCATAAATATAGGTGTTTATACACGGCATCAATTTCATGCATTGCACATAAACGTGTACGATACATATACAACTTAAAACTGGAGTTTTTTCTGCCAACATTGTATTTTGCCAGTTTCCCTCTCCAGCCACCTGGCTCTGCTGGACGTGGTGAGGCATCGGTGCCCAGTCTGCCAGTCCTCTGGGCCCTGCTATCTGCCTCGCACTCAGTTGTACTGAGTATAGAATCAGTGTTTGAGAGAGTCAAGAAGTTTCAGATCATTTGGTCCAGCCCTTTCGTTTAAGGTGTTAATGCTCTCGTCTCACATAACTACATTTTCCTGAGACCTTCCGGAAGCAGCAGCACAACCTTAATGCGGAACTTGGGGCACCGTGAGAAGCTGGCGGGTTAGCCACGTTGCGTGAGTGATCCTACCCCTGAGGTTGAACCATAAGTAGGAGGGCCTTTGCGTTGGGCTCTGACTAGGTTGTACAAATCTGGGATCAGGCGCTTCGAACCTCTAAATCCTTGATCCTGTCCAGTCAAGCCCGCAGTTGACTATTGTCAAAGCAAAGCAAAAGACCACCTTTGCGTATACCTGTAAGTAACCTCAGACCCCTCAGGAGTCAGACTGGTGGTCGCGGAGTAAATGGGTGCCTTGGGACCTCCTTACGCAAATGGGCGTTAGTTTTAAAACTTATTCTTCCAGTCAGACTCAATTCTCTGTGAATAGTAGCAAAAGAGTTCATTTTCAGCATATATATATATGTACATTTATATAGACATACATATATATATACACATTTCAGTGCAGATGCACACACACTTCTTTCAGTTTATTAAAGACTATAGAAAAGTCTTTTTCTGTAAAGTATTTCCCCAGACCTGAAACTCAGGGTGTTAAATTTTCATATTTCTAGGTTCCATTAAAGACAGTTGTGAAGTATTTATATTAATAAAATTTGCCTTGATTTAAAAAATATTCAGTACTCTTAGATTCTGGATTAAGGCAGAATTGCTAAACACTCTTTTCAGTGGTGTCTTTTGGGTAGACACAAAGCCGTTTTATCTGCTTTCAAGAAAACATTATTCTTTGTTGAATGATTTAAGCCTATTGGTTCTTGGAAAATTACAACGGTATGCTGCCTTCAGACAAGAAAACGAGTTCCAGCTTCTTTTCCTAAGAAGAGGTGGTTGTTAAGGATCATTTCTACAGCCCTGCGGTCATTCTAGTGACTGACTCAGGGAGCAGGTATCTGGGCAGCCTGTTGGGCTGTGGCACTGTGTGTTCTTGTTACCCGCTCTTTTCTCGGTCCCTGCCCCTCTCCCTCCCCTGCTAGCCCCGAAGAGGAGACTGAGGGCCGGATGTCACATCACTTACACATCACTTTCGGGCTCTGCTGGTCTTCAGCAGAGCCGGCGTCTGGAAGTGTGCTTTTCCTTTGGCCTGACCCTTCCCCTGGCTGGATCTGCTTTCTTCAGCTAGATGCAGTGCTGCGCCCTCGCCCAGAAAGGGAGCTGGGGAGAAGGCATGGGGTGGAGCCCGTTGGAATGGGTCAGGACAGACTTGAGGGAGAGAATGTAGCCCTCACTGGGGAGCCTGAGTCAGCGGCTGTGATTAGGAGGGGCCCCCCTCCCCGCCCCCGCCTTGAGATAGAGGGCTTCCCTGGAGCTCAGCTGGTAAAAAAATCCGCCTGCAGTGTGAGACCTCTGTTCGAGCCCAGTGTCAGGGAAATCCCCTGGGGAAGGGATGGGCTACCCACTCCAGTCTTCTTGGGCTTCCCTGGTGGCTTAGACAGTAAAGGATGCACCTGCAATGCGGGAGATGTGGGTTCTGTCCCTGGGTAGGGGAGATCCCCTGGGGAAGGGAACAGCTATCCACTCCAGTTTTCTTTCTTACCTGGAGACTTCCACGGACCAAGGAGCGTGGCAGGCTACAGTCCATGGGGTTGCAAAGAGTCGGACACGACTGAGCGACTTTCACTGCACTTCCATGAGATAGCTTCATCTAGGGATCAGGGCACAGACCTCCACTAACCAGAGCAGGGTCATGATGGCAGTGCCCCAGCCCTGAGCCCCAGTTCCGACCTTGGCTTCTGGGCTTCCATAGTGGGGGAGGACCAGACACTGTGTCCGAGGGGCTTTGCCTACTGGCACCCAGACAGCTGGCCCTGCCCTCACCCCTCCCTTCCTCGCCATCAGTTGGTGCCTTCATTCTGATTGTGAAGGACGCTCAGGGTCCCAACGCCCTCCCCGCTCCTTCCCCATCCTTAGGTGGTCACAGCTCAAATGTCCCCTGCTGCAAGAAGGTTTCTTTGACCCCTCAGATTTGGAGACTCTCTTACAGGATCCTGTCCTTAATCTCTAAGTGTGCTTGTCAAATCGAATACTTACTGTGCTAATGATAGGTTTTATTTCAGTCTCCCCAGCCTCTGAGTATTCTTCCGGAGGCAGGGAGTAAACATCTGTATTTCATATCTGGATTTCCAGGGCACATCCAGTATTATTGTGATTGTCCAGTAAATACCGACTGACTTAAGTGGCTTAGGTTTAGCATTTTCCTCTTTGGCCCCAGGTCAGCTACAGAATTGGTGCCTGGATCTGCAGGCAGAGATTGAAAGACCTACCAGCTGTAGAGTTGTTGCGGGAGGCACATCTAATTCCAGTAAGAGGAAAGATACTGGGCTTTGGGGTTCACAGTGCATAATAAGGCCATTCATCCCATAAGAGTGCCTCCTTTCAGTGTCTGCTTTGGTGTGGTGAACTGATGTGAGATAATATTTTCAGTTCCAGCGTATGAACAAATTGCCCATTTATAAGTCAGTTTTTCCTCTCTTTTATTAAATGACTGAGATTTGCTTTTTCAAAGTTAGCTAAAAATTCTCTTGCCACATTAAATGGTGTTTTGAAAAAATCATTATTCTTTCAAAGATAATTATAAACTTATTTCTGCTCTGCATTTACGTTTTGGAGTAACTTAAGATTTTTGCTTCTGTTTACTATGCAACCAAAGTATAATGTGTTAAAACTGTACCTAAGCCATAACAGTACTTATAAATTATGCTTTTAAATTGGACTTCTAACACTGAATTGACTACAGGTGAATGCATTGCATCTTTACTGTAACACTTTGCTCAGGTCACATCCTGTTTAAGCTGTTTGGTTGTATTACTTGTTAACCTTGAGGATTAGGTGTAATTGCTCTGACAACAGAACCTTTTCCTGGAGGGTAGAGGAGATATGGTCTGAGAGGATCCCTTTCTTGGATAAAGGCAGAGGCTCTTTTTATTGCTTTGATTAGTCAGATTTACTTTGAAAATACTAATAAATTAGTTCTGCTCACTTACTAATTCTGAATAAATTGTTCATTTTTCTTAAAGTATTGATTGGAAGACCTATATTAAAGCAGAAACACAGAACATTGAAAATCTGAGTCCAGAAGTGTAAGTGGGCCTGAGTACTGATCATGGTTACTTCTTTTTGACAGTTTCAGGAAAAACAATGAAAATGAAAGTCACATGTAAGGCCAGCGCAACTGACATTTCTAGGCTATTCTTAGGCCCTATAGGCAAGTTGAAGTAATTTTCAATATCAATGTTTCTTGTGTGAATACTAGTATGTCGGTTCCAGTCATTTATAATTTTATTTATAATTTTTAAAAACCACCCAGTCAACCCACAGAGTCATGAGAAACCGGAATTCGTTGTTTTGAGTGGACTGTTATGTGGTAGACCCCTGATATTCTAGGTCTGTTCTTTTTAAACCTGGCGTAACCAGGTTTCTTCATTCCACTCTCCCTTCTGTGGCAGCGAATGGCTGACTGGCGCCCCCAGTTCTGCCCTGTTGTGAGAGGATGACCGGGCACTGGGTCGAGAATCTCCAGACAGCGTGCCACAGGCGCATCGTGGGCAGCTGGTTCTCTCTTTTTTTGTTTCTTAAATTACGGAAGTGTGATAACATATATAGGAGATTTGGAAAAATCCATGTCAAAAGATACTTGAAAATATTCCTACGTGGGCATTTTCAAAAGAGAGCTTTCGGCTGCCTTTGGGCACTGGCAGCGTTTCCGGAGTGCGTGGTGGAGTAAGTAAGTCTGCAGCACCCCAGGGTGAGTCCTTTGAAGGTGACCGTGGTGGAGGATTCACTGTGGCGTCTCTATTAAAAAAGTAGATACTAATAAAAGGAAAAATAAACAGCTTCATTCCTTGTTTCCAGAAACACTCCCCCACCCGGGCCAAGGACTGCCATGCAGACATCCTCTTAGTCATCTTATTCTGACAGTCCTCTTCAGAATCACGTGGCGGGGTGTGGGGGGGCGGTGACATTTCACAGAACAAGTTTCCTGGTCAGCTCTTTCTGGTTCTGTGGTTATAATAGAATAATATGGATGGATTCCATTGGAATAATACAATGAAGACAGAGGTATCGTATTCAAATTCCCTTTCTGTAAGTCTTGGTATAAAATGTTAATATATGCTTTTAATAATTCTGTTATCCATCCAGGGTGCTTCTCAGTGTCCTCAAGCACGTGAGTGACCTGTAGAAGGGCCGCGAGCCACCTGCTCTGGGAGCGTCTGTGGGGCGCTGTCCCCGGGTGTGAGGGACTCTCTGTAGCGGGTGGTTAGACGGGGCGGGCGCAGGCTGGTTCTCATCGGAGAAGCACGAGAAGGGGCGGGCAAAACCCGGGGAGGAAGGTGAGCTCGGGTTGATGGCCCCGTCGAATGCGTCGTTTTTTCTCGTTTTGTTTCTGTCTTGTGATGTGGCATCTTAGAGGGCACGTGCCACTGATGTTGCTGCGCTCTCTGCGGGGCCTCGAGGATGTCTTCAATGATTCTAGATCTCGACGAGAGGACAAAAAACCGTCAGTGAGGGTTTTGTGTTTTTCTAGAGTTTGATAAAGGTGCTAGAGCGTGCCACTAGCTGTAGATGTCTAAAAGCCGCCTATGCGTTTTATTTCTTAGGACGTGCTTGTTTGGAATGGTGTGTCTTGTTCGAAGCCAAAGAAGTGTCATTGGCGATTGTGCTACCGCATGGCTTCGCCTTGACCTCACGCGGTAAAGGCCGCCTTGGAGGCGGTCTGTTTACTGCACCCGGAGTCTGGGAGCCGAGCGCGGGCTGCCCGCCCTGTGGGGTATGCTCAGAGGAGGTTGTCCTCGTCTCAGGAGGGTCGGCAGCTTATCGGAAGCAGGGTCCTGGCCCCTTGGGGCCCGGAGAGGTGGACCGTCGTTGTGTGGTCAGCGCGGGGCAGCATGGTGTACGTCTAAGTGCCCTCCAGTTCCGTGAAGAGTATCTAATTGAATGGAGATATGGAGAAACAAATGATAAAAATGTCATTCCAAACAAGATTTGGGGAAGGGGCGGTCTGAACCCGGACTTGTCGTGAGCGGGTCTCCTCCCACCAAAATGTCACTCCGCTTTTCAGACACAAGTGAAATGACAACGACAGTGTAGGGCGGGCAGCGACCCTGTGGGTGCTGGTTGGGAAGGAGAGGCTCTGACCCGGGCAGGTCATTCGCCTCCGCCTTGCCTCAGTTTCCCCACTGTCGAGTGGGGACGGTAAGAGCATAGAGAGGCAGGTTATGATGGCCAAGTCACTTCATCCTGTCCGGTGCCTCCAGCACGCCCCGGCACCGTGTCTGCGTTGTCTGTGTTTTATTAATGATCATTGTCAGGCTCGCTGGAGGCCTGGGGGCCCGGAGTCACTCCTCTTCTTCAGGTGCAGGCCCACCTTTTCTGCCTGCTCCCTGTGCCCCGCGCCCCCCAACCCCGCCCCTAGCCGCAGTAGAGACCAACTTCAGGATTCGTGGTGCCAAAGAAGGGCCTCCGGATTCAGGAGGACACAAGGTTTTGTTGTCCTGATTTTTCAGCGATTGCCAGAAGAAGCCAAAGAACCGGGTTGTGCAAGCCACAGCTGCCGGAAGTGTCTGCTTCGGGGCCTGAGCTCCGAGGACACGGGGCGGGCGGAGCGATCCCTGGGCTGCTCGTGTAGGCCGGAAGTTCTCTGGCAAGTAGAGCTTGTTATCCAGAGAAGCAGCAAGTCAGAACTCATCAGCACGGTGAAGCGGCTCCCGTTTTGGCTCAGAAATACTCCCAGCTCTGAACAGGAGTGGGTTCCTGAAGTTGGCTTAACGATCAAATATATTGTTCATTATATTTGGTTCAAAATGAAGGCCTGCCTTGTTTCTAAAGTTTATTGGCCACGGATGGAAGGTTAAAAGCTTCTGTCGAGAAGTGGACATCTTTCTGTTGTAATTAAACTTAATTTGCGAAGAACTGCATACCACACTCCACAATACTCATTAATTTTTGTTATCTGGCCACTGTGTTGTTAAAGGCACCACGTATAACAGTTACTAGCCCATTCTAGAACATGCCTTTTTTTTTTCTCCCTCACACAAGATGCTTGTTAGAAAAAGAAGCTTCTTTAAAACAATTAAACGTGTTGCTGGGCTCCTCCAGATGTTTTGCTCTGGTTTTGGGCACTTGGTATTCTCTGCACTGAACTTGAGGCCGGACTGTCCAGTTGTTGCTCCTCTCGAGAAGTTTACCTCGGCCCTGTCTCTAACCAGGAGGCTCTCCGAGGGCTCAGCAGCCCCCTTTCCTCACGTCCTCCTAAACCTCCAGGACGTCTCTGGCCGCGCGTCCATCGTGGCATATGTACAGCCTGACACTTGGCTGCCTGCTCCTGAAATTTGTCACTGTTTTGACGATACCTTTGTGAAGCTAGTGCAGGGCTAAAGTACACATTCACTGTCTGAGTGAGACGAAGCCTACAGTTGGGCATGTAGCATTTTGAAACCGCTTTATTATATTTTATTCCTAAGTACTGCAAAAAATAAAAAATTAAACTCGCTGAAATACAAGTACTTATCTGGTGTTTTGGTTTAGATTTTTCTGTTTGTGTGCCTTTAACTATATAGAAGCATATGTAATCACTTTTTAAAGGAGTTTATTACTGGTTTTATTACTAGTAATACTAATTTATTACTAGTTTGTTTGTTTTTTTTTTTCTCCACCAAGGACCAAGTTATGGAAACATTTCACAAAACTAAGTGTAAAACTTCTAGAAGACGGCATAAGGGAACATCTTTGTGCTTCAGGGTTCAGCAGGATTTCTTAGATACAAAAAACATGAACAGCAGAAGAAAAAGTCAATAAATTGAATATCAAATTTTAAAAAGTTTGTTTTTTATAGTATGCTATTAAGAAAATGACAATACAAGTCACAGATCAGGAGAAACTACTTGTAAATCATATATCCCATAAAGAATCTGATTAGATGAAGAACTTTTACAACTCAGTAGTAAGAAAATGACTAAACTAAAAATTAGCAGATTTGAACAGACACTTCAGCAAGGAAGATATGGGGGGCAAATAAACACATGGGGAAATGTCCAGTATCATTAGTCACTAGGAAAGTGCAAATTTAAACCACAGTGAAATACTACTACCCATCTTCTACAATGAGCTGTATTGAAAAGATGGACACTACCAAGTGTTGGTGAGGATGTGGAGAAACTAGAAGCCTTGTAAATTGCTAGTGGGAATGTAAAATTATACAGTCACTTTGGAAAACAGTTTGCAGTTTCTTAAAAAGTTAAACATAACGTTTTCCACATGAACCAGCAATTCCACTTCTAGGTATCTGCCTCAAGAGAAGTAAAAACATATGTTCATGCAAAGGTTTTCATACAAATGTTCAGCATTACTCCTAATAGCCAGAAATGAAACAGTCTAAATGTCTATCACTGGTGAATGGATAGACAAGATGTGGTATGTCATTTCCTTACAGTGCAATTCCCCAATGACAAGCAAACTTCTGACGCATGCCGCACAAAAGATGACCCTCAGTGAGAGAAAGCAGCCAGACTCTAAATACTACATATTGTGTGATTCCATTTGTGTGAGATTTCTAGAAAAGGCAGAAGGTGGGAGCCAGTCAGCAGTTGCCTTCGCTAGGGGTAGGACAGAGGACTGCCTGCAGAAAGGCACAAGGGAAATTTTGGGTTGTTGCAAGTATTCTAAAATTGATGGGGATGGTGTGTGTGCATGCTAAGACGCTTCAGTTGTGTCCAGCTCTTTTTGACCCCATGAACTGTAGCCCTCCAGACTCCTCTGTCCATGGGATTCTCCAGGCAAAAATACTGGAGTTTGTTGCTATTTCCTTCTCCAGGGGATCTTCAGACCCAGGGATCAAACCCATGTCTCCTGAGTATCCTGCATTGGCAGGTGGATTCTTTACCACTTTGTTACCTGGGAAGCATGGGGATGGTGGTTGCATAATTATAAATTTACTGAAACTCATTGAACAGTCTACTTAAAATGGGTAAATAGTTTAGGAAATGGTGCAGTCAAAATTTATCTGACAAACTGCAATTTGCAAAACGCATTCCCATTTGCTGTTTCATGCAGTTCTGAGAGGTAGATGTTATATTCATTTTCTAGAAGAGGAAACTGAGGACCAGTCATGGTAAATTATTTTCAGGTCTCAGAGTCTTAACTTGGCAGACCCAAGTGGCCATTTAGGCGTTCTGATGACAACATCCTAAGTGCTCAAATGAGTGAATTTTAGGATATATAAGTTTCACTTCATTGAAATACCTCATGATGTGTTTTAAAGAATATATCACGAACACCTTTCTATGTTAGGAACTGTTTTGGCCATCAGATCTTAAAAATTTTATTGGAACATTTTAGGCATTCATAAAAATAGAGTTGGTCGTGACCACCCATGTACTCATCACTTGGCTTCAGCGATCATTGCATGGTCTGTCTTAGTTCATTTGTTCCCTATCAGTTGGATCTCTTTGAAGCAATTCTCTGTCATTTATTCTATTGTTTTTTCTGTAGATAGGTCAGTGTGTAGGATCATCATTTGTAAGTGATTGCTTACTCTTCCAGTGTTTGTACCGTAATGTGTTAAACCAGTTGTGGATCATTGACCACTGAGGGTGAAACTTGCATATTGCTTTGGTAGATGATGCTACAAGAATCTTTATGCCTGTTTGCCAGTGCAGCTAATTGAACTGTCTCTACAGACTACAGGCCCTAGAGCTAATAAACACCCTTTGGTGTTAGTCGCTCAGTTGTGTCCAGCTCTGCAACCCCATGGACTGTAACCCGCCAGGCTCCTCTGTCCATGGGATTCTCCAGGCAAGAATACTGGAGTGGGTTGCCATTCCCTCCTCCAGGGGATCTTCCCAACCCAGGGATCTCTTCCATCTCCTGCATTGGCAGGCAGGTTCTTTACCACTAGCACCACCTGGGAAGCCCCTAAAATCTGAAACAGCGGAATATTTTGTCATGTGTCTCAAAGATTAAACCATTAAAATAAGCCTTTACGAGCTGAAGTGTATATAGCACTTGCCTTTGCAAACTCTGTTACACAAAGTTCCTTTTTGTTTGTAAATTTAAAATCTCTGTTTTAGAAATTAGGTCTTTTGGTCACCTATATCCTCTGGGCTAGATCTGAATATAGGTAGGATTTTAAAAACATTTCTTAAATAGATTTGTGTGTAAAACACAGAATATGGAGCTTTTTTAGTGTTCTGATCAAATCAGTACTGTGAGGGAAAAAAGCTTCTAAGTGGAATAAAAAGTATAAAGAGGAATATGTAGATGAAATATACAGTAGTGGCTAAAATGTATTAGTAGTTAGTAGTTTGTCGCTCAGTCGTGTCCGACTCTTTGCGACCCCGTGGACTGTAGCCTACCAGGCTCCTCCCTCCGTGGGATTCTCCAGGCAAGAGTACTGGAGTGGGTTGTCATCAGGGGATCTTCCCGACCCAGGGATCAAACCCGGGTCTCCCGCATTGCAGGCAGACGCTTTAACCTCTGAGCCACCTTCTGCTTATTGAGTTCTCAGAGGGAAACGGTTAGAAATAGATGGTCCAGGTTTCTGAGGGTGGAAGATTCCTGACCCAATGTGTCCTATGGCCCCTGTCCTGCCCCTCTTTTGGGTGGGCTGGTGGCCCCTTGGGAGAGTTACACCCCACCCGGCGCAGAGGGCCGGCTTCTTCTGAGACTGCTGGCCAGCTTCTCTAGGCCAGGGTGGAATTTCCCAGTTTTCTGATTTGGCTAAATTTGAAGAAGGTCAGAGTTGTACTGGCTTCATCCTTACCCAGGCTTCCCTGGTGGCTCAGACCTTAAGGGATCTGCCTGCAGTGCAGGAGACCTGGGCTCAGATCCTGGGTCGGGAAGATCCCCTGGAGAAGGGAATGGTAACCCACTCCAGTACTCTTGCCTGGAAAATCCCATGGACAGAGGAGGCTGATGGGCTACATTCTATGGGGTCAGACACGACTGAGTGACTAACATATCCTTAGACAGCTTTTTGCTTGAATAAAGCACCCTGTCTGTGCATTATTTGTTGAATACTAGGTGGGTGGTGTGCCTGTGTCTAGAGGAGACTGGTACACAATTCTTGGAAGTAAAATAGAATCACCATGAAACATACAGAGGTACTTTGGATACCTTTTCCTCTACTGTCAGAGGAGAGGAAATTAATAATGCAGCATTATTTCTGTAGGAAGACACTTGATATTATCAGTATAGTCCTTAATCCATGACTGGGAGAAAAAGAAGAGCAGAACCCTTTTTCCTCTGCTTGACTCCAGCCTTTATACCTTTAAGAGATTCTCGCTGTCATAATCTAGTATCTGAATGTGGAACGCACAGATATCGATTACTTACAGAAGAGGAACAAACTGATTTTTTTTGGAAAGTTGATATTAAAATAGACTTAAAAATTTAAATATTTGAAAAATAAAAACAATTTGAGCAGCTTGTTTTAAAGGAAGGTTTGCTTGCTACATGTACTCCTGTGTGCTTGTAATATTTTATATGTCAAAGGTGACATCTGTTCTTAATATTTTTAAAATAAATTCTTGACCTTGTCCCTTGGTTTGGCCTTCTCCTACCTTCACCTCGAAAGGAGTGACTATTTGTGAGAGCGTGTGCACAGTTGTGAGTCTGTAAAAACGAGTCCAGTTGCATGCACGCGTCAGACACGCATTTGCACTGCTGTCGTTGAATCACGTCTCAGGCAGGCAGGGTGTTTCACGAAGCCTGTTCAAGGTTTAAATGCTGGCCTGGGCCAGTTACACAAAACAGAAATGCCCACAGAAGGGCTGGAACAGGTAGGTAAGAATTGTTGGCGTGATTGAAGAGGAAAGAAAGAGCTAATTCTTAATTTTCCTGAATGACTGGGAGAACAAAACAATCTGACCAGGGTAAAGTCTGCTGAGCGTAGCCAGGAAGAGAGGGTTTGAAACGCCACCGCTTTATATTTTGAATTTACACATTGTGTTTGAATTTTATTTGGGCCAGGAATTTTGAGAAAGTGAGTCTTCTGTCTTTTATTTGTGCAGGACACATACTGGTTCACTTGTTTTCTAGCAATCAAAGAAACCCAAAGGGACATGCTAGGATGATGAAAGCAGTGTACAGTTAGTGAGTGATGGAGCCAAGATGAGCGGATCTACTGATAGAAAATTTATTGCCTCTAACAAAGGTTTGCTTCCCAGGTGGCTCAGATAGTAAAGAATCTACCTGCAATGCGGGAGACCTGGGTTCAGTCCCTGGGTTGGGAAGATCCCCTGGAGGGGAGGACATGGCAACCTACTCCATTATTCTTGCTTGGAGAATCCCCATGGGCAGAGGAGCTTGGTGGTCTCCAGTCCAGAGGGGTTTTCAAAGAGTAGGACATGACTAAGCAACTAAGCACAAGAAAGGTTTGAGACCTTGAGGAACAATGAGTGTATATGTTAGAGGGATTTAGAACAGGTCAGAGCCTCTTCCCCCTCCTAGATGTTGGTTTTGTGCAGATAACCTTACAACCACTGATAAGGATGAGAGGAAAACTAGCCTGCTTTGTACTTAAAAATATCAGTAATTCAAATTGGGGCAGAAAGATGCCTGTGAGTGCAATGAAGAGGAAGGGGAAAATACATTTTTCCCCCCTTTAATTCTTCCTCCCTCTCCACCTCCTCCTCCTCCCTCCCACCCCAACTCCTTGAAAATATATATTAACCTGTAATTGACTAGCTGCTGGCAAAGGAGAGCATGTAGCTTAGCAGGCCAGGGCACTGGGCTCTTCTTACTGGTTGGGTAGTGCACTTAAGCCATGTTTGTTTCCAAACTTGTTTATGTCAGGGGTACTTTTGCTATCAGTATATGTAATTCAATATTATCTAAGTGTTTAAGACATGAGTGGGAAAAGAAAAGATATCTGTAAAAGCTAAAATGAATGATATGGGAAGATTTGATAAAGGCAGTACATTTAAGGTGAGCTGTCATATCGAGTGTGGGAGAGGCCATTGTAAAAAGAGGAAATTTTTGTAAATATCTCTAAGCATTTTGTCCTTAGATTTCTTCTGGAATGATTCTATATCCCAGCTTCATTTAAGGATGAATACCCAGATTGGTATATTAGGGTTTATGCAAGTAGGACCGTGAAGGCATCTCATCCAGGGATTCATACTCAGAGAAAAGACCTTAGCCCGGGCCCAGAGATGACAGCGAGGGGCCGGCCTCTCAAAGTGGACTTGGCATTGTGTTGTATTGAGCAGGAGGAGGACAGAGACAGAATCTTTTAACGTGTGTCCTTGTGATGGCTTTCTGCTTTAACTGACTTGGTTAAAAATTAACTGACCAAGAAAACTAGTGATCGCACTGAGAAAGAGGTCAGATGAACAGCCGACTAGCTCAGAATGGGCTGTAAATCTGTAGCGTGCTCCCGTGAAAGTTTCCTTTTTGTTTCCATCACACACGTATAGAAAACTAGAGACGGACAGGCCGTGAAGGCTGGCCGTGACTTACTGGCGTTGGGGGCCTCTGGCTGACTTGGTAGACCAGCAAGCCTTGGTGTGCACGATCAGGACCTCCATGTCTCAAGGAAGGTGATGCTGTGGATCACTTACGCAGGGCCCCAGGAGGATTCATCTCTCATGCTTCGTTCCACAGTTAGGGAAACTGAGGCTGTTGGCCCCAGTCTTCCAGATGTTGGGCCACACTGACACTGCCGGCCAGCTCAACAGGCCCCTCCATAGCTCTGGACTCCTGAAAGCCCATGGGCTGGTCTCAGGGTGATTGGGAAATACAGGTTGACCTGACCCCCCCCCCCCCCAACACACACACACACAGCTTTTTGAAAAAGTTACAAATAATCTATTATTTAAAGTCTGTATCTGCCCTAGCTCACCAGAAAGGGTGAAAGAACACAGCAGAGGGATGGAAACCTATTATAATACAAATCAGAAATCAATTCTATTGTCACCTTATTTCGAGTAATGATCTTTTAATGGATGGATTAAAATGAGTGTTATATTTCAGTTGGATGATACAGGGCCTCATTGATTTGTCTGTGACATGAGTCGATGCATGTGTATAGACGAGGGAATGTTCTGTCTGCTTCTGACCTTAGGCAATGAAACACGTCCTGTCTCAGATCATTTTGCCTCTCATTGATTTCAAATCAGCAGCATAATGTTTTGTTTTTGTTTTTCTTTTACATTAAAGTAGCTGGAGAAGGAAATGGCAACCCACTCCAGTGTTCTTGCCTGGAGAATCCCAGGGACGAGGGAGCCTGGTGGGCTGCTGTCTCTGGGGTCGCCCAGAGTCAGACACGACTGAAGTGACTTAGCAGCAGCAGCAGCATACTGCATTACTCCTGTTAGTAAGTTCAATAGTAAGAACAGAGAAATGAATTTACGTTAAGTAAAACAGCCTAGAAATGTATTGCGCTTTATTATGTTTTTATGTTTTACTAGTGAATGTGCTAGTGTTAAAAATTTTGTTTTCTTTTCCCTTTTGACCTTCTTTGTTTTGACCTGGATTGTTTACATGTGACCTGGAGAATGCTTTTCACCTTCTCTGAACTTTGATTTTTCATCCATAAAATGAAGACTTAACTAAATGACCCCTAAGGTTTCTCTGACTCTGACCCAGTGACCTCAGGAAGTGTGTGATCTCATCTGTGTGCACAAATCTTTATTTGCAGTTACATCAGTGACATGAGTTAAATTCTACTCCCCAGAAGTATGCGGAAATTGGGAAACCACATTATTGGTCTTATTCTTCCTAAATAGACAACTGGGTTTGAGCAAGACACTAGTGGGAAGAACCGGTCATTAATTTATGCTGGTTTGGTCATTTTCTGTTTATTTACACTTTAGTGATTAAGAACTTGTGTTCTGGAGTCCACTTTGAATCAGTGCCTCACTTTGTATTCAGAGATCTCGGACCTCTGATTTACTTTCTCTATGAACTGGGAGTGACAGATGGTAACCACTTCCCAGTGTCATCTTGATGCTTCGGTGAGATAATCCATGCAGAACCAGGCACATAGTGCAAGCTTAGTCGGCTGTTCAGATTGTGACCATGAGTTTCCATTGTCGCAGTAAACCTGTAGAAACGTGTTTCCTTCCCTACGTTTGTCAGGGTTCTCTGAATCTGCGCTATCATCTGATTGGACAGTGGAGACACTGCAGACACTTCTAGAATTTATAAACAGGCCTGGTGTGCATGAATTAGCTTTTGTCTAGTGTTGACCTTAGGGTCCTACTTGTCCAGTCATTGGTGTTAAGCCTTGCATCCCCATTTAATTATATGATTATTTGAAAAGATGCTTCAGACAACAAGGTGGTTTTTATCTTCTTTCTTGTATTTGCGTCACCTTTTCTGGATGACTGGAGTTCGTGTCAGACACCCTGCCTGTTCAGAGAACTGAATGGTCATTGGAATATTGATGGCTTTTTATAAATAATCTCTGGTCCCGAACTCTTGTCCTGTTACTGACGCCCAGGTATCTTGAGGATGGAGGAGCTTTTCTTTTAACGCATCCTGCAGACTTCTGTATGGCAGTTTCCAGCCATGCCTCTTGGGTTTTAAACACCCGTTGTATCATTTGACTTGCCATACACCGGCTGTGCGGTTCCTTTTAGTGTGTGCTGAAATGGGAGCAGGTGTGTAAATTGGCTTGTTTACCTTTTAACATGGTTCTGTCATTGGAGGATACTACCTGAGTGTGTCCTGAACTGGGTCAGCGCTTTTCCCTCTTTTCTGTGTTTTTCATTTGTTTTATGAGGTCAAATCCTTATGATAACCTTGTGTGTTGAGGGGTGGCAGCTGAGGCTCCAAGGCTGGGCAGGGGGAGCAAGCATTGGAGTCAGGCAGCCCGGCCCCAGAGCCGGCTTCTCCTGCTCAGCCACCCCTCTTAAGGCCCTCCGATGCCACCAGAAACCCCCTGGGACGCAGAGGCCGCGGGGCCCTCGGGCCCAGGGAGCGGGCACAGAGGCCTGGACGTGCCTGCTGAGGAGCAGGTGTGAGTGTGAGGTGGCGGGGAGACGCCTGCGGTCCTCCAGTGCCTCTGTCTGCTGTATGTATCCTCCGTCCTCCGGTGGGCTTCCCTGGTGGCTCAGTGGTAAAGAATCCACCTGCCAGTGCAGGAGACTTGGGTTCCCCTCCTGGGTCAGGAAGATCCCCTGGAGGAGGAAATGGCAACCCACTCCAGCATTTCCTGGGAGATCTCATGGACAGAGGAGACAGGCGGGCTGCAGTCCATGGGGTCGCAAAAGAGTTGGACATGACCTAGTGACTAAAAAGCAACATCTTCCACTCGTCCCACTTTCAAGTGGATATTTGTTATTAAAATTATCTAGAACCAATAAATAGGGAAATAGCAACCCACTCCAGTATTCTTGCCTGGGGAATCGCACAGGCAGAGGAGCCTGGCGAGCCAAGGTCCATGGGGTCGTAGAGAGTCGGACACGACTGAAGCAACTAAGCAAGCAGAGCCAATAACAGCAGAACCCCAAATGCTAGCCCCCCTGTACACTCTGGGTCCACTCTGTCAGGTGTCCGACTCTGTCTGTCACGGTCCCCAGGGAGCACACAGGACAGAATCACATAGCTGCATCTGAAGATGCACCCTTGGGGGTCCCCGTCTTACCATTGGGTGTGGCCCTTCCGGTCATCTCCCGGCCTCCCCTTCTCAGGATGAATGAGAGCATCATTAATGCCCGCATGTCATCAGCATTTCTTCCTCCTCCCCCACATGCCCAGGTAGAATCGGTTTGCTGGAGGGATTGGGTCCTGGTGGTGTCCCAGGCAGCCCACGCCAGGGCAGTTTGCGCAGTCACAGATGCGCTTAGTTGTTAAAATCACATCTCTCATTTACAGGAGAATTGCCTTTTCTGAAAGACGACAAGGGCATACTTGACCCAGAGAAAATGGTAAAGGAAAACCACGAGCAGCTATTTCAAACATGGGTCCCACTCCTGAAGCTGGGGCGCCCGAGGTGGCCTCGACACCGGGCAGGGTCCTGGTTCCTTCCGTGGCACACACAGACGTGACAGTGTGCGGTTCCTCATTGAGAAATCTGAAAGTATCTTGTGTTTTATGTTACCAGTGCTGATAATGTTAGCCTAAGGTTTGGAGTCTGAGGTTTGGGAAAACAGTAAAGGAATAACATTTCACATGTTCGAAATCAGACATTAAAAAACACTCAATAACTTTCAGAAACAAGGCTGCTTTTCTTATTAAAGGAATGAAGATGTTTTCTTAATCAGCTGATTTTTAGTATAACTGTAATTTATGTCTCTTGGGGAGGGGAAAGTTTATCGTTTACCTTCTCCAAGCAGGTTGGATTTTAAAATGACTTTTGATAAGTGAAGAAGGCCACCAGCTTCAGTAAGAAATTGAAAGGAACACAAGCATACTGTTTTAATCCAGGGCCCTTGGCATTTTCCTCCTTCAGTAGATTACGTAAGTAAAGATGTAGATATGCATTAAAAAATAAAAGCAGAAGAATGGACAAATGCGTTCTGGACCCTCTGTGTGCTCAGGGTGCCACCTCCCTGCCTCTTGCTGGGTGATCTTTAGCTCGCTCTCGCCTTCTCTGCGCCTCAGATGGTAACTGATCCACAGTGGAAGATGGATGGATGATTCAGTGAAGTTGTCTGAGTAAAGAGCTTAGGATGGGGCCTGTGACAGAGGAGTGTCTCATGATCGTTAAAGTAATTTTCATTATTTAATTATGAACCCATAATGACACACGTAGGAGGCTGGTATTAAGACCCCCCAAAGCAACATTGTGACATCTTTTAATCTGAAAAGATTCTTAACCTTTCCAACAATTAGCATGCAAGAATCTAAGCTAACTGACTCTCTGAGAGTCAGCTGTATCACAAAAGTGGTATCAAAAGACAAAATAGAGTACAGTCGACTGTTGAACAACATTTTGAACCACCCGGGTCCACTTAGACGCGGATGTTTTCCAGTAATAAATCAAGTCGTTCACCATCTACATTGGTTGAATCCATGGATGTGGAACCCGGGTCACAGAGGGCTGACTGTGGAGCTTGAGCATCTGCTGAGGATCCTGATGCCAGTCCCCCGAGGAGACAGGGATGCAGCCACCTGCACGGAAAAATAAAATCTCAGTCTTAATTTGAAGGGCCGGGGTGGGGACAGATCCCTAGGGAGGGCACTCTGGCTGGGGCGCTGCTTGGGATGGGTGCTCACAGCGGGGGCCGCCGAGTCAGCGGAGCCTTGTTCTCCAACCCCCTGCACCCCCCTGCGCCCTGACCACCCCAATCCATCCGGGAAGAGAGAACCCTGGGCCAGGGTGAAAGCAGGCACCCCGAGCTTATAGTCTCTTGTGACCAGTGTGTTGACACGGCACCAGGGACTGTTAGATGGGAAGGTACAACGAGGATTTTAGGGGAGCCTTTAGGACCGGGTGCCTTGGGTGGGTGTGCGGGCCGGGAGGAATGAAAAGTATTTGTTTCTTTTCCTATAATTATTTATTTATGTATTTATTTTTGTGGTGGGGGTGGTTTCCTCTGGGAGAAGCTGACCCAGCAATTGTTTATTTTCCCTCCTCCCCTGTCTGGAGTAGGAAAGGGCCTTCCAGAGCCCCTTTGGCTTCTGTGAACGGGGCTTTGTTATTCAGAACGCTCAGCCAGAGGTCTTTATCCCCCAGCTCACCGCCTAAGAAAGCTCTGCTGCTTACAGCACCCCTCACGCCCTTCCAGCCCCCACGGGAGCGCAGTCCCTGCAGTTTGCATTCTGCCCTCCCAGCCGGCGATAGCTCCAGGCTGTAGTCTTCGGAGACTCTCTCCAGATTTGGGGGTTGACAGTGTCACTGGGTCTCCTCACTGCCCCTCCCCTGTGATACTGAGCTGTGTCCATGTGCTGTGCCGTCCTTCCCAGAGGGCCAGGGGTGACCTGCAGCAGCAGCATCCAGGAGGTGTCTTCCAGGAGGAGCCCACCAGGCGAGGCACCTGAATCTCTGGGGAGAGGACTGAGGTCTCTGTGTTCATGCCAGGATCTATGTCACAACCGGACTGATGTTGAAGAACCATTTTTGGAGGAAATAAGATAGCTTGGTGTTGGCCTCTAGAACCTGAAAAAGGCAAGGAAAACAGATTTCCCTGGAGAAATTCCTGAAAAGATCACAGTTCTGCTGATAATCTTCATTTTAGCCCATTGAGACCCATGTCAGACTTCTGACCTCAAGAACCGTTAGGATAATAACTGTGTATTGTTTAAAAAATAAAAGGTTATTTTCCAAGCAGTAGGTTGTTACCAGTGACTTTTAAAAATTGAAAGTTAGAATAGTGCAGATGGAAAAGGCAATGGCACCCCACTCCAGTACTCTTGCCTGGAAAATCCCATGGACGGAGGAGCCTGGTGCGCTGCAGTCCATGGTGTTGCTAAGAGTCGGACACGACTGAGCGACTTCACTTTCACTTTTCGCTTTCATGCATTGGAGAAGGAAATGGCAACCCACTCCACTGTTCTTGCCTGAGGAATCCCAGGGACAGGTGAGCCTGGTGGGCTTTGGTCTATGGGGTCACGTAGAGTCGGACACGACTGAAGCGACTTAGCAGGAGCAGCGCAGAACAATGCAAAAAAATATACGCACTCACTGCACATACCAGGCTTGCTCTGTGAGGCTGTGAAGTCAGCGTGTCTTCCCCAGTGGTGCTAACCCACCTGCAGTGCAGGAGACTAAGAGACTTGAGTTCGATTCCTGGATCCGGGAGATCCCCTGGAGGAGGGCATGGCAGATCACTCCAGTGTGCTTGTCTGGAGAATCCCATAGGCAGAGGAGCCTGGCGGGCTACAGTCCATGGGGTTGCAGAGTCGGTCAGACGGGACTGAGGTGACTTGGCGCCCATGCCTGAAGTCAGTGTGTGTGACACGTGTGGTCTTACTTGATTGCCTCATAAACAGTGTTTCTTGCTGTGGGTCGAGGTCAGTCAGGTTAGAAAGCCAGTGGAATAGTCGGTGTCCCCACCTTCCGCCTCATCACAGCGCCCTTTCATGTTGTTTGCAGTCTAGCTTGTGCCCCAGCCAGTAAGTGAATCATCTATTTTGTGATGAACATCCAAAATGAAAAATCCTGGGGAGCTTTTACCCTACCCTTGCAGCGGGTCTCAAGCTTGGGTGTGCATTCAAATCTCCCAGGGCACCGAGTAAAACACATCTCCGTCTGCAGACTTTCTGTCTCAGAATCTAGGACTCGGTTGTTGGATCTGCATTTCAACCAAATGTCTGTCTGTTTCTCAGGCAGGGGTCTGTGGGCATCTTCAGAAATACGACCTGTGCAGGCGTTTTGCCTGTTATGTAGTAAACCTTATAACAACTCTGTAAAGTGACCTCTCCCTCCATTTGACAAATAAGGACCCCCAGTGATTCGATTTGGTGAGTCGATGGTGTCTCAGAGAGGCTAAGGGCCAAGCTTGGGCCAGCCCTCCCTCCTGAGCAGGAATCAGGGGGCATGAGATGGGAAAGATAAACAGTCCTGATTGAGGGAGCGGCCCTCCTGTGGGGGGAGGGGGGGGATAGGATTGCTAGATGACAGATAACAAAGAGGATGTTAGATGACAACAAATAAAAATAAATAGGATTGTTAAATGACAGCACTTTGTCTTGGAGGCAGGTGTTGTTACTGCTGTTTCTAGGGCGGCCTTTTAGCCCCAGGCCCTGTGTGGTCAGCGGTGGCGGAGATCAGAGAAGGGAGAGCAAAGGTGGATGGTGGGTTGGGGGGCCCATCCTCCATGGTGAGGGGTCCCCGCAGGAGACCTTCAGTCCAGCTCCACCTCCAGCTCTGGGATCCGAGACGGTGGCTTCACTTGCTGGGCCTGCTGCTTTGTCCTTAAAAAAAAAGGGGGGGGGGTGGTGGGTCACAGGACATCATCTAGCTCTATGAGGGCTTCCAGACCTCAGATCCTGTGACTTTTTTTTCCTTTTGGAAAAGTAGTATTTCCTTCCTTTACCTTGAAAGAGATACTGAGTGGCTAAACAGAATGTATGCAAGTGTGTGAGACCCCGGGGAGATGCTATAAACAGAGTCACACGTAGGGCGCTGGGAACTCAGTTCAGACCATCTGTGGGATGCCCAGGTCTCAGCCGCGCTGCTGGGGGAACAGTCCTGCCTTCCAGCGGGACATCAATTGCATCCCAGCTTTTCCTTGGTCTCCCACCCATCAGGCAGAGACCCTGGACCCAGGTGGTGGAGCCTCGGGGCCAGCCGACTCGTAAACTGCTCAATCTGATCTTACTTTCTTTATGAAAAAACTCGGCAACTCTGCAGAGCTGATAGCGTGTAGACAGGAAGTTATATCCAATGGGATTTGTGAGAACAAGAGGAAGTGTTTCCAGGAAGGTGCTGGTGCTGGGTAGCTGTGCATTTTTTTGTGACCTTAAAAAGGAACTTTATTTTTAATTTGAAGGTTATCATGTTTTTAATTGGAAGGTTATTGTCTCTCCTTATCTCTCTGGCAGATGTAAAAATGTGTGACATTTTATACTTAAATTCCCATCTAATTTTGGTCTTAGTCTCAGTCGGATTACAGAGATACACAGCTTCTTAAGATGCTATCTTATGAGCATTCAGTGCTATGTATACCCAAACCCTTGACACGAATTGGCAACTGATTATACTTGCTATTTATTCCTTCTGCTTGACATCCCGGAGAATACCTGGATAAAGGCAGCACCCAAATTTGGCCTAAAAGTAGTATTTGGAGGTAAAAGATTTTTCTCCAAAACTAGAGGTTGCAGCTGTATTTCTTTGCTATTCTACTAAATCATATCTCAGTCATCTCTCTGTTTTGAGAATTTACATGTTTAATCTTCATATGTTTGTCTGTTTTCCATTTCTTGACCTTTTTTGTGGAAGAAGAAACTTGTATTTTAGTTTTCAGAAAGTACATGAAGCTAAAACCCTACATTATGTTCAGATTAACTTTATATATATTGTTTGTTTCAAGTAGAATTTTTTAGCATTTATCTTTTAAAGTAATTTTTTTTAATGGAGAAGACTGACTGGTTGCAAATTACTCTACAACATTGGGTTACTCCTTGAGTGAGGGGTGGTGGGTAGCTCAGTTAACCTGTGGTCTTTCAGTGAAGATAGAATAAAGTGAAGAACATATTAACAGTTCTACTGAGGATGACCTAGTCTGCAGTGTTAGCATCATGTGAAACATTTTGACTTTACATAGTTTTTAAAGGATGGAGAGTCACTTTGGAAGGATGGATGGCTACTTGCCTTCGTGGATGAGTTATACATGGCTAATAGTAAATGAGTTTTATAGAAAAACGGTGGAAGGATCTTAGAGCTGAAAAAACTTAAGCCGACAAAAAAAATGAATGTTGTCGAGTTGCTTTCTGGAGACTTGACCCTAAATGAAAGGGTCTGGCCTGGAAGTAGATAACTATTGACCTGGAAATAGAAATTACAGGTTTTGGAAGAATAATAAAAGAAAACCAGGACATACAACCCCTTTTTAAAAGAAAGAAAAGCATAACCTACCACAGTGTCAACCGTGTGAACAGGTCAGATTTGAAACATTATGTTAAATGCATAACATGCGTGCGTTTCAAGTAAAGCCTATGAAGATGAAAGGCTGTCATCCATCTTTGGATTTTCAAATTCTTCAGCCTCAGCTTCCTCATTTCTAGGAAAGGAAGGGCTTGTGCTGTATCATTGCATCCCTTGTACAACTCTGAGCAGTTTGCTTAACTTTTGGAAGCCTGAAGGCAGTTCTGTGCTTCTGTGTGACATTATCCCACACATTACCTAAAGCGTTGAGTTTCCTTAAGTGTTAACTGAGTTGTTGAGAATCACTGTGGAGCTGTTGGTTGTAACACCATGGTCAGAATGGTTTGTTGTTGTTCAGTTGCTCAGTCGTGTCAGACTGTTTGCGACCCCTTGGACCGCGGCACTCCAGTCAGCCCTGTCCTTCACCATCTCTCCGAGTTTGCTCAAACTCATGTCCATTGAGTCAGTGATGTCATCCAACCATCTCATCCTCTGTCACCCCCTTCTTCTCCTACCTGCAATCTTTCCTAGCATCTGGGTCCTTTCCAATAAGTTAGTTCTTTGCATCAGGTGGCCAAAGTATTGGAGCTTCAGCTTTAGCACCAGTCCTTCCAGTGAACATTCAGGACTGATCTCCTTTAGGGTTGACTGGTTGGATCTCCTTGCAGTGCAAGGGACTCTCAAGAGTCTTCTCCACCACCACAGTTCAAAAGTATCAATTCTTTGGCTCTCAGCTTTTTTTATGGTACAGCTCTCACATCTGTACATGACTACTGGAAAAACCATAGCTTGACGAGACGGACCTTTGTTGGCAGGTGAAGGTAGGTGGTCAGGGAGGGTAGGGCACTGGTTACTGCAGGGCTAGCCCTGGGGACGTACAAAGGGATCCAAATTGGCCCTGGGCAGAGACCCTCAGACTGGACTGACTCCTCCCAGTGGGTGGGACTTCATGACACTTAGAAAGTTCTGGTCTCTCGGGTTGTTTGGTGAGTGGAGGGTGAGGATGTTCGCTGACAGCTGTCAGCAGTTGAGGAGAAGAGAAGCTCCAGCCCTTTCTCCTATAAAATTCCAGACTTGCCAGCTACTAGTTCAGGTGTGTTTTAAGGAGACCCTGTGAAGGTAGAAAGCTCTGCTCTGCCGGCTTCTTGCTGCTTTCTGGTCCTGAGCAGTCTCACTGGGGTGGCTGGTGAGGTCACCCCAAGTTAGTAAAGCAGGAATCACAGCATTATTTTTGAGATCAAGCATATCCAGATGAAAGGGTCTGTAGAAAGAGTTTCCTTCTGCAAAATATTGTTTTATTCCAAATTATATTTTTATAGGAGGCTATATCTGTAAACCACAGGATTTCTAACAGTCATGAGCATTAAGTCTGACATTGGCCCTGAAGCTGTTGAATCGGGATGTCTTCCTTGAAAAAACTAACTGACTGAGTCCGTGCCTTTGCCCTGCTGTGTTCTGGGCACCACGGGGGTGTTCCCAGAGACCCTCCTTCCCCAGAGGGAATGGCTGGTTCTCTTGCCAGCCTCCTCCTGCATCCCTGGGGCTTAGGGACAGGAGTCAGGAAGGGGAGTGTGGTGCCCAGGTGAGTGTCCTCAGGATGGGTAAGGCCAAGAGTTGAGACCCTTTGGGGAAAATAGACAGAAATAGGAGTCCCTGCATCACTTTAAGCTCTCAGTGTTCAGGCCAGGTTTTTGCTCACACCCCTCCATCCTGGCGTCCTTGAGGAATTCCAGGCATCCTGGTCATTCTCCCTGTAAAGCCTCCAGGGAGGGGAACTGACTCTAAGACGCCACTTGGAAAATTAAAAGGAGGAAGTTTTCTGTAAATCATGGCCCGGGGAGAAAGTCTGGAAACAACACCCTCTTAACCTTGGTGCTGTGTGAAGTGGAATCCTTGTCTGGATCACTGGTTCCCGCAGACCCCATTGCTGGCTACCCGCTCCACCCCCACCCCCACCCCACCCGCCCACTAGTGGATTTTGATTGCCAATTTATTTTACTAAGTGGCATACTTGGGTTTTTCTGTTTCATGCAGTTGGTCAGGGAGGATGTTCTTGTGTCCGTCTGTGTCAGGACTGTGCCCTTCTGCGCTCTTTAGGCAGTGGAGGGGTGTGTGTGTGTGTGTGTGTGTGTGTTTGTGTGTGTGTGGGTGTGTGTGTGTGTTGCCAAGAGGAAGACGTGTGTGTTGCCAAGAGGAAGACGTGTGTGTGTGTGTGTGTGTGTGGCTGGGGAGGAAGACGTGTGTGTGTGTGTGTGTGTGTGTGGCTGGGGAGGAAGACGTGTGTGTGTGTGATGCCAAGAGGAAGACACGTGTGTGTGTCTGTGTGTGTGTGTGATGCCAAGAGGAAGACGCGTGTGTGTGTGATGCCAAGAGGAAGATGTGTGTGTGTCTGTGTGGTATGTGTGGTGTGTGGTGTGTGTGAGAGATGCCCCTGTGTGTGTGTGGTGTGTGATGCATGTGTGTGTTTATCTCTGTGTGTGTGTGTGTGTGTGATGCCCAGAGCCCCGCATGATTTTCACCTTGTTTGGAATGTGATGAAATTGCATTAGAAGGGTTAAGTCATATGATACGATTCTAACGCCTAATTTGTTTAGTGTAGATATGAAATTTAGGGAAACAATTTTAACTTTATTCTTCAGTCTCCATTGAGAAGTTACGGCATAAGAATAAAGTTAGTTCTTCAGTCTGATGGAAAGATCTCCTAAGAGTAAAATTGGAATCCAGTGTTGCTAATATATTTGTTGTATTTGAAACTCACAACGACTGCAGCTCATATTAATAGTTCACAAAGTATTTCATGATCAAGGCTTCTAATATTGCTATCTGAGCTCCCCTGGAATTCAGAGGGAGGGTGGGGGCCAGTGTGAGGGAAGGTTAGTGAGCGCTGCCCCCCGCCCCCCAACCCCGGCTTTCTGATGCCCATTGCTGAATGGAGGAAACCCCACCCCCACCTCCGCCCCCAAAAAGGAAGAAGAAGAAAAGGGTTTGTTTTCATTAGTACCCGGTTAGGTTTGGGAGGAAACTGTGTTTGAATGTAGTTTTCTGCTCCCGGAGTTTTCGCTGTGTGTGTGTGTGTGTGCGTGTGCATGTGCGTGTGCGTGTGCGTGTGTGTGTGTGTCAGGACACACCCCCCTCCTGACAGCTGTGACTACGAGAAAACTGGCCAGAACTGGAGACTGTTTCCCGCTCAGTCTTCCCCAGGTCCACACCGCGTTCCTGAGCAGGAGCTATTTTTGAAGTGGACAGATGATCTGAGTGTGTGAGCCTGTGGCTGACAGCGTGTGGCCTGGGAACCAGAGGACAGATGGCCCAGGAATGCGGGAGAGAGCGCCCCGCGTCAGGACAGCAGCGCTCAGCCCCACGCTCCGGGGCTCAGAGGCTGGCGAGGACTGGAAGAACCTCCCCGCGCTGCACCCGCCTGCTCTCCTGCAGTCGTGCGGGCTTTCCCGAGGTTGCATGTAGACTTGACCGCAGGTAATTTACACGGGCATAGGTCCGGTCAGCCTGAATAAGCTCTTTAGAATGAAATCGATAGCTGCTTTATCACCACTTATACTTACAGAACTGTTTTGACTTTAGAGCAATTTACCTGGTAGAAAAGTTTTCTCTCTTATGAATGTTGTTTGTATGTATCAAATTATAGTTGATGGGGTCAGTCAAGTCATTCTGATTGTAAGCCGTGTCAGCCTGAAATCTGGACAGGAAATTTTAGGTGTATATTCATGAAGTCCAAGAGACTACATAAAGACAGATTCAATAATGAAGTTCAAACCATCCTACTTATCCAAGACATCCCCCATGTGGTTTTAATTATATTGATTATGACATATAGACTTTATATATTTAAAAGAGATTTAAGTTAAAAACAAAACATATCAGGGAATGTTTGATTCAGAACAGGACTTTGTACTTTTTTTCTGTAAGTGACAGATTGTGAATATCCTTTGTGGACCCATATGATCTGTGTCGTAGCTCCGTGGCCCCGCAGTTATGGCTTAGAAGCATATTAAGGGACAATGCGCTTGTCCCGGGGGGCTTTTTCCAGTCCCTTCCTGCAGTCTTGTCTTAAGATTTGGGAGGAGAGGCAGTCCCTCTTTCTTCATCTCCTACTTTAAAATGAAGTGAAACTGTAGAACCTCGGTGGACGGTCTCTTGGACCTACCCCAGGAGATTCATTTAGGTTTGTTACCTTGGAGCAGCCCAGGTAACCACACCCTGCTTTGATGGGTTCCCCTGTACTTTTAGAAAGGCAGTGTTCAAGGCTGGATCCAGGTGATTCTTCTCCTTTTCAGCAGTGGGTGGTTCCTAACTCCTGCAGACCCAGTTTCCCTGTTCATAACATACTGTGTCATGCTCCCTATCCTATCCTGAAATGTAAGTGTCATATAATTTAAAAATGAGAACAACACTCTAATAGAAAGAAATGAGATAAACGTAACTCGCAAGCTTATGTTCAAGTGTGCAGATGCTGGGGTGTGACTATACGAGAACAGTGGTACCCAAGTGCGGGTCTGCTGGGACAGAGTGTGTCTGTAAGACCCCCAGCAGCTCCCTTCCCTGAGTCGTGCCGTGGAAAAAAGAAAGTCAGCAGAACAAACTCCTTATCTGAGTGCAAGGAGGTGCTGATGAACTTGTGGACTGGCGGTCAGTCTTCACATCACGCTGTGGGAGCAGCCCCCAGAAGAGAGGTGATGTTTGCAGGACCCTGCACTGGTGTAGGGTATCCATGAGCAGGAGGCGTCCCTGGAGGCCACCTGCCCCTGATGTGCTGTGCCGGTGACTCAGGTGCTGCAAGCCTCGTGGCTGCTGGTGGTGTGATTTCTGAAGGGAACAGCCCTTGGTATATTTCCAAGCCAAAGTAGAGATTTCCTCCTTCTACAGGATAGCTGTTCTTCCTAAAAAACGTGGTGTGGAAAAACTGTGCCTCCCGAGTTGTTTCGATGTATGCATGAAGTGGAATTAGGTTATAAGCCTAGGATATTTACCTTCTTGACTATCTGGCAAGACATTGGAGAGCCCAGCAAGATGCTGAGTGATGGGTTTGTGTGTGTGTTGGGGCGGGGGGGTACCGTCACAGGCAGTCTGTCCAGCAGTCTGTCCTTGCTTTTATCCTCCAAATGCCAATATCGTCCCTCCATCCTTGGGACAACTGCAGATTTCTACAGGTTTCCAAATGTTGGATTGAACAGCGGCATGGGCAGTGAGGATCTGGGAAGTCTGTCAGTCACAGAGGAGGTCAATGTCTGGGGTTGGCACTTGGCTGTGCTCCGAGGGGGCGGGTGGGCTGTGGAGAGCGCTGCTGACCCCCTGCCCAGGCCTCCTCAGAACTGCTGAGCTGTTTCCCTCTAGCCTCTACTCCCCTCTTCTCGTGGTCTCCTCTGCCTTTTCCCTTCTGCCCCCCCTTCCCCTGGATTGCCCCATTTTTACTTGCTGCTTTTTCTTTTGTATTGTTCTCTAGGTAGACTTTCTTGTCTTGATGTTCCAACAGACTGCTGAGTCTTATCATTTATAAGATGTGTTGAAAATAATTTGTTACCAGTAGCGGTCCAGACACTGCAGTGTACTTTTCCCAGGGTCACTCCCTTCCCTATTGATTTTTTAAAATTTTGGGGGGCTGGAGAGAAAGTGGTGGAGTGCAGCGCCCTGCAGGTCATGGTTCCGGAGATGGCCTGCGTTGGCACCTTTCATGGGGGTTGCTGCTTGAGGATTCAGCGTGCAAGACAGTGCTTTTGAATTCCTTGCCAAAGCCTGCTCCGTGTATGTGGGGGTAGATGTTACAGAGGAGGGAAGAACAAAGAAGGGTCTTCCGCATTCCCTGTTGTGTTTTCACAGTCCAAAGGCCTAGGCATGTCATCAGTGCTTGGCTTCAGCAGCGCCTGTCTCCCTTTGCATGTGACCCACGAACAAGTCCAGTTCCAGGGGTGGCCTCTCGCTTTCTCCCTTCCCTCCTGCAGGCCGGATCCTTGGAAGATCTGTGAATCCGAATATGAAAGTGTAGGTTGGAAGGGGGGAGGTGTTAACTGCCGTGGTGTCTGAAACAAGGTTCTATTTTACGAAGCAGCTTTGGCTATCATCAGTTGGTTTTTATGGATTTCACAGTTGAGCAGTAATGAGTCATAATCACTACTTAATTTTCTCAGACCAGAGCGTGGACGCGCTTTGTTCTCAGACTCTCCAGGCGGTTGGTGATGGGAAGGTCTTTCCTTGGGGCTGAGCTGAAAGTCTACTGTTGGCACCTGTTCCTGGGCCTGTCTTGCTCTCCTGAGCGGATCTCTGTCTGGGAGCCTCTTCTGTCTGTTCTTTCTGCAGCAGCGGTAGAGAGAGACTCCCCCAGCTCCATCCTCTGCCCTTACGAGTTTAATATAATAATGCGGTTAGAACATCAAGTGTGAGAGAACAGAATACCATTACAACACAGTGACTTAAAGCGTTTATTATGCAGCGATAGGGAAAGTAATGTATTTCATTGTGTTGTGCTGTGCTGAGTCACTTAGTCATGTCCCACTCTTTGTGACCCCATGAACTGAAGCTCTCCAGGCTTCTCTGTCCATGCGTCTTCTGCAGGCAAGAATACTGGAGTGGGTTGCCATGATCTCCTCCGGGGGATCTTCCCAACCCAGGGATCGAACCCAGGTCTCCCGCATTGCAGGCTGATTATTTACCATCTGAGCCACAATATTTTATTCTGGACTCTTAATAGGAGTTCCTGGGGACATATATTCCCTTTGGAGGGTCTTATACAGGCATAAACCCATGATAGGATTTATTTTCCTCACCATTTACTCATACTATCATAGATCATTTTGGGGCCCAGGGGAAGCAAATACTTGTTAAGAAATCTCCACGTGCAAGATCATTCAGGGAAAGATTCTGCCTTTCTGTGTAAAGGTTTGAGAACATAAGGACTTAATTATAATAGCACTAGCAGCAGCAACCACCAGCCCCTGTGATAAGAGGTACATACGTTATCTTCTCTAATCCTTAGGACAGTCCTGCCAAGGTAGGTCTTGCTATTCTTATTAGTGCTGGACGTAAAGATGAGAGATGTAGAGTGGTTGTCAAGGCCACGTGGCTTGTAGGAGCCTGAGTTTGCGTTTTTGCCACTGTCCTTCTTGACTGCATACTTCTGCCATACTGGGCTTATCTCAGGTCCTTGAATGAGACAGGCACCCCCTCGCCTCAAGCCTCTTGTTCTTTCTGGTTGCAGTGAACACACCTCCTTACCCGACCCTTGGTTAAGTTCTAACCATCATGTAAGTTTCACCTTAGATATTGTCAGTTTAGTTTAGTTCAGTTCAGTCGCTCAGTCGGGTCCCCACTCTTTGCAACCCCATGGACTGCAGTGCTCCAGGCCTCCCTGTCCAAAACCAACTCCTGGAGCTTACTCAAACTCATGTCCATCAAGTCGGTGATGCCATCCAACCATCTCATCCTCTGTCGTCCCCTTCTCCTCCTGCCTTCAATCTTTCCCAGCATCAGGGTCTTTTCAGATGAGTCAGTTCTTCACATCAGGTGGCCAAAGTATTGGAGATTCAGCTTCAGCATCAGTCCTTCCAGTGAATATTGAGGGCTGATTTCCTTTGGGATGGACTGGTTGGCAGCTAGGCATTTCTTAACCTCTACATCCTCCCCCGCCCCCACCCGCCATGAGCTGTTAACTTCCTGCAGTCTCCAGCATGCTGCTTGACGGCACTTGTGGTCCTCGTTGTTTTATGTTTGCCTGCTTTCCTGGACTCTTAGCTCAATGAGGTGAGGGCAAGAATGATCTGACGTCATTGCCTAGAATGGCACGTGGTACCCAGTGAGTGTACAAGACGTACTTACTAAATGAATGAGTGGATGGTTATACCCTCATGTCCTGTGTGACACGTGGAGTAGAAAGAGAGGTATGCATCCTTCAAGTCGTAGAGAAAACACTTAAAAAATCGCACACTGAATCAATATGTAAGTATATCAGTAAGTGAGTATTTATTTGGATATCAGAAGTGAGTATATATTTGTATATCAGTAAATGAGTATAGGTATGTGTTTTTGTTTACTTAATGTATACTGCAGAAATTCACAAAATTGAGACTTTCAAAAGGATGAAGAAAGGAGTTACTAATCGATTTTTCTACATGTCATAGAATCAGCAGGCGTAAGGACCTGTTGTACTTCCAGCAGCAGGGAGCTGGGGTAGGCTCTAGGGAGAGGCAGTAACTAAGTAACTAATCCAACTTCAGATCCTGGTGGGATTGGGGTTGGGATGGGATGGGATCCTAGATGGATCAGAGCCCAGTGTGGAGTGTGGGAGGTGCTAGGGTTTTACAGGGAGGGGTGAGCAACTGAGCAGAAAGCCAAAGCCTCTGAATTATATGGGAGGGGTGGGGAATAGCCTGGTCAGAAAGGCTGGGGCTTGGCTGTGATTGAAATCTGATGCCAGTTCACGGTTTAAGACTTCACCATCCTGAAATGACTGCTTGTTAAGTTCTCTAGGAAGCAGATAACTGCCCCTTGCATCCTTTAGTAAATATTTTTCCTTCCCTCCCTTATCTCTGGGTAGAGTAGAAATAACATACGATTTATTCTATCACTTTAAAAGATCTTGCAAGGTTAATTCTTTTTTCCCTCTCCACCAGATACACCTAAAAGATTTACTCTTTGTCCTTATCATTGAAAATGTTGATGAGGTTACTTCCTGTACAGAGGATGTAATGACGGCGCAGTGCCATGGACTAACTCCTTTTAAGCCTGTAGAGAAGTACTTGTAGTTTCAGAGGTAGAATGAATGGCAGAGGATAAAAAGTACAGTTCACTGTTGGCGCTCAGATGAGCTGGGCAGTGAATGGGGGAGCTGGGCAATGAATGGGGGAGCTGGGCAGTTGTGACCGTAGAAGCTGGTGGCCAGACCTCTGGGCAGGTGAAACGCTGCTTTGGTTCCTCTGTGGGTGGTGGTATCTGCCTTGTCATGTTGAACCCTCCAAAGCGTGAGGCTGCCTGCGATGCTGGTGAAAAGCCTGCTGCTGGTCAGAGACAGATAGCTCCTGTGAGCCTGTTTGTCATCTCAGTAGCTGTTGGGGGAAGATGTACCCCACAGCTGGGTGGGGGAAATGTACTGATATCTGTATTAAGGAAATGGCAACCCACTCCAGCATTCTTGCCTGGAGAATCCCAGGGACGGCGGAGCCTGGTGGGCTGCCGTCTATGGGGTCGCACAGAGTTGGACACGACCGAAGCGACTTAGCAGCAGCAGCAGCAGAGAGTGAAATAAATAGTGGAAATTATTTCTCTTCCAACTATAACATTAAATGTACAAATAAAAGGAAACATTGCAATGATTGCAGATTGCAATGTGAAATGTACTTAGTCTATTTCATGGAAGCAGATATGTCAGGCTCTTAAGGGGAACGTATGAATTGTCAGGTCATTTAACAGAGCTGTGGGACATTTAAAAGCGTTTGTTTGTAAAAAGATCCAAAATGGCTATTTTTTTTTAAATGTCTGCTCTCATCTACAAAGCTAGATTATTTTCAGGTAATGTCTATAATGGAGAATATTGATAAGAAAGTGTTTGTTTTAGGTTAAATGTATTATTTTTCTTTTTAAACGATAGTTTATAAAAAGTATATAAAAGATTTTACTTTACTCTAAATTATATTCCAATAATTTGGAAAATTTGATCTAAGTAAAGTATTAATGAAGACCTCTCTAAAGAATATTGAGGGAACTCTGATATTTTAAGAAATTAAGGAGAAAATGGTATTTCTGGAAAACAAAGCAAAGCCAGCCAGTATTATCCATTCTCACAAGGCATAGTCAAAGAATATAATGGAAACCTAGGAAGTGTATTTTACTACTTGTAAAACATTTCTTTTCAGATAATTTTTTGATGCTTTCAAAGTATATTTTAAGCACCTTATAATACAGTTTAATTCATTCACGCAAACTAACAAGTTCTAGAAATAGATCGGATCTTTTTAACAAACGCAGCTGGGAGACCTGGGTTTGATTCTGGCTTCCTGCCTGTAATATCTCCAGTGAGTGGTGAAGTCTCACCTTTGACCCTCAAGCCCCTGGTTTCTGCAGGTCTGTACACTTACAGATTGTACAAGTATTTGTCTTATAGGCTGCACTTAGTCATTAGATGAGCTAATTAGGTTTGGTACCGGAGAGGGCAATGGCAACCCACTGCAGTGTTCTTGCCTGGAGAATCCCAGGGAAGGCGGAGCCTGGTGGGCTGCCGTCTATGGGGTCGCACAGAGTCGGACATGACTGAAGTGACTTAGCAGCAGCAGCAGCAGGTTTGGTACATGCTTTGAAAACAGTAAAGAACTATATAAAATATAATATTTTTTCGTGATTTAAGGGTGAGACATTGACCAGTGATCATTCTGCTATGTCCAAAGGAGGTTTAAGTTATGCAGACTGGAAATCTAGAAAGAGGAAAAAATATTTTTCTTCCAGAGCCCAAATGCGAAAGCCACAAATGAAATTTAAGCATTTATGTATACTCATTCTAATCTGCAAACATACATTTGTGGACTGAGTTCAAAGGAAAGTTCTAAAGAGCTTTTGGGCAAGGGATGTAAGCTTTTTGTGGTTTCACTGATGAAACTAAACAGTTTTGAGAAAACATAAAATATAACGGGAGGTGGAAGTGACTGACCTGGCCTGTTAGGCAGATCACCTATTTAACAAAGAATTTATGGTAGGAACCAAGCTAATTTTATTGAACTGTGATTTCTCAGAGTGAAAGTCCAAATATTATGGAATTGTGGTGACTTGTGGTGCCTTTGATAAGGCTGTTTAAATAAAGCTTTTTACTGGAGCAGGAAGGGTCCCTAGAAACTAAAACTTGAATGATGATTTAAGGTATTTTCTTTAAATGTTCAAAATCTTAAAATGTTTGTGTTTTTTTATACAATGACAAAAAGTTTATGAAAAAAGTTTGTTTTAATTATAAAACCTGTGTGTTTAGACTTTAGTCTTATAATCAACTACTTGCCAAAGCAAAGGTGTGAGTATGTAAGTAGCCATCCGTCTGTTCAATGTGCCAAACGGAACTGCTGGGCCAGGAATCCTTAACTTGAATATATGCACTTACTCCTCCTGAGAAATATTTTGCCAAGGTGGTAAATATTATTCCTATTTTAGTTACTATTGTATGTACCAAAACTGTGTGCTTTTAGGAGAGAAGAAATAACCACACCATATCTATTCAAAGTGACCGCTCCCTTGTTCCATAGATCATGTTTTTAATAATCAGCTACAGAATAATGATTTATGAAGAATGTCTTTGTAAAAAGTTCCCAACAGCTTTTGTGTGTGTGTGTGAACTTTATTGAGATATAGCTGACGTCGTGTAAGAATCATCTATTCCAAGTATATGGTGCAGTGGGTTTTGAGTGTGTTTGCTGAGTTGTGCGACCATCATTATGGTCAGTTTCAGAACATCTTCAACACCAGGAAGAAACCCCACACCCCATGACCTTCTCATCCCGTCCAAGCCCTAGGCACCTGCTGAGCTAATCTCTTTATAGATTTGCCTATAAGACAACCTGTGTCATAAGTTGAGAAAAGTGTTGGGAGGGAAGTTTCTAGGCCTCTCTCTGATGGCAGTAGGCACTAACTCGGTGCAGTGAGCTGCTGAGAGCGGGATGGGACCCCTGCCTGCCTGCTTGTCAGCGTATCTCGGAGTCGTTTTTCCCTCTGACAGCATCCCAGAGTTATATTCCTTCAGTTCTAATGTGGTTGCTGATAGAGTGATTGGGAAGTGCCAGGTACAGCCGTTACATCGTGCCGCTGAGGTGAGGTGGGAGGTGGGGCGTGGGAGTAAACGGCCTGCCCGTTGCCTGGAACGTCAGAGAATCCGAATTAGCGTGGACAGGCCTGCATGGCACGCCGGAGATGCGTGCACACACATGGTGCAGCAGTTGTCAGCAGTTGTCGGGTGGGAATCAGCAGTTGTAGCCTTGACACAGATGGTAGTGAACCCGCCACGCGGTTGAAGACATAAATCCCTCTGCAAGGTCACTGAGCTCATCTACCAGCTTGGTGCTTAAAGTGCCCAATGGGTGCCCGAACTTAGCAACTTCATCTCCATCCGGTAGACCCTTTGACCAATAGATAATTTGTTGTTCAGTAATACCAGTCATTACTAGATAGTTAAGTATTAGAAAGGGAAACTGGTTACATAGCTGAGCCCAGACCTACTTAGCTGGTTTTGATTTAGAGGTTGCTATAATTTGAAGTAGAATTCATGGCCCAGCTATCTCTTTTTTCTTAGCAGTTAGTGTTGTTATTACTTGTTGGGCAAAGTTTCCTTAAAAACATTACTCTGAGTTATTTGATTTTAGCCACTGCTCCTGTCCTGTGTATCATCAATTGCACATGTAGGAAGAGCTATATAAGATACATTCCCCTTTTTATCTTCTGTGGCTTTTAAAGTGATTGTAATGTTCAGAAGAAGTCAGAAGTACTGGATGATATTTACAGTGAGAAAGTGGAGTTTGGGTCGAATTTCTTAAGATAATGGGCATGTCGCAAATGTCAACAGGCGGAAAACTAGAAAAACGCCTAGCGATTATGTGTTTGGAGAGGGTGCTGACAGGTGTTGGAGGTGAACTGACTCCCTGTACACCAGGAAGGGCTTTCTGTGAGTCAGAAGGTAATTAGCTGCAGGGAAGAAAAGCACTCAGTGTTCTCTGTGATGCCGCCGATTTGAACCCTCTCATTAATTCGCTCATTACTTTAAAACCATAACATCAGGGGTGGGGCCTGTCCCAGTCACGTGGTGCAGAAGTCAGTACCTCTGGTTCCGGGGTCAGTGCCCTGTCACCCACGCGGAAGCGCGTGCACCGTGTCCCGTGATTCCTGCGGCCGGTGGAGGGGTGGGGGTAGCACCTGTGGGCAAGTCACTGTCTCAGCTCAGCCTCTAATGAGGGTCTCCTGGGTGTGCCTGTGATTCAGGACTGTGGCGAAGAGAGGATTTACTGTTTTATGGTCCTTTTACTGTAACTTTTAATGCTCTTTTTCAACGTAAAAAATTAATTCATAAAGTGGTCCTTTAAGTTAGTGCAGTTTTGTGAAGAGCCTGGGAGCACAGCTGCAGCGTTTTCTGCTTCGTCTTGAATGGTGTGGCATGGAGCTGAGCAGTCCCTGGTTTGCATTCTCTTGGTTTAACCAGTGAGGTTACTTAACTCCTGCAAAACCTCTGTTTTCTCATGGAAGACACGGAGACAAAGAGGCACTTGGTAGGATTAGGAGAGTTGCCAGCTGATGGGATCGGTTCTGTAAATGGCGATGCCGAAGATGATGATGATAATGCTTGGGTTGTTCACCCGGTCTTCATACAGGGTGGGAGGCTGCTGCTGCTAAGTCACTCCAGTCGTGTCTTAGACAACCCCATAGATGGCAGCCCACCAGGCTCCACCCACCATCCCTGGGATTCTCCAGGCAAGAACACTGGAGTGGGTTGCCATTTCCTTCTCCAATGCAGAAAAGTGAAAGTGAGGTGGATCAGTTGTGCCTGACCCTCAGCGACCCCATGGACTGCAGCCTTCCAGGCTCCTCCGTCCACAGGATATTCCAGGCAAGAGTACTGCAGTGGGGTGCCATTGTCTTCTCCGACAGGGTGGGAGGAGGTTACACGGAACCTCAACTTGACGTAGACTTGAGATGCAGAATAGAATGCCAGGGTGTTTTGAGTAGTCAGTAAAAATACTAACATTTAAAGCGCTATGCTGTCACTAATTTCAGAGTATATAAATGGCATTCTAGCAAATTATGCTTACGTACTTGTTTCTGATGGAAAGTCTGACAATTATTTTGTAACTTTGTCTTCTGATTAGCAGTACCTCCTACCCCCATGCCCCGCAGCGCCCCCAGCCCTTCTCAGGGCTTGTGTGAAGGTTCTTCAAAATTAAGCTAGTATTCCTCCTCCGTGCTTGGTTGAAATGTACAGGATAAGAATTGTATGCAGTGACTCAGGAGTGGGAAAAGGAAATGGCAGCCTGTCCAATATTTTTGCCTAGAGAATCCCGTGGACAGGGGAGTCTGGTGGGTGCTGTCCATGGGGTCGCACAGACTCAGACATGACTGAAGCGACTTAGCATGCATGTGTGCATTGGAGAAGGAAGTGGCAGTCCACTCCAGTATTCTTGCCTGGAGAGTCCCAGGGACAGAGGAGCCTGGTGGGCTGCTGTCCGTGGGGTCGCACAGAGTTGAGCACGACTGAGGCGACTTAGCAGCAGCAGCTGCGGCAGGTGTCGTGGTCTCAGAGCTTGGATCCTTGGTCTGTCTGCTGGAGAGAAGTTCACAAGCACAGCAGCGTGGCAGAGGTAGCACTCATTCCCTACTCCACTTCCTGGGCACCCCCCACATCCGTGGAAATATGAAGATGTGGTCAAGTAGTGAATCAGCACAGAGCTGACTCACACTCACTGGGTGCTTGAATGGGAATTGGTCTCCCTGTTCTGTCCCCACTGACTCCATCAGGTGCCACCCATTTCACAGATGGGAACTCTGAGGCCCAAGGCTGCCCAGCTGCAGAACTGAATTCTGATCAGGTTGAGCCACCTCTAAAACCCTTTTCTTTGCACCATTGTCTGCCTTCACTTTTCCTGGAGGGGAATATATATGAAATTCCTAGTGTAATTATAAATTTCAGTTCAACAAATACCACAGAGTGGATGGAGAACTGTTTGGGGTCTAAATGGAGCGCCCCTCCCACTCCGAATCCCTGGGAAAGGCTTCATGAAGCTGAGATGACCCTTAATAGAAGGACATTTTTGGGGTTGGGAGGGGACAGTGATAGGAGCAGAAGAAGTCTTTTCCTGATTTTGAAGTAATTTACCTGTGATTCATGAACTGTTCAACAAGATCCCAACTTTCCATCTAGAACGTTCCCTCTGTTTCCCTTTCTCCCTAACTGCTCCTTCCTAAGTGTTTGCCTGGCCCTTCTTCCTTTGAAAGCTAAGTTTTGGCATTCCTCAGGACTTTTGTCTTTAGTCTGTGAGTGACAAGTTTTCAGATAGTAATAATAGAAGTTAATAGGAATCATCTTTAGAAACTAAGTGAAGCATGGCGTTTATTTGCTTTTATGAATGTGATGTGGTTACATTAGTTTATTCTAACAGATAAAATGATTTCTAAAAACAGGGTCAGCTTTTATCTACTAAATGCAGTTCAGGAGGGAGAGGCTTTCTCACCATGAGCCTCACAGTGGGGATGAGTGAAGCAGGAGGGGTTCTCGGTGGCAGGAAGATCAGGAAGGCCTGGTGTATTTATGTGTGTGAAAATTACTGTAAAATGTTCACTAAGCTGTTATCCTGAGGCTGTCCCCCCTCCCCTCCTTATGTAACAGCACATTTTCATTCCCCTCACTCGTTCCCGTGCTGTGAACAGTTGCATTCAAGCATTATCAGCATTAAAAACATATTTGGGAGGAAATCCAAGCCAAGCATCTGTTAAGCAGCCAGACATTTTCCAAAACCCTTTCAGCTGCAGGCAGTGGCTGTGTGCACGCCTTCTTAGGGGAGGGGTGGGGGGAGTTCTTCTGTGGACTTTGAGGCAAGGGGCAGGGGAAGGAGGGGCAGAGAAGGGCTTAACCTGGGTTTCACTGAAGCTGAAAAGTTCCAAGTCATAGAGAACAAGACCCCAGCTACCAATATCTGATAAAATCTTGCAGTTCTGTTAATTGGTCCGAATTTGAGAGGATGTTAAACTTGTATTTTTTCTACGCGCTGCAGCCCCCCCCCCCACTCCACCTCCTTATTATAGTTGAGATGGGATGTCTTCATTAGAGCTGTTTGCAAAATCCACTTTGGGTATAATATGTAAAAGCTTGAAATTTATATTATTTTCTCATGAACTGTGAAACAAAAGTTAAGAGTAGTTCTTCCTCAGTCCCTAGAGTATGAGTGATTAAAGAGCTAGTGATAGTTTTTAGTGAAAGAAAGAGCAGTGCATTTCAGTACATGGAAAGAAAACAAAATTGGCACTTTGTCTTTTTTTTATTGTTTATCATTGTTAAATTGAAGCTTTTTAAATTTTGCCTACTGAGCTTATTTTTGGTGAAGAGTGCTACAACAGTTTGAGGCCTTTATTCAAAGAAGACTATTTTCCAAGACCTTTCTTTCATGTTAACTTACAAATATAGGCCTTGTTTCGGGCCTGTCTCATACATATTCGAATTCATGGTTAATGTATGTCATAACAGGTAATTAACCAATTTAGGGAAACCAGGTAGGAATTATGAAATAGGCAGATTTTGTGATTTTCATTAATCACTTAGTATGATCATAAAATCTGTGCACAGGTACTCAACTAACTTGTGTACTCAGTAACACAAGTACTCAGGCTGTTCTTTATTGTGTTCCTTGGGAACAGTGGACCTGAGTTTGGTTCCTGGGCTGGGAAGATCCCCTGGAGGAGGGCATGGCAACCCACTCCAGTATTCTTGCCTGGAGAGTCCCATGGACACAGGAACCTCGTGGGCTACAGTCCATGGAGTGGCAAACAGTCGGACACGACTGAGCAAGTAACTCTTTCCATTTTTGTTGGGGAGAGCAGTCTGAGAACCGACTGTTGGTCCTGACTTTAAACTATGTACTTTAAAAACAGTTTTTAGAACCCATTCTTTAATTGAAACTTGATTCCTACTGTAGGCTTATTTTTTGTGTTATTTTAAGCTATAATTGTGGCTTAGCTAGTAAAGAATCTGCCTGCAATGCGGGAGACCTGGGTTCGATCCCTGGGTTGGAAAGAGCCCCTGGAGAAGGGAAGGGCTACCCACTCCAGTATTCTGGCCTGGAGAATTCCATGGGCTGTATAGTCCATGGGTCACAAAGAGTCGGACATGACTGAGCGACTTTCACTTCACTCACTTCACAAGCGATAATACTTTGGCCACCTGATGCAAAGAACTGACTCACTGGAAAAGACCATGATGCTGGGAAAGATTGAAGGCAGGAGGAGAAGGGGACGGCAGAGGATGAGATGGTTGGATGGCACCACCGACTTGATGGACATGAGTTTGAGCAAGCTCTGGGAGTTGGTGATGGACAGGGAAGCCTGGCGTGCTGTGGTCCACGGGGTCGTAGAGTCGGCTGTGGTCCATGGGGTCGTACAGTCGGAGATGACTGAGTGACTGAACTGAAGCTATAATATTTTGAGAAAGATCTTTGTTTGCTTTACACAGCAGTACAAATTATATATTATACATTGTGTGTGTGTGTGCTCAGTCGCATCCAACTTTTTGCTACCCCATGGACTGTAGCCTGCCAGGCTTCTCTGTCCATGGAATTCTCCAGGCAAGAATGCTGGAGTGGGTTGCCGTTTCTTTTGCATAGGTTGATTTTTATATTGTTGGACATAGGAAACTTTTCAGTTGTAAAACTTATTTTTTTTAAGCATTCTTTGCATTCTGTTTCTTCATTTTAAGTAACACGACTTGAAGAAGGCAAAGCAGTAACAGTTAAACATGTATTTGATCATTTTAGGTTATTTCTTCCCTTGGCCCAGACACTCTGTAATTTTATTTGCTTCCACTTTAACACAGTAAGATGTGCTAGTCATATTAGTAGTGAAGCCTCTTCCAAGTGTGGGACAAATTATATTCCATGTGAGCTGGGAATATTTTTTGTAGCAGTGCAATATATTGAGTGCTATAATTTTTATTAAAATATTAAATTGCATAATTAAAAGTAGACTATTTTATCCCAACATCCTTCGTAATAATAATACCACTAACCAACCACGGCCCTTATGATGCTTAGCATGTGCCAGGCATTGGCTTGAACTCTTGGCTTGTATTAGCTTTGATCCACATTACTGCACTGCAGGGCGGGGGTGTACTCTTTTACAATGTGGATACTGAAGATCAGAGAAGTTAAGTGACTTATCCAAAGCCACACAGTTCCTAAGTGACAAAGCCAGGCTTGGACTCCAAATGATGTTCTTAACCACATTATTGTTCTCTTTGATGTTTTGATGTTTTCAGCTGACTGATGGAAAGTTCTTTTCTCCATTACATTAGTATGTCCGTAACAACAAGAATCAGAGAGGGCAATGGCACCCCACTCCAATACTCTTGCCTGGAAAATCCCATGGATGGAGGAGCCTAGTGGGCTGCAGTCCATGGGGTCGCTGAGAGTTAGACACGACTCAGTGACTTCACTTTCAGTTTTCCCTTTCATGCATTGGAGAAGGAAATGGCAACCCACTCCAGTGTTCTTGCCTAGAGAATCCCAGGGACGGCAGAGCCTGGTGGGCTGCCATCTATGGGGTCGCACAGAGTCGGACATGACTGAAGCGACTTAGCAGCAGCAGCAACAACAAGAATGTATCTATACATATAATAAAAAACTAAATCTCTCTCCTCTCTCAACCTGTGTGTCTTTGTTAGACTGTGGGTTAACGAGGAACACATGGGAGACCAATCCGATGTAAATCTGAAGTCTGATCAATCTTTATGCTTGTAAATATGATTAAAATTGATATGGTTTTCCCTTCGGGGAATCTTCAGAAGAAGAAAAAAAAGTGTTGTCTGCCGGGCAGAGAGGAGCTTCTGCTTCCGTAGCCACACTTTCACACGGATGAATAGTAGGAGGAAGCCCTCATAGCGTGTGGGACCTTTTCATCTCCTTGATTGTCGCTTAGCAAACCCTTAGGCTCCCACCATCCTCTGCCTTGCAGGAGAGGAAACCAGTCATGGGAGATACGGCCCACCCGCTGTGAACTCGCTGTCCACTCAGAAAGGTGAGTCACAGGTGGGCCTTGCGTCACTCTGCCCGTGAGTCCCAGCTCAGGGGGCTTGCAGGACAGACAGGCTGTGCCGAGCAGGGCAGGTCCCCTCCCTCGGCCACACGGTCCAGTCCAGGACATGGGGTGGGGAGGAACGTGGGGGGGGATGCTGAGTGAAAAGGCTGGGCGCTCTGACCCCCGTTGTGGCCCTCACTCTTGGGCTTCTCCGTTTCTTGTGGTGTTTGGGGTGTTGGCATACCTGTTCCTGCCCTGGCCCCCATTGTCCTTTCCTCTTTATTCACATTCACCCTCATTCCTCAAGGTTCAGCCCACACCTTGGGGAAAAAAAAGAGTTATTATTTTTTTAAGTTTGGGGCTTTTTTAAGTTGGGGCTTCCGTGGTGGGTCCAGAGGTCAGGACTCTGCGCTTTCACTGCCAGGGGCCCAAGTTCAATTCCTGGTCAGGGAACTAAGATCTTGCAAGCACTGCACCGCCGGCCCCCAACCGAAAGAACTTTAGCTTGGATTCGAGGCTATATTCCTCAATCCTAGTAAACTTCCTTCCACCCCCATTAAGTTGTTCTTAGCTTCCAGAGTCTGTGGATGGTTTTCCTTTATGTTGGTAGTGCTTGATTAGTTTCCATGCACCTACCATAATGGCCTCTTTCATTATGAGAATCTCTTGAATTAGAAAATGATTTTACTTCAGCTAGAGATGCTAATGAAAACAGAGTGTTTTATAATGAATGTAGTATCTGGGTTTAAAAAAAAGTATTCAGCAGGTGGCTGTAAGCCAGATGCCTTTCTTCCCCCCAGCATTTGCTCTTCTCATACATTTATTAGGAAAACGTATGTCATGAAAATAATTAGGGGCATTAAAAGACCATATTGACTTTTGTGTGCTGGGAGGTTTTTTCCCCTTAATGGTGTACGTTTTTCATTAATTTTTGTCTTGTGGTATGATTAGTTTTCAGTTTAAGCCTGCTAGTAGCCTAGAGCCTCCGAATTCCTCAAATAGAAGATATTTCTTAAAAAAAAAAAAAGCCAAGGCCTTGTCTGAACTTCCACTTGCTGTTCCACAAGCTAGCTAGTATTCCATCACCGCCATACGCTGCAGGACCACAGTGGCAGAGGATGCCTCGTAGGAAGGAGTGGCTCAGGTCCTGCATGGGGCCTGCTCAGCTGCACGGCTCAGTCACTGCCTGTCAGAGGGGAGCTGACTTAGCGTTTTATGCTTCGGGTCCATTAGTTAAACTAACAACATCAGGCAAAAATTTTGAGGCCTCTGGAGAGAGCAGTTTAACACAGGGCCTGATGATTCTTTCATGTAAATAGAGCCTAACACCGTAAAATATGTAACCTGTTTTTCACGACGATGATGATTTTTGCTTTTGAAAAGTTGCCCATTTGGGGAATGCATCCTGAAGAAAAGTGAAAATGAAGTTGCTCAGTCGTGTCTGACTCTTCGTGACCCCATGGACTGTAGCCTACCAGCCTCCTCTGTCCATGGGATTTTCCAGGCAAGAGTACTGGAGTGGGTTGCCATTTCCTTCTCCAGGGGATCTTCCCCACCCAGGGATCGAACCCAGGTCTCCTGCATTGTAGGCAGACGCTTTACCATCTGAGCCACCAAGGGAACTTGATGGCCTTGTTAATGTACAGTGTTTGGGGTGGCAGTGATAGGATTTCTGGCCCACGGTTCAGATGGGTCTGTTGTAAATGGGGCAGTGCTGTAGGAAAGGCTGAGCGTCATCTCTGAGATTGGAGAGAACGTGGGAATTGATGCTTTCTTTCAAGGCTCTCAGAGATGCTGCGTTCTCACTGTAGCACGCAGAATACTTAAGAGCCAGCTTACGGCCAACTTTCTTGAACTGGTTATTCATATTCTAGAACATGTTTTCCTTCAGAATTGATACTAGTGACTAGGCTTTCAGGCCAGCTGCTAGAAATCAGCCTACCCTGTAACATCCATCAGGACTGGGTCTGGCTCTTCTAAGCGCTTAGAGTCATCAAAGCTGGAAGCACAGGAAGCGTGAGATCTGGGCGTGCACAGGAGTCAGCTTGAAGTTGAGTTGTTTTGGTTTTTTTCAACTTGTTTATAAAGTATAATTTTACCAAATTACTGTTAAGTCATAATTAGTTTTAAGGGAAGGTTTCCTTACATCTGGAAAACACAGATGCAAGCCAGTAATTTTTCAGATCGAAACCATAAAAATTATCAGCATATTTGTCAGCTCATTCAGTCCTTCCGTTAACTTTTGCGAAGTCAGTAGGTTTACCATTAGAATCCTTCAGTTTCTTAGCCAGTTCAGAAACTGATATTTATCCAAAAGTCCTTTCTGTAAATCTTCTTGAAGAGAAAAGAATTTTTGTGAGAAACTTGGTTGGTGCTGTGACAATACTTTAAGGTATTAACTAGAGTTATGACTTGAGGACATTTTATCTGGACATATCAGAAATTTAGGAACTCCATATAATTTCTATATTAGTAACATTTACCATACATATAACCTGAGATGCATTACTCACTTGACAATTTGAAGTTGAGTGTTTTAACATTGAATGCTGCATGTGCAAAACTCCCTGTAGCAAACACTAAACTATTGCTTGACATAAAGTTTGTGAAAAAGCACATCTTTTGGGTCAGTGATGAGAGCATTTGTCCACCCGTGTCTCTGATATTATTCCTGTGTAACTTTCACCATTCTTAACTTCTGACGTCCACACCCTGTCCTCTGGCAGACCCGCTTATCCATGGTGTTTAAATGTGGTTTTTGTGAGAGCTCATTTGCACCTGTTGAAAACACTGGCATAATTTGTACATTGGTAAACCCCAGAAATCTGAGCCTTCTTTCACTGACGCGTCCTATTTCAGCTAGAACATTCTTTCCAAATGTGCGTGATGGGATCTGTACAGTTTTCAAATGGTTCAGTCTTTCTCTGTGACAAGGAAGTTTCTGATTCGGTGGGGGACACCCCCACCTCCACTTCTGAATGAAGAAAAGAAGAGCTTAGATTATTTTTGAGGCAGCTGCTAACAGAAATCGTGTTTTCTTAAGAGCCGCGCGTCATCGTGTAACGATGATGTGTGTTGGCCCAAGCTGGGAACGGTCCTGCTGGAATGAATGGGCGATGCCTCGGCCTGGAGGAGCCTTAGCAGCGGGCTGTTTGGGCGCCCAGAGTCGATTGTAAGGCCGTCTCCGCCTGTGCACACACAGAGGCCGTTGAGAATGAGTGTCAGAGGGTGTGGGGGGCGGGGTTGGGGTTGGGGCCCCCAAGAGCTCCAGGATGGCTACTGGCCTGGGGTTTTGCTAGTCACGGGTTAGTAAAGCCCAGTGTGCCAGATGACCCCATCCTCGTTAAATGGTACAGGCTGTGGCACCAGCTCTTTAAAGTAAGTACGCGCCGTGCTGTGTGCAGTTGCTTCAGTCATGTCTCACTCTTTTCGGCCTCATGGACTGTAGCCCACCAGGCTCCTCTGTCCCTGGGATTCTCCAGGCGAGAATACTGGAGTGGGCTGCTAGGCCCTCCTCCAGGGATCTTCCCACCCCAAGGATCGAACCCAGGTCTCCTGCAATGCAGGCGGATTCTTTACTGTCTGAGCCGCCGGGGAAGCCCTTAAGTGAATGTATTTGGTGCCTATTCCAGACAGAAGAAGATTGAAGCTACGGAAGGATGGAATGTGAACACTGCTTGATCCTTCTGGAATGTAACTCTTAGTTAATAATATAATGAGAAAAGCACTCATTATCCTTGATGTGTTTAAATACCTTGTAAATTTTTCTTTCCTTCCCACCTTCAAAAGTCTCTCTTATCTGATAAGCAGTTATAAACACTGTTTCATTGTATCCCTTGCAACAGTTTAAATCAGAGGGTGAAAGCTCAAAATAAACAGAATTCCTTTTTGTAATAGAAAATAAAATGTTAATCACAGGGTCAACAATACTAAAGCTATGTCACATCTCTCTGAAGTTTAAAACTTGATTTACTAGGTGTTAAAAGGAGGTGGAAATACTCCAGTTTAATATCATTCAGGACTGGGAAGTACACGGGCTTGATTTCTTGGTCAGTATTTTAAAATAACAAGTCTGTCCATAGAATCTCATTGCTGCCTTGACTGAGCTGTGGGGACCTGGGAAGGGACGAACAGGGATGGGCTGGCTTTGCCTCACTTGCCTCCACCTCTGGCTGGCTTCTCAGGTGGGTCCAAAGCCATCATTTCTCTTCTGGCTGTTAGGATGGAGATGCTCTGGGCGTTAAGGACCTAGACCAGCCTAACCCAACATATTGCCCTTTTATCCAACTCCAAAGCCTGTGTGTTCCCCAGTTAGCCCCGTCCTGCCTCCTCCCCCAACCATTTCTGCAGAGCAGCCAAAGAGAAAGGTGGTTGTTGAGTAAGTCATGTCTGACTCTCCGACTCCATAGACTGTAGTCCCCCAGGCTCCTCTGTCCTTGAGATTTCCCAAGCGAGAACACTGGAGTGGGTTTTGTTTCCTTCTGCAGGGGATCTTCCTGACCCAGCGATCGAACTGCATCTCTTGCATTGGCAGGTGGATTCTTAAAGCTGTTGGTTTCTTCTTTCAGCTCTCCTTTCTCCAGTGTCCCCTCCGCTCACCCATCCTCTCCCTTCCTCTTTATGTGGTGGCTGGGGACAGGGGAGGAAAAGGGTGACCATCTGTTGTAGTCCCCCAGCCTCCACAGCATGCTCCTAAGTAAGTGTGGTGAGGCACACTCCAGTGACCTTTTCCAGCTCCCTTCCAGAATCTCCCCTGGAGGTGCAGCCCCTCCCATCGACCCTGCTGAGCCTGCCGCTGGGCTGGCGGGCTGGCGGGCTGGCCTCCTGGCCTCTCTTTGGTCCCTCTGCCCACACCAGCAGGATGCGTGTCCACCCAAAATGGAAGGAGTCAGCCACAGAGTCTGCAGCCCTCTCTCCTTCCCTCACCTCAGCCTGTGGAGCAAAGGGGCTGTGCCGGGAAACCCCGCCGAGATGGGACCGGCATGGGAGTGCGTGGCCCTGGCTGCAGGCCTGAGCCAAGTCCGCACAGAGCGAGTGTCCTGGTACTGTCACAGCTGGGGATTTGCACTTTGCTGCCATAATTGCTTGTTTTATGTATGGGCACAAACCTCAGAATTCCAGGGAAGCTCCGTCTGAATTACGGAAAAATGCAATAGTGTACAGTTTATTGACAGCTGTCATGATATACAACTTTACATGAACAGTTTTGTTAACTCAGGAATCCTGTTAGGGTGAAAAAAATGTCTTTTAAGGAATTCTTTCTTATAGTTTAACTCAAATTGAAGTCACAATGAAGAAACTCATAATCATTTGAACCTTGTTTTGGAAAATGCACAGAGTTTTGTGGTCGGTTTCTCATAGTACTCGTATATGCAGTGTAGATTTGTAGTGTAAGAATTTTCATTGTAGAAATTAAAATGCATCTTGATTTTGTTTCAAGATTTGGCAGTCCATGCTGAGAGAGCAGAGTTCACGAGTTAGACTCTGTGGACTTAGACATCTTAGTAAAAAAGATAGATGGCTTGCTGCCTTTTTGCTTTGCTTGATTTTAACTTTTGAGTGTGAGAAACTTAAGTGCATCTTACATTTTGTGGTGTATTAGAAAATCATAGGGTTAGTTGATAACACACCAAGTTAAGATGATAAAGGAGTTTTTGAAGGAGTCATGCGTGTGTTATACCTCTTTTTAATTAGAAAGAAAGAGAATGTCATCCTTAGGCTTAATGTAGCTGAAATCTTGTATCACCCCCTTTTGTAGTATTCTTGCTGGGTAGTCCACAGGGTCGCAAAAGAGCCGGGCACGACTCGGCGACTAAACAGCAACAAACCCTTTTGTTAAGGCAGCTGCCACTGAAGAGTGTTGAATAGTGTTAGCAGCGTTGACTGCCACTTCAAAGCAACTTGAGTGGATTGGGAAAGTGAAAAGCATTGATTTGAACCGTTCATTACTTTGATGGTTAATTGTATGTAAGTGGGTGGATTGAATACACAGGGAGCTTGTTGGAGCCAGGGCTCCAGGCTGTGTCTCTGGACCCCCTGATGTGCTGTGGTGGGGGGGTGGGGTGGGGCAGGAGCCCTAGGTCCTGCCTGAACCTCCGCCCCCTGAGGGTGCTCTCTCCCACTGTTCTGAGCCCCCTGAAAATTCTGGGTGCCTGGCACAGACGGGGCACTGCCCTCAACACCGTTGAGCCAAGACACAGGTCTCTCAGCTGGGGAATAGACAGGGTGGCTTGGACCTGCCAGCCTCGAGGTGGTTGACCTGTGTGTTGTTTCTCAGAGGCAGACGCGTGGATCCCCTACGGGAGCCTTGCTGGTAAAGCCTCTTGCTTGGAAGCGGAGAGGTTGGATGGTATTTGTGTTTTATTGATGTCGGAGTTCTAGAGCCCTCCTAAACACTGGGTGAGAGATGCTGTTAACTCTGAAGCTCATGACACGGTCAGACGGTGGCTAGGGCCTTCCTGTTTCTTGCACCCATCACTCCGGGCTGAGATCAGTTTACAAAGGGATGGGGTGAGGAAGGCACCCCCTCATTACTTGGGCTTCAAAAACAGCTGAACTTTCTGGGCTTTAGAGGAGGGAGTTACTGAGGGGCATGTGTCCCATGGATCAGGCTTCCTTTGTCCCTTCATGTAAGTTTAATTTGCACGTGTCGAGGTCAAGCCTCCAGACAGACCCCTCAGCACAGATACTTTGTCTCTGGGACCAGAGGGTGAGGTTAGTGTGATCTTAAAGGGCAAGTGCGTTTGCTCACAGGACACATTTTGGAGCAGGGTTCTTGGTAATAAAATCATTCTGGGCCTGCCCATTTAATAGAATTGTTTTAAACTGAGCAGAGCCATTTTGGACCGGGTGACAACCCGCCCGGGGGCCCTTTTGGAGGACCCAGAGCAGCTCCATCTGATGGTGGGGAGGACGTGGAAACCAGGTATAAATCTGCAAACATACCACATCGCGGGGATGGAGAGCCGAAGGCGATCGGGAATAAGAACACAAATTCTGCCAATTTCTTAACTAGTTCATTTAAAAAAAAAAATTTTTTTTCCCCCTTTCCAGTTTTAGGAACTACCCTGTTAAAAAAGAAGTGTGCTCGAGAAAGCACAGGGAAAGGATGAATATCAATTTGTTGGTGAACCTCAGCTGCTGGATCTTATCATCGTGGGGGCATGTTTTATTTTTGACGCAAAGGAGAAAGGAGGGAGGTTCGGCCCCCAGAGCTGCAGCCTCCGCCAGCCCAGCTCTGCGCGCTGCTCAGGCAGCTCTCCTCTGCACAAAGGATGATGTAATCTTTTTCACCGCCGGCCACGTGGCCAGCGTGCATGCCGTCACTGTCTTCACGCGGGTACCTCTGCGCTGCCCGGACCCGCCGCCTTTGGAAGCAAACGGCATTCCTCTCGCCAAGGCCGGTCTTCACCTGCATACACACGCGTGTGCCCTCGCGCTCCTGGGTCACATGGGTGACTTTTTTTCTTGCAGAAAAATGACCCAGGCAGGCATGTTGTAGAGAGCCATGCGGGCAGTGTGTGCACACATTTAAACTTGGGGGAGGGGACTCCGTTGCCATGAGCAACCACTAGCCTATTTGTTAGGGGGGTGCAGTGCTCAAAGCTGCCCCGCCTCACACTGCTTTCCCCGCAGAGCACTGGAGCCTGGGGAGAACAGGAAGGCGGTACCCCAGGCAGCCGTCCCTATGGAGAGGCGCAGCCTTTCCGGCTGAACGCGTCCTCCCACGTGTGCTGCCTCTCCGTGGTCCTTCCTCCGCGGCCGTCACCCCGTCCTGTTGATGGAGGGCCGTGACCGCGGCCATGGACTGCGCCCTTGTTTGTTCAGCCCTGGGTTAAGCGCTTTTCCTGCACTGGCTCGTTAGGTTCTGCCAAGAGCTTCTGAAACACACGTTTACAGGGGAAGACTGTAGCTGAGGGCAGGCGAGGCGGGCTGCGGGGGGCGGAGGGAGGAAGGAGGGGGCACTTTGCATTTCATCCGTGCTTATTTTTCCCCCGGAAAGAAAGGATGAGATTTGGAGCCTTCCTTCTTCCCGTGCCTCCCCCGGGGTTCTCTTCCCCGTTGTTTCGAGTCCCTGGTGATGTAAGCCCCTGGCCCCTGGGGCTTAGTGACACCAAGACAGCTTTGCTCCTTCAGGCCTGGCGTTCTGGGTGAGGTGATTTTGGCGGGTGGGTGCAACTACCTGAAATATTGGAAGAGATTCTCATGCTGGGCAAGATTGTTGGCAGGAAGAGAAGGGGGCAACAGAGAAGGAGATGGTTGGATAGCATCACTGACTCAGTGCACATGAATTTGAGCAAACTCTGAGAGACAGTGGAGTACAGGGGAGCCTGGAGTGCTGCAGTCCATGGAGTCAGAGAGAATCAGACCCAGCTTAGCAACAACAACCTGAAATTCTTAAGGAATTACAAGATTTCCTTGATTTGGGAGACCCCACGCCTCTGGGAACCTTGCTGTGAAAGCTGCGTCATTGATCAGCATTTCTGGGCTGCTTGCAAAGTAGCAGAGCCCCTTAATCCCAGAGTCTGCAGGTGCCCGGTCTGGAGAATCTGCAGCCTGAGTACATGGAGCTGGAGAGGAGCACCTGCCAGCCAGCCTGCCTGGCACGCATGCCTTTTGCTGCAATAGCCTGGCTTGCTTTCCTCCCCTGGCGGTGCAGGCTCAGTTCTGGGGAGCCATGAGCAGGGGTGTCCTGCCTCTTCATTTACTGAGCTGGTCTTTGCAGAGCACCACTGCAGGCAGTTTTTGCTGCTTTCCACGCTCCACCTCACCGAATCCCCGCAGTGTCCCTGGGAGGTGGGGACTGTCCCTGCAGCAGACGGCAGGGGGTGGCTTGGAGTCCATCTGCAGAGGGGTGGGGATGGCCTAATCTGTGGACAACGCAGGTGCCGATAGAAGCGCTGGGATCAGGGAGGGATGATTCCAGAAAAGACCATTTTTGTTTCTTCTCTAAAATCAGAAGGGAGGGCGGTTAGCAGTGAAGGCGTTCAGATGTAAAAGGGAAGCAGAGCGACCTTGTATCTTAAAACCGTGCTCTTCTTGGCGAAACACAAGGTGATTCCCAGGTGAAAGGGTGAGCCGAGGTCGAGGATTTGAGACCAGGGTGGGGAGACACCAGCCATGGCGGCTCAGGTACCCCGGTGGCTAGCAGCCCCTTGTCCCTGTCTGTCCACCTGGTAGATGGTTTCGTGTACGGGGGGGTCATCAGCATGTAGGATGACGGTAAATAAAGCCTAAGAAGCACGTAATTCCCAAGGAGCTAGCCTTTAACAGACGTTCTCCCTAAGCTGCATGTCTTCAGCCTGAATCAGATCCTGTAGAATAAGATGGTGAAACAAAAATAGGAGTTTGGCTTTGTTTGCACTTATTTACAAGAGAAAAGGTCACCTTCTCACTGTATACTCAGTAGTGGTAGCTTTGTGTCTCGTTCCGAATTTCGTCGCATTAAAAAAGGAAGCGTCTTTTGTGCAAGGCTCAGTGAGCTGTCGATAGATCTGGTTGCTCTTCACTCCCGCTGGTTCTGCCTCCTGCCCTTCCTTGCCCTCCAGCCCTCTGGCCTGAACTCCGTCCCTCAGGCCCGCCTTCCCCTCTTTGACATAAAGCATACATGCCGCTTTGCCCCTGCTGGGAGCCTGGCCAGCACAGGGTGCCTGAGTGGCAGGCGAGCCAACCTCACTCGATCAGGTGGCCCCACTTGCTTCACTGAGGGAGCCACCTCTCTTCTCAATGTGGGGGCCTGTTCCAAGGGGCACCCGTGCTCTCTGTTGCCAGCTCCGGTAGCAGTGACCAAAGATAGCCCAAGAGCCCAGGCAGTGATCAAGCCATCTCTCAAACGTTCCTTTAAGACTGACCTTTCCAGGCCTGGAGTACTCCCCTTAGACTGAGCTGCCCACGTACAAACCCCGCGTGGGTTTTTCTTTGGTCTGTGGCTCCTGCAGCCCTGCCAGGGGAGCAGGGGACGAGGTTCTGCCTCCGGGCCGGTGTGCAGCCATTCCTGCTTCTGCCAAGCTCGTGGGGAGGGAGGAGGTGCCTTGGAGGGTGGCCATCCCCTGGGCAGACTCCTGGCAGGACTGGCCCGCACACTCAGGGCTGCTGGACTTGGCCATACACACCGTCACCATTTACGCCCACTGGGGGAGCCTGGCCTGAAGTTCCAAGTCGCCTGTTGATGTGTTTGCTCAAGGAAGCACCCTCCGCATCAGCGAGCTGTTTGGTTAGTGGTGCGGGTTATCCCGGTCAGTCCACTGCTTGTCCAGCCGTGGTTAAGAGGAACTTGGCTGAAGGAAAGGAAGTTCTGATTCCAGGGGAGACGGGAGCTCTGTCCTGTGTTCACCTTAGGGAGGGTGTGCATTGAGCACCCCTGAGTGTGGAAGAAAAGAGCAAAAGCTTTGATGAGGGCAAACTCCAGGAGATTGTGAAGGACGGAGAAGGGGTGGCGTGCTGCAGTCCATGGGGTCGCAAAGAGTTGGACACGACTGGGCAACTGAACAACAGCAAAGAGACCACTAGTACAACAACACGTTTATAACATAACTGGGGAAAGGTAGGAAAGTTCTTTGGTGATGGAATTCTTGAGCAAAAGCATTTGAAGAACATTGCTTTAGGGCAGTGGGTCTCCTAGTACACTTCCAGGCTCCCAGGAACTCGTCAGGAGATCTGTGAGTTAAAGCTGTTTGGGTAGCAGAGTCTGAGCTGTTCCTCACTCATTCTTTCTAAAGCATAAAGTGAGCTCTCCCAGGGTCTGCCTGGCAGGTAACATCACAACAGAATAAAGACAGTCAGTTGTGAGACCAGACATTGAAGTCAGTCTCTGAAGTATAGAACAATGCCAGCCTTCTTTTTTTTTTTTTTTGTATATTTTAGAAGTACAGATTTTCAGCTGGAAAGTCTTCCTTATTTAATATGTAATAGATGTCTTATCTTTAAAAATATTCTTGGTTTTAGGTTTTAATATGAGTATCCATATTAGATAGCTAGATATTATATGGCTGGACTTGATGGCAAGCAGAAGCTACATAAGCCAAAGCTTTGTCGGATCATCATTGCTTTTCCTAAATTGGAAGGATAATGGCTTTACAGTGTTGTGTTGGTTCCTGCCATACACAGACAAAAATCAGGTGTGTGTGTGTGTATGTGTGTAGTAGTGTTGTAGTGTTAATCGCTCAGCTGTGTCCGACTCTTTGCAACCCCAGATAGTAGCTCATCAGGCTCCTTTGTCCATGGGATTCTCCAGGCAAGAATACTGCAGTTGGTTGTCATTTCCTTCTCCAAAGGATTGAACCTGGGTCTCCTGCATTGCAGGCAGATTTCTTTACCGTCTGAGCTACAGGGAAGCTTATGCGTGCGCGTGTGTGTGTTTGGGGTGTGTGTGTGTCCCTTGTCTCTGGAGCCTCCCTTCCACTCCTCTCTGTGATTTTTGCTGATGTAAAGGGGTCTTGCCACCAAACCTTTGAGGACTGCTTGCTGTGACCGAGGTCTGGTGGGCGGGTCTGGGCCTTGCAGTCCAGCAACAGGACTCATGCCCAGGACAGGAGTCGGGGGAGGGCCCGGCAGGTGGGAGGCCAGGAAGGTGGGGGCCCCCTTTGTGCCTCTGCCTGGCGCATCCTCCCTGGGGGAGGCAGGGTGGGCTGCTTCTGGCCTTCTCCCCACCGCCATCCTCCATTTCTGCTCCAGCCCACACCAGTGGCATGATTGGATTCCCATGTATTAAATAGGCTTTTGTGGGAACCCCTGAGACCCTAAGACCACCGTATAGCCCTATTTCTTTGAGAAGCTCCACTCCTGAAATCCGGCAAGGCAGCCTTGCTGACTGAGTGTTGGAACACCCTGGCCGTTGGGCAGTTAGAGTTCGTGTGCAGGTCTCCACAGCAGTTCCTTTTTGGCAAATCCTCTTAAGGAATCTTAAATAGGAGGAACTATGAGGGGAATTTGGTTGAGATAGAAATAGAAAAGGAAACATCTGGAATATCCTGTTCTTGCGGGCTCAAACTTTCAGGACAAAATGTGAAACCCTGGTCTACTGTTCTGTTAGCCCAGAGAGATTGGAGCCTAAAAATAATTTGAGGCCAATCTCTTGTCCAATAGCATGCCTGTTTTTGTTTCCTAGTTCAGTTCATTTTGGTGAAAGGTACCAAACGGTTGTCTCTAACAAAAACACGCAGGCTCATCTGACAGTGCCCGCTTCAGTGAGGGTGGATAGTCCAGCCATTTGGGAACACGTTTGGCACCACCTTGTAAGCTCTCACCCCAGCAGTTCCTCCCCTAGCCTGTCCCTCGGCCCAGAGATGCTCTGGAAGTGTGTTCTGGGAGACACGTGGACACGGCTGTTCAGGCAGCATCATTTATAAGAACAAAATGGGAAGACAGGCCAAGTTCCATGAGCCCGAGTCACAGAGTGGAGCATTAACCAGAGCTCAGCGCGCACATGGACGCAGACGAACCATCCAGACCGGACCAAGTCGCAGAGAACGCGTGTAGTATGACTGCACTCACAGGAAGCCCAGAGACAGGCCACCAGAGCGCTACACCGTGCAGCAGTAGCTTCAGAAATGGCGAAACTAAAGCAAAGCTGGGGAAGGGTTATCCTGAGAGCCGGCATAGTGGTATGTCTGGAGACAGGAGGTGGGCACCGTCAGGCCAGGGCATGGGGGAAGCCTCCAAGGAGTTGGCGGTTTCTGGTTCCTAAACGGGGTGCTAATTTCAAACGTAGACCAGTAACGCACATACACACCTTCATACAGACCAGCTGGGTGGACATCCCCTTCTGAGTCTGGGGCCTATTTTTGCCTGGGCTTTCATTTTAGTAGTTGAAAGAATTAGAAAAATTGATTTAAAACCCTTTTTGTCTTACCATACAGTGAATAATTGAATATTTAAAGCCATCAGGGCTCTTAGAAGTTATTTCCTATAATAGCACCCACCCCTCCTCCTGTTCTGAGGTTTCGAGGTGGGGAGTTGGCTGATGTCATACTGTGAGCTTTCACAGAACCATCTGGGCTTGCTTTCCGCAAGGAACAAAGAAGGCAAACTTAGTGTGGCTTTTTCATCAGTTTAGAAACTTATTTTCGAATGAGTTTGCCTTTACCAAGTGGGCAGGAGGAGACGGGGATGACAGAGGACGAGATGGTTGGATGGCATCACCGACTCGATGGACATGAGTTTGAGCAAGCTCTGGGAGATGGTGATGGACACGTAAGCCTGATGTGCTGCAGTCCATGGGGTCGCAAAGAGTCGGACACGACTGAGCGACTGGACAGCCTGGGACAGTGTACGCACGAAGGCCAGCCATTTTGGTGCTGTTCATTGCCAGGACTTACCATGTGTCTAGGGAAAAGTCCTGTGTGTTCCTGTTCATCTATTAAAATGAGAGATGACTGGATTAAAACGAGAGACGGAAGGTGGAAGATGAGGATACAAAAGCACTCTATCTGTGCCTTCTGGCCTTGGGGTAGCTTCGCAGCAGGTAGGGAGTGACCTCCTCCTGTTGGTTTCAGATTTTCCTGGGGGGGGCAGGAGACGTGCAGGTGGGGGGGCACAGACGTGGGAGCCAGGTGCCCTCTTCCCTGTGGCGCCAAGCCAGGTCATGCCAGCAGTCCCCCAGACTTGGTGTCCCTAGCCAGCCACACCCTTCAGTCCCTCCCGACTCCCCTTTTGAAGCCTGGAAGGGTATCTTACTCCAGTGGACGGGCTGCTGACAATAGAGGGTTGGAAAGGGAGCACTTTTTTAGTTATTAAAGTGTTGATCGTGACCATTTTACTCCAGATCTCTTCCAGAAAGTTGGTTCCTTTCATGTGCCTTTCAGGCTCATCTGTTTTCACTTCTTATTGTATTCCACAGGACAGGCTGAGCAGGACCCCGAGACAGCTCAGGTGTAAGCCGGGTGCCCCTGGGTAGAGGGGAGTGTGACCAAGAGGTCAGGATAGCTGCAGACTCTTAGGCAGAAGAAAAGGCTTCCCAGGTGGCTCAGATGGTAAAGTGTCTGCCTGCAATGAGGGAGACCTGGGTTCAATCCCTGGGTCGGGAAGATTCCCTGGAGAAGGAAATGGCAACCCACTCCAGTTATGCTTGCCTGGAAAATTCCATGGACAGAGGAGCCTGGTAGGCTACAGTCCACGGGATCACAAAGAGTCAGACACAACTGAGCAACTTCGCTCACTTACTCACTTAGGCAGAAGACTACTCTCACTTTTGAATTGCCTTATAGTTCCTTAAATTATTTATAGTCCATCTCATGCATGTGTGTTCAGGAGACTGGAATTGCCAAGGTGAATCGCTGATTTTTAAAAAGTAAGTTTTTTTGGTGGGTTTCGACGATAACTGCCTGTGATGCATCCCCTTATAGAATGCAGTGATCGAAGGTAAATGGGCCAAGTTTACCCAAATCCATTATTTAAAAGCACTTAGCAAACCTGTTCATGTGAGGATAAGCTGCTTCCTCAGATGTCGGTGGTCGTAGTACTTGGCGATCTAGGTGCTGTTAGCCCGCTGGGTAGTACCCTTGGGATTCTCATCCATCCCGTCTGACAGACACAGGTGCCTCCATGGTCTCCCCGCTGTGGGGATGGAGACGTGGCAGCCAGGTCCCAGCCCCTACTCCTCCTCGCTGGACGCTGTAGTCCCTTGACAGGAAGTTTCCTTTCCAGTCCTGGCAGCTCGATGTCAGGTGCTGTCCATCAGTGATTAACACTGGGGAGGGGGTGGTGGCCTGTAGCTTTAACACCCGCCTCCGTACTCCCCGCTCACATGTCGGGTCTGCGCCATCTCTCCCTGGGAAGGAAGTCGTCTGTAACCCTGGGCGGTCTGAGCACCTGGGCAGCAGTGGGGCTGAGGTCCCAGTGCTTCCTCCGGGGAAGGCCCTGCAGGTGCAGGCGCGGGCTGGTGGATGAGGAAGACCCACACACCTCCATGTAAATGTCCTTCCTGCCTGTCTGTTTGCATTTCTGCGCTTGGATTTACATTTCTATACTATTTGGGAAAAAATGTTCCCTGGGCTTCCCAGTGGAGAGATCCTGCCTTTTGAGGGCCTGAGCAATTTGGGGATCAGAGAAAGGAAAACGGGTTCCCCAGCCTGCATGGCTTAAAGCTTTGGGTCTCAGCCCTCTCTGATAGGAGCCACTGGCCAAGTCTAAGGAAGTCAGCTTTCCTGAGAGCTTGCCCTCCCCCAACTCCAGCACCTCCTCCCCTATCCAGTCCTCTCTCCCCCTCCCTCCGTTTCTTACTGGGGACCCCACAGCGAGCAGGCAGAGACCCCCGAGGATCACGGCTGCTCCTGTACCCCACCCCACCCCCACACAGGTCTCAGCCCCTGGAGTGTCAGCGGGGGGCCCAGGTGGGATGGTAGCATTGGGGTCCCGAAGTTGCAGCGTCTTCCCTGTTTGTGAGGGTCCACACCCCTGCTGGAGCACTCCTCAGCCTTGCTGGCGCCACTGTCTGAGCCCAGAGTGAATCCAGGGAGGAGATGCTGCCAGGCGTGGGCTGGTACCTCCTCCGGTTCCCGGGGTCTCCAGCAGTGATTCCCTCCCAGAGGGGCACACGTCTGTCCTCCTTCCCTTGGGAATTTGCATCTTTTTTTTTTTCCTTTTCTCATTGAATATGCATGAGAATCCCAAGTGAGAGATGAGTCAGTCCACATTAAACCCATTTTTTTATGTCAAAATTTGTTTTGCCATCAGTATATCTGAATTTATGTGGCTTAATAAACATATTTTAAGCAGAATTTATAAAATGTACTTTTGTGGGTATGCCGAGGGAACTTGAGGTGAAGGAGGTGGGAGGGAGAGGCGGTTAGAGAATTGAATTGAATTTCTTTGTCTTTTTTTTTCCCATTAGCCAGATGCATTACTTTTTTCAACTCTCTTTGTAGTTTCTTAAATTTCTTATTAGGAATTCAGAGGAAGGTTAATAATAGGTCCTATTTATTAGAACTTCTTTTCCCTGCTTGCAAATGAAGGTAAGGCAGGACACCAGTACCTGAATAAAAAAGTTTCTTTCACCTTAAAAGGCAGTGAGTCCCAAAGGCTAGGTTGCCCTGATCAGAGTTCAGTCGCTCAGTCGTGTCTGACTCTTTGCGACCCCATGGACCGCAAGCCTCCCTGTCCATCACGAACTCCCGGAGTTTACTCAAACGCATGTCCATTGAGTCGGTGATGCTGTCCAACCATCTCATTCCCTGTTGTCCCCTTCTCCTGCCCTCAACCTTTCCCAGCATCAGGGTCTTTTCAAATGAGTCAGTTCTTTGCATCACGTGGCCAAAGTATTGGAGTTTCAGCTTCAGCATCAGTCCTTCCAATGTGTATTCAGGACTGATTTCTTTAGGATGGACTGGTTGGATCTCCTTGCAGTCGAAGGGACTCTAAAGAGTCTTCTCCAGCACCACAGTTCAAAAGCATCAGTTCTTCAGCACTCAGCTTTCTTTATAGTCCAACTTTCACATCCATACATGACCACTGGAAAAACCTTAGCTTTGACTAGATGGACCTTTGTTAGACTTGCTCTTCTCCCTGGAAGCCACCATCCAGCAATGTGGCCTCAGGACTGAAACTCAAAGTATCTAATACCCTGTTGAGCAGTCACGTCTTATTATGCTAAGCAGAGGGATCTGCAAGAAAGCTTCCAACTTAACTGTAAGTTGCATTTGGAACGCAGCCCGAAAGAAAACAAACCAGCCACAGACACCACTTTTATTTATTTCTGAGGTGTCTTTGCTTAACGGGAGGGCGTTGCACCACCCAGGTCTCACCCTGCTCCAGGCTGGCTGTCCTCCGTTGCAGCAAACATCCCAAGGGCAGGACTTAGCTTGCTCCCATGGGCGTCCTCAAGCAGCAGTTGTGTCCCAGGGTGTCTCAGATAATGTTATTTCTGATAACGTTTCTGGAAACAGATGAAGAAAAATTTCAAAGCAGAATAGGTTTGCTGAATAACGGGGGCCAAGCACGTGTATGTAAGCCATCAAGTGGGCTTCTGATGACGAAAGAGATCATTGTTCTCCTCTCTTCACATGTTACAACATTAATTATGCTTTGTGGTTTCTACCCTTTAAATTTTTTAAATTCAAATTTATTTGTAATTGGAGGATAATTGCTTTACAATATTGTGTTGGTTGCTGCCATACATCAAAGTGAATCAGCCTTAGATATCCATATGTCCCCTCCCCCTTGAACTTCCCTCCAGGAGCCCCATTTTCTGTGTTAAGGACTTAGTTTTAGTGGCAGTGATCAATATAAAATTTCAGTGACCCAAAAAAAAAATTTCAGTGACAAAAATCATAATTTTAGATGGATCTGTGTAGTTAATCACAACAGCATCTACATCTCTTGTAAATAACAGTACCTGTACTTGCAAGGCATGTTTATTTGCCCTTCAGACTCTGCTTGTTATGTTCACACTGTCAAGGCTACTGCTTGGTCTAATACGTGTTTTGTTTTATTTTGTTTTAGATGATAAGTTTCTTAAAATCAGGAACATGTCATTTCGGGGGAGCATCTCTAGGGCTTTTGAGAACACCGTGTGTACATATGTCCCTAACGAAAGCCAAGCGACGACAAGAATAATTGTAAGCTTCATCCGAGGACCGTGCTTTCTACTTTCTGGTAGAAAGTTCTGCCAAATTCTTTGATCTTTCTTGAAGACATATTTTTCTAGTGAATATTTGTTGAAATTAGATCCAAATGGAAGTAACTTTTCAGTTCTTCAGTTAAAAATTTCATTTCTTTGTGACATTTACCGTATGTGATGTGTTAATAAGGGTAAATGAGTTAACAGGAATTTTGAGGGAAAGAAAAAGGGCATACTGTATCATTTTCTTCTTTTTAACTGGAGGAGAATTGCTGTAGAGTGTTTTGTTGGTTTTTGCTGTACAACAGTGTGACTCAGCTATCAGTATACACATACCCCCTCCCTCTTGAGCCTCTCTCCCCCGACTCCATCCCACCCTTTAGGTCATCACAGAGCACCAAGCTGAGCTCCCTGCACAGATTCCCACTGGCTGTCTGTTTTACACATGGTAGTATATATTTTTTGCTGTTGTTTAGTCACTAAGTTGTGTCTTGGACTGCAAGGAGATCCAACCAGTCCATTCTGAAGGAGATCAGCCCTGGGTGTTTTTTGGAGGGAATGATGCTAAAGCTGAAGCTCCGGTACTTTGGCCACCTCATGCGAAGAGTTGACTCCTTGGAAAAGACTCTGATGCTGGGAGGGATTGGGGGCAGGAGAAGGGGATGACAGAGGATGAGATGGCTGGATGGCATCACCGACTTGATGGACATGAGCTTGAGTGAACTCTGGGAATTGGTGATGGACAGGGAGGCCTGGTGTGCTGCGATTCATGGGGTCGCAAAGAGTTGGACGTGACTGAGCGACCGAACTGAAGTTGTGTCTGACTCTTTGAGACCCCAAGGACTGTAGCCCTCCAGGCTCCCCTATCCGTGGGATTTCCCAGACAAGAATATTGGAGTAAGTTGCCATTTCTTTTTCCAGGGGATCTTCCCGACCCAGGGATTGGACCCGTGTCTCCTGTATTGGCAGGGGGTTTCTTTACCACTGAGCCACGGGGGAGGCCCAGTAGTGTGTGTAGAACCTACTGTATCTTAACTTTGCTGAATGCTTTAGCAGGAACTTTGATATTGTGTGTGTGTGATTTAATGTCTCTGAATATAGCTGGTTGCTGACTTACAGTGGTTTAACTTGAGATTTTTTTCACTTTACGATAGTGTGAAAGCCACACACATTCAATGGAAACCATACTTGTAATGTTAAACCTTGATCTTTCGGGGCCAGCCTTGTACGGTAGGCACTCCCAGGGCGTGCTTGCCAGTGGCCGGGACCCGCTGCTCCCAGACAGCTGCCCATTCACGGGGGTAAACAGCCAATACACTTAAAGCCGTTTTGTACCCAGGACAGCCGCTCTGTTTGTTTTTTTTTTTTTTTTTTTTTTACTTTCAGTACAGTATTAAATAAATTACAGGAGACATTCAACACTTCATTATAAAATAGAATTTGTGTTAGATGATTTTGCCCAACTTTCAGCTAATGTAAGTGTTATGAGCACATGTACAATGGTCTTGCCTAAGTTACAATGTTCAGTAGGTTAGGTGTATTAAATGCATTTTCAACTTAATAAACTTCTGACTTTTATGGTGGGTTTATCTGAATATAACTCCACTGTAAGTTGAGGAAGAACTATACGGTATTTTCGTTTAGATGCAGTCCCGGACGCTGGCACTTGGATAGCACGGAGATCAAATTAGTCAGTCCCAAAGGCAGTCAACGTAAATAGTTGTAGGAAGGACTGATGCTGAAGCTGAACCTCCAGGCCTTTGGCCACCTGCTGGGAAAAGCAGACTCGTTGGAAAAGACCCTGGTGCTGGGAAAGATTGGGGGCAAGAGAAGGGGGCGACCGAGGATGAGCTGGTTGGATGGCATCACTGACTCAATGGCCCAGAGTTTGAGCAAACTCTGGGAGATCCTGAAAGACAGGGAACCCTGGCGTGCCGCAGTCCATGGGGTTGCAAAGAGTCAGACACGACTTAGCAACTGAACAACAACTGGACATTCAAATTAATTAGTAGCTCATTAAGATATTCAACCTTGATTTATCTCTTTCCCTTTAATGGAAGGATGATCACCATAGTGTCTTGAAGACAGAAGGGATTGATAAGTGTTTGCTGCTGAACCCGAGGAGCTGGGAGGAAGATCCATGGGAGGGTTGTGGCTTCTGCATCCTCTCTGCCTTCTACCCCTTCTCATGCCATCTGAGCAGCAGAACATATTCAGAAGCAGAACCTTAGCGTTTTAGTGTTCACGGAAAGAAGGCTGGGGCCTTCTTTGTGAAGAGAGGCAGGAATAAACCTAAACTTATACCCAAGTCTTGGTTCATAGATTAGGGATTAAGTCCCTTTAACTTAGATGTGCAGGCTGGCTGCAAAACTTTGGCTTGGCCTCTGTGCTTGTTTGTTCTGTACCCTTGATGCTCCTGGTTGGTAACGAGGCAGGTTGTCCTGGGTGACATACTCCAGATGTGCTGGGATGTTACTGTTCGTGATAGATGACACCCGAAGGGTTTGGAGTGCTGTGGGGGTGCAGGGTGGGGGTCTTATCCAGCACTGGGGGGCCTCTCCAAGACTTCACAGATGGGGTGGGATTGGTCTGAGGAGGAGATGGGAGGGGGGTGTGTGTGTGTTCGTGTGTGTGTGTGTGTGTGTGTGTGTGTGCATGTTGGGGGGTGTTTCTGGCTGATTGGGGAACAGTGTGTGTGTGCAACTTCAGCTGTAAGCAAGGGTGGTTCACTGCAGGCTGTTAGAATTCCTGGAGTGGGTGTGGGGAGAGGGTCCTGAACGGAGGCGAGGAATAGTGAGGCTGCAGGAGTAAGTGGGTGTCAAGTCTTGAGGACCTCTGTGCCACGTCTTGGAGTTTGGACTTGATTGGAGGTATCTACTAAAAAATAACAGTCACAACCTGAAAGTAGAGAGTTATTTTATTTTGGTGGGAATGTTTAGGACTCTGAGCCCAGGAGAAGATAACTGAGAAAACTGCTCTAAGGAGGTAGGGTGGGAAGTCAGGCTCTATGCAGGTTTGCAACAAAGGGGGCAGGCAGTCTGAACATCAAAGGTCAGGCATCAAGTCAAGGAATTTATAGCATTCTGTGTATGAGAAGATGCAAGCCTGTGGACTCCCTGAATTCACTCCTTTCATATGCACCTCAGCTCTCCGGGGCAGTCCTGTTTCCTTGCTCATCTTGCTGCCTGCATTCTCCCAGCTCCTCAGCAGTCACCGTGGGGGCTGGTGGCATCTGCTGGATCGCAGTTTGGAGAGCCCTTGTTCACATTTGGAGGCCAGAAATTGCTGATGGCGGTGACAGGTCTTGTTTATTAATACGGCAGGAGATATTTTCATTTCACAGTAGCCACTGGCGAATTTTAGGTGAGTGGATTCGGGAGATGTGCATTCAGGGGGAGGGTGCCAGAATGAATCCCAGGGAGTCATGAGTGTCCATTAGGAGGTTGTTGGAGGCACACACATAAGGGTCATGCTGGCCGGTGGACACAATACTCCCGAGTGTGCAGGAGGGCAAGAGAGGATGAGGGCAGGGCGAGCCCAGGTTCCTGGTTAAGTCGTGCGGTGGGTGGTTTGTGGGGCCTGGTACTGCGCTGGGACCCACACCATGGGGAGCAGGTCTGGGAAGATGCGCGTGAGTTCGGGGTTAGATATTTGGAGAAGACTGTACCCCAGGCACCTGCCCACTGGTTCACAACCCCTCTTTGTTCCAGCCAAGACCGACCACAACCATCTCTCCCCATAAATCCTACATCTTAGACGACATCTCATTCTGATTTCCTCTGGCCGCATTTTTCCACACTGGTGTGTCTCTCACTTGACAGACTTACAACTCATGTTGCTTTGCCAAACACAGCGAGTTCAACAAAAGGATTACGCTGGATGTTCAAGTCACCCCAGATCAGAGCAAATCAGTGCATACCAAGAGGAGTTTCAGTACCACCCATTTATACCACTTCTCTGTAATCGAGAGCCTTTTTGTAGGTAATAATCAAAAAGATATGGGAAAGAGTAGAGTTACAGCTTTATTTTCCAAAGCCTTTTTCAGAATTTGATTGTGATGTGCATTAAAACAAATACACCCGTGTATTAGATTTTTTTCTTGTTTGGTAGAGGGTTAGGGTGCTACCCCTTATGGACTGTTTGCTGTCACGATGAAAGAAGCTGCGTTTAGCAGTCAGCCTTGCTCGGTTTGCTCCAGTTGTACTGTTGTGTGACTGTTACTCGTTGGCTGCAAATTAACTTTTTAAACAGCTTTCCTGAGAGGCTGCTCCTTATGTAAAGCAAATCTTACTCGATGTCCATCAGCACACAGAGCTATATGTCTGCAAGTGTATGTGTGTGTGTAAATGTAAATGTAGTTTAGCATGAGTGATAGGTCCCAAGATGCAGCCTGGGCGAGCTTCCCCCAGAGGCCTCTAGGGCAGTACCAGCATAAACACAGCCAGACGGGTTCTTTCTCTTGGCATCAGACAGACACGAGGATAAGGTTTCTCTGTGCTTGGCCCTGAGCTGGCCCCTGGGAAGGCAAAGATTAATGGCACATCTGGGCACATGGTTCTTTGTTGATTTATGAGATTGTAGAACTACCACCCCCCACCCCACTCCCTTTTTTTTGGTACTCCTCTTCCTATTTTGACTGTTGGAATATTTCCTTTCACTGGCCTATTATTGATGCTTTTAAATTAACCTCTAACACAGTTACCATATAATTAAATCATCAAATGTTAAAAATTCTACAGATGTTTTCATTATAGTAAAGTATGTGTAATAGTCAAAATATTCTTGTTATGGTTTCTTTTTGTGTGCGTGGTAATTTTTCTTTGTTTTTCTATATTTTGTGCTCAAGACATTAAAAGTCAGAGCTCTTTTAAGTTGAAACATTCTTAACGGCCTCGAATCAATCAAACCTCTCTTGCAGTATGATGTTACAGGCTATTGCTTCTAAAATTATGTGAAGGAATAAATCAGTGAGCCTGACAGTTATTATAACCATAAAGGTTATAAGTAAAAATTATATTGCTGCAGTATGAAACCCCATCCATATTCCTGCGTGGTGGCCTGTGAGCATGTCCCTATTCTTGGTATAAATACTTCACTTTATATGCAGTCTGTTGCTGCTGCTGTTCAGTTGCTAAGTCGTGTCCGACCCTCGTAATGATCTTGTGTGTGTGGACTGCACTTACAGATATATGGGAAAATAATATAAGCTTTGCATTGTTTTGATTTTTTATATATTAGTAAAAAAGACACGTAAAAACATTTGATTTACAACCTTGTCTCTTCCCCCCCGCCCCGCCCTCATCTTCAGAGAGGATGCAGGCTTAGAGAAAATGCTTCTTTCCTACGCAACACTGATCTCAGTGCTTGCCGGGCTAAAACCCCTGATAGCGCAAACCGCGTGCCCCGCGCGGCACCGCTCCCCGTGATCCGTGACTAATCCTGCAGGCACTGCGGAGAAAGGTCCGGACTCGGAACTGCGGACGGCCTGCCTGGAAAGGGTGACGTCACCTCTGTCTGCGCGTGCGCGCGGCCGCTGATGCAGAGACGTATCACCCGGCTCTTTGTGCTCTGGGGTGCGTGCGCGCGCGGCTCTCCCCTAAATAAAGTGATGAGTAACATTCGGTAATCACCACCAAGACTCCGTACTAATAGGAACCCTCCAGCTTACTGCTGCACGTTGCTTTTCTTTGTTCTTTCAAGATGCTGCTTTATTTATTAACTTTTTTTTTTTTTTTTGCCGCTACAAGCTGTGTTTTTATAAGGATGGGGATCTTTGCAGTCCTCCCCCACTTTCAGGTTTCCCACTTAGTAAATACTAAAGTAGAACAGCTGACAGGCAAATGCGACCTCTGAAAACGGATGAGCAGGGCAGTTTGCCTTGTCATTTAGGGACAAATCCCAGTGAAGGAGGTGAACTGGGCTGTTCAGAACAAGGTGCCAGTTCATTGGTTACAGCTCAAATGGGGAAGAAATGACAGTATTTTTTTCCTAACACTGTTTTTACTTAAAAAAAATTGACTCATGTAGTTGGAGGATTAGGTATAATTTCAAATGACTAGTATATGTCAGTAGTCCCAGAAGAAATATGAAGGGAAAATACTAACCTGTGTTTTGGTTTAGACTTTTAAAAATTTGATTCATTTTTAAAACTCATTTGATTTGCTTCATCTTAATTCTTTTTAAAACAGCTACATAAATTTTGTTGGGATGATGTGTGGCATAAAAGCTTTTTGCTCATTGTAAAAATATTTCTGTGGTGCTTTCTTTTTAAATTAAAAAAACAACAACACGCTGGGGGGTGGGGGCGGCGGGTAGCTCTTCCTTTTCTGTTTGTTGTTTTTTAAAAAAATCTGATACCAAGGAAGTGACCAAGCCTGTGAGCATTCTGGTCAGCAGTGACTCGCTTCAGAAGGTATTTGTTCACAGTAACAATGCAGTACCTCCTTGTAGAGTGGAGGGGTAAAAAATAAGTTGATTCAGACCACTGGTACAACTAAAAGGTTTTCCATTGTTGAATAACTTGTGGAATGTTTACTCTTAGGACCCAGAGGTTAATTTTCCTTGTTAGAAGTGTAAGTCATACTATAGGCCGTCTGAACAATACCGAGCTTAATAGTTTACAAACCTGGAACGGAAAGTGGTAAGGAACACTGGGGTGCCTCTGTGGGGGTTTCAGGGGCAAGAAGCTGGAGAAGTATTGTTGTTCTGTTAGTTCATTGTCTGCTCATTCGTTTGTTCAGTCAGCCCATGTTCATTGACCATCCTGTGCCTGACATCTGGGAAACAGCAGCGAAAGAAACAGAGGGGTCCTCTGGCTTGCAGGTGGATTTAGAGGAAGAGAGGGGAAAAGCAGTCCTCCTGATGGGCGACATAATGGGAGTCACTTTAGGGGAATGTGGATAATTTGGGAGCGAGGGTGGGGGGGGATTGAAATAGATCACAAATCAACAGACTTCTGAGCCAAATAGCAATCTGAAAGGTGATAGCAGAATCAATTTTGGCAAGTCACACATCATGCTGAACCTGGAGGGCGGGGTTTGATATATTTTTAAATGAAAATGTTAAAATCTCTGAATATTCAAATATGATTGCTTGAGGGAAAAGGTGTTATTTGTGTTGACTGAAACCAAAGGAACGAGGAAAGAAGGTCATCAACCACTAACTTCACATTTATGTTCACGATGAAATCAGATTTGTAGGCGCCCGCCCGCCCCCAATAGCATTCAAGAAACATCAAAATCGAGAGTATTACGTTTATCATATGAACGCTATCATAGAACGTTTATCATATGAATGTTCTGGTCAAATTTCTTTCACATTTGGTTTAAGAGAACAGTTGTTGCCTGCCTTTTAGGCCTCCCCTGGGATATCCCCTTTGCACCAAGAAGGAGCTTGGTGAGCTTTGGCTGACTGCATCTTCACTGTGCCCTGAAGCTAGCATTTCATTAAAATTCACATGGGCTTCTCTGTCTCAGCAAAATGTACTTTAAATTGTAACAAGTGTCCAGTCTCTCTACACACACTTCAGTATCAGTTCAGTTCAGTCGCTCAGTCGTGTCGGACGCTTTGCGACCCCATGAATCACAGCACGCCAGGCCTCCCTGTCCATCACCAACTCCCGGAGTTTACCCAAATTCATGTGCATCAAGTCAGTGATGCCATCCAGCCTTCCCATCCTCTTTCGTCCCCTTCTTCTCCTGCCCCCAATCCCTCCCAGCATCAGGGTCTTTTCCAATGAGTCAGCTCTTCGCGTGGGGTGACCAAAAGTTTTGGAGTTTCAGCCTCAGCATCAGTCCTTCCAGTGAACACCCAGGACTGGTCTCCTTTAGGATGGACTGGTTGGATCTGCTTGCAGTCCAAGGGACTCGCAAGAGTCTTCTCTAGCACCGCCTGTGTAATTGGAAAAGTATGTAATTTACGAAATGGTCCAACAACTACACGTCCTCTGACTTTGGCCATTTACCTCTGTTTATTATCCCCATTCACGTTGCTTTTCTCTCTCTCTCTCTTTTTTTTTTTTTGCCCTTTCTTTCCTTAGTTTAGTTGCTCAGTCGTGTCCGACTCTTTGTGACCCCATGGACTGCAGCATTCCAGTCCATCATCAACTCCCAGAGCTTATTTAAACTCATGTCCATCGAGTTGGTGATGCCATCCAACCACCTCATCCTCTGTCATCCCCTTCTCCTCCCGCTTTCAATCTTTGCCAGCATCAGGGGCTTTTCCAATGAGTCAGCTCTTCGCCTGAGGTGGCCAGAGGATTAGAGTTTCAGCTTCATTATCAGTCCTTCCTGTGAATATTCAGGACTGATATCCTGAAATTCTCTCTGTGAAGTTTGGTGGCCCTTGGAAGTAAAGTGCTGAGTTACGTGGTCTGTGGCACTGGTATGGGTCTGGGGTCTCGCAGTTGTCACTCTAAGATGGCATTCACCTGTCCTTTCCCCAGAACGCTGAGAGTGTGGAAGGACAGACATGTGCTTCCAGCATGGTTGCTGGGTGTATCCTTTGTCCCACAAGCTTAAGAGCCACAGCTTGGTCCTTTTATGCATCAGGAAGCCAGGCAGTAGGAGTTATCCTATCTGTAGTGTAGTCTGGAATCACTGGAATAGCCCAGAAGGCATTTATTTGTAAGTTTTTTTGTAGTCATGCGCTCCATTTTCATAAATAGCTCTTCAGGACCTGGAACTGAATCTGCCTTTTGATCTGAGGACATTTCATGGCTGAGTTCTTCCTGCTTTTCATTGAAAGTTACATGATATATTTAATCTGGCTTCAGTGTGTGTACAGGCTGCCTCCGTCTTTTGCCTGTTTTTAAAAATGGAAACCGGGTTAAACATAATGCTTAGGTGACCGCCTAATAATAGCCACAAACTCGGTGTCTTTGTGTGGTTAGTTTTATGGTTCTCTTTTTTGTTTTGTTTCGTTTTTCTCTTTTCTGTTTTAGATGTTTTCATTGTCAATTTTAATAACATTTCTTCTTCTGTGGCATATTCAACAAAAATATTGCAGTGAAACTATTTAGAATTTACATTCTAGTCTATGTTGAGACATGTACAGATGTCATGATAAAAGTTAAACACATTTCCACGCCAGTTTAGCCCTTGACTCACGTGTCTTCTTCTGGAAAAATGGTGAATCTTACTTAATCTAGGGAGGCGATTCAGGAACTGGTTGGCTAGAGTAGCTACTCTGAAGACACTGAGGACCCACAGGAGTCAGTCTGTGGCTTACAGTGGGGCATGGCAGGTGAAGGCTGTCTCGTTTCCTCCACTTTGTTTTCCTGTCAGTACGATCGTCTTCCTGTGGGGCGGTCAGGAACATGCCAGTTCTAATTAGCATCATTCGCGCCATCAAGGTCATTAATAAATAGTGTAGCCCAGAGTTGGCGGGAATTGTCAAGGATGCCGGCCTCTCCTGGGGTCCCTGCCCAGGAATCGGGACCTTCTTCTTGCTGAGGGTTGTGTGACAGGCAGTGCCTGCTGCTGTGGTGTGGAGTCCAGGACAGCTGTGGAGGTGGCATCTCCCTGAAGGCTCCGCCCTGTCCTGGCCGGGGCGCCTGCGGGCACAGGCTGTTGAGGGAACGGCAGGAAGCAGCGTTTTCTTATCTGGTGGCGGTGGAAGGGGATCCTCTTTTCAAATCCCCGTGGGTGATGATCCGCAGCTACGGCTTGCTCCCTCCGAGCATCCTGTCATCTGATCTGCTCCTCCTTGCCACGTGGGTGCCACGTGCAGCTTACAGAACTTTCCATCCCACGCCCTGCCCTCCAGGTACTTATGAGCTCGTCTCCAAGAAGGCTGCCGTGGTGCCCGATTCCTCTTTGTTTTTGCCTCCCCCGCTGCCGTCCATGTTCATATCAGCTGCAACTGGGATGTCGTCAGTCTTTGTGGACACACACAGTGAACCACCCAATGACAGGCAATGAACTCCTGAGACGACATTGCGTCCATTCAAGGGTTTTTGAAGGAAGCTTAAGGATGAAATTGCAGACCGCTTGGCTCCTGTCTTGCCTTTTATAAATAGCCCCTGTTTTAAAAGCTTGGTGGGTTGCCAGCGCAAGGCGGGGTATACTGGAAAGCAAAAGAGGCTGGCAATGTGGAGGCCTGGGTTCTGTGTCGAGAGAGCCCTTTCTCAGCCAGCTGGGTAGTGTGCTAAGCCCTTGGACATTTCAACTTCCATGATTTTGTTGCTGTTGAGTTGATGAGTTGGGTCGGACTCTGCGACTAGTTGTATCCTGTTAAACTGGGTTCTTCCTACATAGGTATTCTGTGGACAGGGTTGTTACTGATCTATGCAGTCTTTGCTTCTGGGAATGATATGTTGTAGAGAGTTGATCCTGTTCTCCCAAAGGGGCCGGTGTGGTTGCTGTTTGTGTGCTTGTTTCAGCAGGCTGGACTCCAGCCTCGAGTCAGGTCCTGGTCCTTATCCTGAGCTGGGAGCCGAGGCTGCAGGGAGCTTGCCCTAAACCTGCAGGCTCAGAGGTTTGGGCCAAGTTTATCCACACACTTTAAGGCTCCCCTTCTGCTGCTCACGGTTTCGCCCTCTTGGTTGGAGCTCCCGAGGTCGCCCTGAGCTGTGTCCTGACTTGTTTCAGCAGCTCCAAGTGGCGGCCGGGCCCTGCCCTGAAGTTCTTACAAAGGGACTTCCTCTTTCCTGCTTTTGGTCCATCTCCTGTCTGTGCCTTGAGACAGGCGATTTTTACAGGTTTCAGCCCTGTGGCAGGGCTGGTCTGTAGGAACCGCTCAGGCACATGAGACATGGAAACTCTGATCACTTACCGAGAGCGTTTTTTCTCTCTCGGCCTTCAGGTCTGTGCCTTCCATTGGCTATTCCCAACTCACAGTGTGGGTCCTTTCCTTGTACAGTTTTGACAAAAACAGACAGGAAGATAGGGTTGGGGCAGTAGTCTTTAATTTTTTTCAAGAGATTCCTCTGCCATGAATGACAATTACTGGGTTAAAAAAAATTTATTTTTTAGATGTAAGTTTATTTATCTTTAACCGTAGGATAGTTGCTCCACAGTATTATGCTGGTCTCTGTCGTACGTCCACCAACGTGAATCGGCCTTAGGTATATGTCCCCTCCCTCTTGAACCTCCCACAGTCACTGCTTTGACGAGAATAGCCAATATCTTGAACCCAGATGACCCCTGTAGAGACCTCCAAGAGTAAAATCCCGAGACATTATTACACGTGTGAACATCTTGACCCCAAACTCCCGTGTGGGCAGCCACCCTGGCGAATTTCGGCCGGGCATGTTGGAGCTGCCAGGCGTCCCTTGGCTTAGATGGACGTTGGCTTGTCCTAAACTGTGCTTCCTGGCCAGAGTATTTCCACTTGGCCTTCGCCGACGTTGGTGGGGGCATGGGGAGAGTTGGTTTGATGTGAGAAGAGGGACCTGGGCCACCCTGTGAGGCAAGTGACACCAGGCCATCTTGCCACATTTGCCAGTGACATTCCTCCAGGGGGGCACGACCCAGAAAACCCGGAAGGACAGAGCCAAGAGGGAGCGGTGGCCAGTCCCCAGCTATTTATAATGCCTGCTCTCCTCCCTGACACTTTTATTTTTAACCAGATTCACAGATAGGATGTGGCTTTGAGCTCCCCCTAGAGGATTTAGTGTGCCATGACTCATAGTTGTTTTTTAAAAACAACATTGCTACTTTATTTGCTAGTGTTTATGTTAATCATGGAATTACAACGGGAAGATTTGTGAAACAATCTGGACTAATCTCACATCTAGTCTTTCCGGGACTGATTCTTTATTTAAGGCTGGAAATGACTTAAAGAGCCTGCTTGGTCTGGGAGCCTCTGGGTCTGCATCTGCAAGTTGCTCTTCCTCATTAAAGGAGAAGGATCAGAGACTTTCCTTCATAGAATAAAAAGTTAACTTCATGGGTGTAAAGAAAGCAGCTGTGTTGGCATTGGAGGTAAGGGTGGTTCAGAAATTAAATGACACTCAAGCAACTCAGTCATTATATTTTCTCCTTTGTCTTTCAGGGTTTCGAAAAAACGATGAAATGAAAGCTATGGATGTTTTGCCAATTTTAAAGGAAAAAGTTGCATACCTTTCAGGTAAAGTTTAACTTTCTAATCTGCTTTATTGTTCCTTGTACCTTGATACAATGTCAGAGTCCAAAATACTAAACTATAAACTAACTCACCCATCATAACATAACAGCATTGGCATTTCAGTGGATTTTTAACTGCTTTATTCTTGTAGCGTTGGCCTAAGAATTTGGTGCCCAAAGCATTTTCTTCTAGCTGGCAGGCACATTGTCAGTCAGATAGCGTTGGTGATTATGACATGGTCGTGTCTGACATTCACATTTTGACTACCTTCCCCAGTCAGTTAAGTAAAAGAACTGATTTTTTAAGGTCTATTATTTCAGCGAAGGTGGTGGGAATGTGACCAGATCTAGAGGTGTCCAGAATTCCCGCCTTTCTTCCCGGTCCTGGAATTCCAGGAAAGCCCTCGTGTTCCCTGCCAGTGGTCCCCTACTGAACAGTAGACCTTGGTTTTGGGGGCTCCTGGCCCTCCTGCAGTGTGAAGACAGACTCTGGACTAGTCTGCCCTTCCTCTGCACGTAGAGGGTCTGCTTTTGGGCCGTCTGCCCAGAGGCTCCCTCCTACCTGAACAGAACAGTCGTTGGGTATTATACCTTTTTCTAATACTTTGGCCACCTGATGCGAAGAGCCCACTCTTTGGGGAAAGACCCTGAGGCTTGGAAAGATTGAAGGCAGGAGAAGAAGGGGACGACAGAAGATGAGATGGTTGGATGGCATTGCTGACTCAATGGACATGAGTTTGAGCAAGCTCCAGGAGATGTTGAAGGACAGGAGAGCCTGGTGTGCTGCAGTCCGTGGGGTCACAAAGAATCGGACACAAATGAGTGACTGAACAATGACAAGCACCAACTCACTTGCTAGAAAAGAGAGGTTTGCAGGAGTTTTCTGCTGTGTTTGAACAGGAAGTATCAAATAAATCTGTAGATTGTCACGTGCTTTTAGACAGTCTTTCTGGATGTGTTTCCCTTGATAAATTTTTATCTTTCTCAAACAGGCACACGCTACTGATCTGATGTCTCCTCTTGAACACATTTAAAATTTGTAACACAGCTAGCTGCTTTGATATGTTCTGTGTGTCCTTTAAGCGTGTGGGACGGTTATGTGTTTAGGACGCAGCTTCCTGTGGTGTTTTTGCTAATGTTATCTTGCTTTCTGTCTCATAGTGTTTCTTGGGCCCTGTTGAACACTGTTTGACGATTTTGCTGAAGTAAATCTAATTCAAAGTGACTTTGGAAAGTTAATAGAAAAGTAAGAGGTTCATGAAAAGAGGAAGATAGTTTTTTTTTTTTTCCCTCAACTTTTTAGTCTTTATCTTGTATTGGGGTCTAGCCGATTAACAATGCTGTGATAGTCTCAGGTGAACAGGGAAGGGATTCAGCCATGCATACACGTGTCCATCCTCCACCAGCCCCCACGCCCCCGCATCCAGGCTGGCACTTAACCCTGAGAAGAGTTGCATGTGCTATACAGCAGGTCCTGTTTGATTATCCATTTTATTTTTTATTTTTTTAGTTTTAATTTTTACTTTATTTTGCTTTACAATACTGTATTGGTTTTGCCATACATTGACATGAATCAGCCACGGGTGTACATGAGTTCCCAATCCTGAACCCCCCTCCCACCTCCCACCCCTGATTATCCATTTTAAATATAGCAGTCTGTATGTATATGACCGTCCCAAACTCCCTAACTTTCTCTTCCCCGCCAGCTACCAAAGATTAGTTTTCTAAGTCTGTGAAGAAGAAACTTTTGATTGTTGGAAAAACTTGGTTAAAAAAAAAAAAAAGTGAAAGGGGAGGGGGAAAAAGCCCTTCTTGATGCATGGCAACCCACTCCAGTTTTCTTGCCTGGAGAATCCCATGAACAGAGGAGTCTGGCACGCTACACAGTCCATAGGGTTGCAGAGAGTCTAACACGACTGAAGTGGCTTAGCACAACACACACGCTGCAGTATTCCTAATTTGTGACCAGAATTGGCCCGTTAAAGTAGCATGAGGTCCTTGCTGGTTGCCTTAAGCTTGCTGTTATCTTATTTGGGAAGGGAAAAGGGAAAACAAAAATCATTAAATAGAAAATTAGTTGATTACTTATGTGGTGAATTTTTTGTTTTGAAAAAATTTCAATAAATAAACTTCTTAACATTTTTTACCCCTGTTTATTCTTTTTTTTTCTTAAGATATAATTTGCATACCGTAAAGCCACCTTTTAAAAGTGTGCAGTCCAGGAGATTTTAGTGTATTCACAGATGGTGGCACTATCACCACTGACCGTCTTAATCCTAAAGAGACTGTCATCGGCCCCCGAAGAGCCCTGGACCCAACCCCAGGTTCCGCCACCGCTCCTCTGATGTTCTTTTTGCTCTAACCCCATTTTAAAAGACATCAGGGGTATTTAATATTATGGTAACTTTGTAAAAGCTCTCCATGTGAATGACTTTTAGTAAATTAAATCAAAGAGAACTAACAGGGCTTTGAAAAAGCAGGCCAAAGGATCAGAGATTTTCTGAGATGCCTATGAGCTCAAGCTCTCTTAAAAAGCCAGCATGGATGCCTTGAACTCGAATATATCTGATCCTCATTCTCACCTCCAGGTACCTGGAAAAGTAGTCCTCACTGCACTTAAGTGAGATAGCACAGAACTGTTTTCCCCATTCAGAGGGGGAACTAAATGACACATCTAACGTCTGGTGAAGTCAGAAGGAGGGGCAGTAAAAGAGGCGTCTTGTAGTTTATATTTACTGTTGTGTGTATATAAGGTATATTTATAGCTTGCATATTTAGTGTATTACATATATTTAATGTCCTGCAGGGGTTTCTCTTGTGGCTCAGATGGTAAAGCATCCGCCTGCAATGCAGGAGACCTGGGTTTGATTCCTGGGTGGGGAAGATCCCCTGGAGAAGGAAATGGCAATCCACTCCAGCATTCTTGCCTGGAAATTCCCATGGACGGAGGAGCCTAATAGGTTATAGTCCATGGGGTCGCAAAGAGTCGGACACGACTGAGCGACTTCACTTTCAGTGTCCTGTGTGTGTGCACATTCAATGTATCTGTATATGTTGGGTTGGCCAAAAAATGTGTTAGGGTTTTTCCAGAAGCTGTGATGAAAAAACCCGACTGAACTTTTTGGCCAACCCTACATACATATATAATGTCAGCCTCTGCATGTTCCTATGCCATTAGGGTTTGGGCCTTAAAAGAACTCACAGGCAACCTCCATTTTTTTTTTTAAATCCCTTAACTTTTTATCATGGAACATTTCAACATCCTTAAGGAGAGAGACTAGTATAATGACTTTCTGTGAATCCATGGATCACTTCAATAAACTTGTTTCATCTGTGCCCCTTGAAAATCTTTTTAAAAAATCCTCAGTTTATTATTAATAGACATAGAAGGGAATAATAACTCTTTAATAATAATAGCTCTTTAAAAGCTAATCAGTATTCATGTTTCTCTGGTTGTCTTATAAACTTGTCTTTCCAGGATGTCCATTGCAGTTGGTTGATGTGTCTGATGTATCTTTTTAATCTTGAGGCTCTTCCTCTCTTCTTCATTCTTTTTTGTCTTACTCATTTATGTTTATTTATTAAGCGAGGAAGCAGTGTTTTCCTGTAGATTTTCCTACATTTTGTTGGTTGCAGCCTTGGGTGGTCATTTAACATGTTCCCCTTGCCCTTGGTTTCCTGTGAATTAAGAGCTGGATCCTGCTGCTTGATTAGACTTAGCTTAGATTTTGTAGGAAATAGACAAAGCATTTTAATGGGTAGTGTTGGGTAGTTCTACTAGGAGTTTTATTGGGAGCGTCTGGTATCTCTCTTTTATGATGTTTAGCATTCATTGATATTTGTTGCTTAGATCTAATACTTTCTTAGGGTTGCAAAATGGTAATATTCTAATTGGGCTTACCAAGTGACACTAGGGGTAAAGAATCTGTCTGCAGTGCAGGAGACATGGGCTCAATCCCTGAGTCAGAAGATCCCCTGGAGAAAGAAATGGCAACCGCTGCAGTATTCTTTCCTGGGAAATCCCATGGACAGAAGACTACGGTCCATGGGGTTGCAAAGAGCTGAATGACTAAAGTAACTTAGCGCTCACACACGATACCCTAATTATACCCTCTTTTCTTCATGTATCAACTTGGATATTCCATAAAGAGAAATGTCCCATTGTCAGCTTCTTGGTTTCCCTGAGTTCATACAGGAAAGGAAGATCCATGATTGATTCCTGACCTTTATTAGTTTTCAGGCAAATTAAAAAAAAAAAAATCATTAGTCATTTCAGACACATAAAAAAGTGCTGAGATTTTTGTCATTTTGAGCTCGTGGTTTTAAATATATCTGATGTTTCCATTGTGTGTGTGTGTATATATATATATATATATATTTTTTTTTTTCTTATGAAGTTTAATTTTTTTCATCCTTGGCTAGTGGGAGCTTCTTCAGATTGGCTCTGAAATCCAGGTACTGTGGTGATAGAGCTTGTCTCTCTGCTGATGTGACAGGATGTTTCAGGCCCCACCGAATCTGTTTCCTGCTCCATGTCTGCAATTAGCCGTTTCTCTAAAGTGCCCTGGTTCTTTCGCACAGGCCGTAGTGCAAGGTGCTGAGGAGGCCTGCTCTTCTGGCGGGGCACGTTTCTGAGTCAGATATCCGTATGTGTGTTTATATATATATATGTTTTCTAAATGAGAAGTGATGTCAGGCCTTTGTACTAACATTTCCAGGTCAAATATAGAATTACAGGTATTTTTGAGAAATGATATCAGGGCTTTGTACTAACATTTCCAGGTCAAATATAGAATTACAGGTATTTTATTTTTCTTTAATTTTATATTTCTATCTCCTTGTCTTTTCCTTATGCTAAACATCTTAGCTCCTACCCTCATCAACTTAATTACCTACCTACATCGTAGTACTGATGGTATCACTATAGTATGAAGACCAGATGCAGTTCAGTAGTTATTTTATTTTTGTCATCCTAAGGATATGTGCTGCTAAGAGTGTGCAGCAGCCCTACTTCTGTGTTTTAAAGTCACACAAAATAGTTCCTCTACACATGGGTCGTGTTCCTCCCAACCTGAAACTTAGGATCATTTATCTTATTTTACTTTACATTTTTAAGGCTTAAAAAACAACCACTTAGTCTTGCTTCAGTATTAAGTAAAATGTATATACATCATTTGAGGGTTAAAAACTTTAAAAAAAAGTTAAAAAAGTAAGGTGTACTCAAATCTAGTTTCTCTCCCTGACTTCTCTGCCCTGCACCTTTCCTCTTCAATAGATAACCTTTTTTTGCTTTGGTTTTCTTTCATTTTTAGTTTATTTCTTATACTCTTAAATGTGTCCTTCTATCCATCCATCTATTCTCATCTCCTTCCTCCACCCTGCCTCTCCCACCCCGTCCTGACCAAACAGTAGTTTGTTCTGCACCATTTTCTCTGCGTCGCTTCTTTCTTTTTAAAGCAGTAATCTAGACAGCAGTGTGCAGCGGAACAGAGATTCTTCATTCCTTTTACAGTTGTACATAATGCTGCTGTGTACAGAAGTGAAAGTCGCTCAGTCTTGTCTCACTGTTTGTGACCCCGTGGACTATACAGTTCATGGAATTCCCCAGGCCACAATACTGGAGTGGGTACTGTTTCCCTTCTGCAGGGGATCTTCCCAACCCAGGGATCGAACCCAGGTCTCCCCCATTGTGGGCAGATTCTTTACCACTGAGCCAGAAGGGAAGCCCTGTGTACATAGACTGTAGTTTATTCCCTCAGTTGTCTGTTGATGAGTTACTCTTTCAGTGTAGCTTTTCCAGGGCAGAGTGAACATTGACCTTTGGACCTGGGGGATTGACGGGGAATATAGGATTTTATTGCCTAGAGTTTCGCTGTTAGTGTGGTGACCACTGACCTTAGTTCTGGTCTCAGTTTTGCAGAAAAGTCTGCATTTCTTGGAAAGGTAAAGAGGACCTCCCATCAGTTGTGTGTATTTTTGCTAGCTTCTAGCACCGTCTGAGGCCACAGTGACCCAACTGGAAGGTCAGGCCCCTCTGGAGACCTTCCATACACTGTGCGTGCATACTCAGTGCGGGGACGCTCAGTTGTGTCGGACTCAGGGAGCCATGTCGGACACTGACTCCCTGGACTGTAGTCCACCAGGCTCCTCTGCATGGAATTTTCCAGGCAAGGATACTGGAGTGGGTGGCCATTTCCCTTTCCAGGGGATCTTCCTGACTCAGGGATTGAACCCCGCGTCTCTTGCTGTTTCTGCATTGGCAGGTGGATTCTTTACTACTAGTGCCACCTGGGAAGCCCCTGTACACTGTACAGAGCCCCCTTAAAGTCTTCATTCGAGGTTGTCTTAAGCAGGTTTCTGATTCCCAGGACTCAGCAGGAACGAGGTAGGAGCGGTGAGCATGTGAAGGCCACGGCTGGCCCCATGATGGCCTCGAGCAGGGGCCCAGTGGACACCCTTCCAACAGCTTTGATAACAGACTTAATAGTAGCCATAATTTCTCTTTCACGAACCACACTTTCTCAGAGCTTTGCTTTGGAAAAGTTTGCTTTTCATGGTTAGTGAGTTATTATCCCTTAGAGGGGAGTAAAGAACCATTTTCAGTGGTATTGGAAACCAGAAATTCAGATGAGGGCCATTCAGAGAAAAATACAGTCCGTTCATTGAGATTTACATTATACTTCTCAAAGTAAGAAGCTTTTCTTAAAAAAGAAGTTTATTCTCAGTATTATGAGCTTCAATTAATACGTCAATTAACAGAAAAGACAAAAAATTTATTCTACTTGGGTAAAAGGTAACTTTTTATTTATTCATTAAAGAAGAAAAAGGGCAACTCTGAATCTGGCTCTTCTGTGGTCACAAGTTCCCTGAAGTTACCTTTTATAAGAGGAGAATGAGTGTCACCGGGTTTAGGAGAGGAGGTGTCACACAGACGTTTATAGCTATCATTATGTAGGACCTTTCCTGCCTTCTTTTTAATATTAAAGTAAACCTCAGTTCATTTAGCCTTTGTGCTTCTGTAGGAGTGTTCATCAGGCATTTCCTTTTTTAACTTCCCGGTACCTGATAGTAGGTACTGTTAATTAAGTTTGTTTGGAATATAAACAAAGAGTTTGTTCCTCCATTGAATGTTTATTGAGTACCTCCAATGTGCCAGTCTGTTATCAGGAATTGAGAAGATATAAGATGTCAGTGAAGATATAAGATGTCAGTGATTGAACACAGGGGCTTCTGATCTAGTGGGGGGCAGACAGAGAGAATGTGTAAAGTGCGTCATTTAGTGGCAGGTGATGGGGCCTTATAGAAATACAATGTAGCAGTGAGGGAGGGATGGCAAAGCAGATGCAGTTTTTATAAGAAATGAAAATAATTCAGTGTTATTATGAACATAAACTTCACTTTTTTGTCTTTTTGTTTTTCTTTTTTTACTAACCGACATTTGGATAGACAGATAATCCTTAACAAGCTGTTGGTTTTTGGTTCTGCACAGAGGTGTAGAGACTGTAAAACTCTCCTAGACAGCTTAGTAGACAGACGTTGGTAGGTGCAGGAAATGGGTTTCCTGCCCTTTTCTTATCACTGAGTTTCCTATCTGTGAAGTGGGACCTGGGCTTCCCTGGTGGCTCAGCGGTAAAGAATCTGCCTGCAGTGTAGGGGGCTTGGGTTTGATCCCCTGGAGAAGGGAATGGCAACCTCCTCCAGTACTCTTGCCTGGAGAATCCCATGGACAGAGGAGTCTGGTGGGCTTCAGTCCCTGGGGTTGCACAGAGTCGGACACGACTGAGGGAGTAAACCCCCATCACCACCACCAAAGTGGGACTCTGTCCGTCCCGCCGCACCCTGAGACTGGGAGTTGACATCAGACACATAGAGTATGTCTAGTAGATGGAGCTTTTATGAGCTATAATGTCATTATTTTTAAAAGTTCAGAAACAAGAACTGTGAGCTTGTGGCTTTTCTGCTTCCTAACCCGGTCAGTATTTTTGTTTGTGTACCTTCTGTGACATTGGCAACCAAGTTAAATCTTGGGAAATATAATATAAACAGACATCTGTGGAGCTGATTTTTAAGCTCTCTGAGGTTTAGAGACCACGTTCTTCTGAAGTGATACTACTATATTTCATTGGTTCTAAGATTTTAAAGTTTTAACCCCATTGGGAGGGGTCCCTGGATGATTGGCACCTGCCTGTCACTGACTGACATACCACAGATGAGAAGATGCAGCCCCAAACAGGGAGGTTTGCAAGTGAAAGCAGATACTCAAATTCTTTAGTGGCGAATATGCCATTTTTCCAGGTGGTGCAGTGGTATAGAATCCACCTACCAGTGCAGGAGACACAGGTTTGATCCCTGGGTCGGGAAGATCCCCTGGAGGAGGGCATGGCAACCCACTCCAGTATTCTTGCCTGGAGAATCCCATGGACGGAGGAGCCTGGTGGGCCACGGTCCACGAGGTCGCAAAGAGCAGGACACAACGAAGTACATATGCCATTTTTTACTTCATAAGGGATTTTTGATGACATTTTAAAATAATCATGGTGAGTTTACTGAAACTCTAATGTGAAAGGGAAAAAAGACAAACTGATTTTTTCCCTCTCTATCTTAAAATTCAAGTTCAGGTTTAGGTACGCTATTTTTACGGCACGAATGAGGGCCCATTCATGAGCTTGCCGGCAGGTCTCTGGGTCCTCCTCAGCACCACCAGCCTGGGAACGTCTCTGGTTGGCTGGCAGTGGAGTGGTCGCAGGGGTGGCCAGCACTGTGCGCACAGCTGCGTCCTCACCCCTGGAGTGAATAGCATGGCTCTGTGCAGAGTGCACACAGGCTGACTCCCCCATGACTGTCTCTGATGGCAGATTCGGGATTCTACTTTTTTTCATAGCCATGCTGGAGCCCACCTTGCTTACATTGAGAGACATGACGACCCCTCAAGGGAGGCCATTCGAGCAGGGTTCATGGGCATTTAGTCTCCCCGATGAACCACACATTATGTTTCATTTAAAAGCAGTTCAGAGTGGTGTTGAGCAATGTACGATGCTGTTGTGATTACCAAAAGTGGGGTGAATGTGTTAATACAAATAGATATTTTTTAAACTCAAATTTCTGTAATATTTGTTGATGTAGAATATTTTTGATCAAAGAGATTGATTTGTTTTTGAAAAGAATGAAAGATATTGGTAAATAAATACTGTAGTTGTTACCTATCTTATCTTGGAGACATGAGGTATTCAAAAAAAAAAAACTACAGCCAGTGATATTTCCCTCAAAATACTACCTGGTATTTTAGAAGATGACTTTGTAAGGATACTCTGTCATTTACAACAGTACCACTTTTCACTCTTAAGAGTACCTTTCATTCATATAAAAGGCCCGGGAGCCCGTCATTTGGTTTTCCTTCTGATATTTTTATTACTTAGGAAGAACTGAAGCCACTAGTTTGAAAAATTATACAAGTTCTCGTCAGGGCAGAGCCCAGCTGTGACGTGCCGGCATAGTCCCTTGGACTTTCTTTAAGCTCTTTGAGCCTCAGTGTCTTTCATGATCAAGCTGACAGGATCATTGTGACTATCAGATCAGAGCTCTCGATGCCATACCTGGCATGTGTCAGCTGTGGTTTAGTTGTTGACCACGTTTAATACCCGAGTTACTAATTTTATAAGTAATTTAACACTCTTCTGGACTGCATGACTTAACAGTACACGTAGGTCAGTTTAAGCGTTCAGAATCAGCATTAAGTGTCTTTGCTGTTAGGAGGAACTCGTGTCCAACTCTTTGCGACCCCAGGGACTGTAGCCTGCCCTGTTCCCTGTGCATGGAATTCTCCAGGCAAGAATGCTGAAGCAGGTTGCCATTCCCTTCTCCAGGGGATCTTTCTGACCCAGGGATTGAACCTGTGTCTCCTGCATGGCAGGCAGATTTTTTTTTTTTTTTTCTTACCGCTGAGCCACCAGGGAAGCCTGTCAGTCATCCCAGGACATTGTAAAGACTCATGTTGGTAAAATGTGTTTTAAAATACCAGCATCTTCTGACTATGTTTTCAGCACCCTTAGAGTGAAGAACCTGGTCTCCTGTTTGTTTCGTTTGCATTTTCATTTACCTTTGCTGATAAGGTAGACGGTTAAGATGAGAAAATAATGAAAAGTTTCATACTGTGGCTTGGATCTTGCGATCTCAGTACTGTACTTCTGAAAAGACATGACCGACCTATAAAATTAAATGAAGTATACACTTGGGAAAAGAACAGTTTTCTTTCTCTGTGTTTTTCTCTGAGTGCTGGAGGAGAGACAGAGAGACAGAGACAGTCTGAGAAAGAGAGACAGAGAGACCAAGAGACGCAGAGACACCGAGGGGAGGAGACAGAGGGGTGTGAGGAGGTGAGGTTTAAGGCGAAGGAAGCACGTGAACGTGGCCTTCTTTCCTCTCCAACCACAGAACTGAAGAAGGGAGGAACAGACCCGCTGAAGGAAGGAGCAGGGTTCTGGGACGCCCTCCCCGCGCGGGTGGCCCCACCGCTGGTCCCGGCGGAGCGGGGGCACTGGCCTTTCTGAGGTCCTTGGGGCTGGGCGGCGGCAGTGCCGGGCGCCCACGGGCCTTAGGAGCCATGTCCCCCCACCGTGGTGTCTGAGCAAGTGCACGTGTCTGTTTGCAGGTGGCAGAGACAAGCGCGGGGGTCCCATCCTCACCTTCCCGGCCCGCAGCAACCATGACAGAATACGGCAGGAGGACCTCCGGAGGCTCATCTCCTACCTGGCCTGTATCCCCAGGTGAGTGCGGGGGCCTGGCCGGTCGCTGTCCCTCGGGCCCTTCCTGGGAAAACAGGCCCCCAGAGCCCGTGTCCCAGCCAGGTGCTGCCACAGTGGAGGCACATTCTTGCTCCCTGTTTTCCTCCCTTGATGCTTTCCCTCCGGGGTGCTGGGTGGGAAGGGCCGAGTTCCCCGGGGGGTGGGGCAGGGTGGGGTGCCCCCAGGGCTGGGGTGTGAGGATGTGGTGCCCTAGGCAGCAGTGGTGCAGTGGGGGCCCTGATCTGAGACTGCTTCGTGGATCCTTGGGGTGCAGGCAGGTGTTAGCAGATGCCCACCGCAGGGGGCTGGTGACCGCACGCAACCCCTTTAGGTTGACACCAGCCAGGGAGATGGCCTTGTCCTCTGCTGACCCCCTCCTCACCGTGGCTGTGCCAAGTCAGCTTTGGTCTGGATGGTCTGACCTTCGGAGGGAGTTCCTGGGTTTTTCTTCGCGTTCTTGGGTGTCCTTTGTGGGAAAGCTATCACACGTCATGGATGACACATGAATGGGCCCCTTAATCGGCTTAAAAGTGTGGGAAAAGTTTCCCCCTTTGTCTTACTCTGGTGTTTCCTTGAACTGTTGAAATCATAGAGTTGGAAAGAGTCTTAGAAGTTATTTACTGCTCTGTCAGTTATAAATATGGCATAGTTTGTGGCCACCTCTTACTGAGCTCTTACTGTGTGCCATGTGCTGTGCTAATGGTGACAGAGAGAGCGATACAGAGGACAGTGCAGAAGAATAAAGAAATCCCTGCCACACTAAATGATGCTTGTCATAGAGTTTAAATGAACAACAAGGTGAATTCCATCCAGGTGATCCTTTAAAAGCAGTTACATTGTTGCAATTCTGGATATAACTTTGGCAACTTACTTTTTGGTCTTGAAATCTGTGTTGACTGTAAATATTAAAAAATTGCCTTTTCTTTCATTGATGCCATAGAAAAATTGATTCACGTAGATTGTCGATCATCTGATGACCCACTTTAAACAGAGACACAAAACTTTGTCCTGGGAATTGCGTAAACGGCATTGGAGAGAAGCAGGCGCCCCGGTGCCTGTCCTCAGGCTCCAACAATGATCACTTTCTGCCCATCTTGTCCGCTTTCCCCACAAAGTATAGTACATCTCCAGCATCTTCTTGTTTCTCTCTAATGTGACCCTGCAACCGCTGAGCACAGTTCACTTCATTTCCTGCATTTGCCTTTGTATTTACAATTCTGGACGATAGGAAATGCCATTTTCTCGTTCTTGGTTCATTTAATGAGCAGGTAAGAGAGATGATGCATTCGTCAAGTGATAACGGAGGAAGATTTCACAGTGGTCCAAATAGCAGTGGCAACAGAGATTGCTCTCCAGGCCCACTCAGGTCCTCCAGTGACTGGAAAAGTGCCATGCTGCCCCCAGGGGGCCTGCAGAGGTGGGAGCACTCCAGCTTTAGCCAAACAAAGGGATCAGCGATCGTCATCAGAAGGTTCAGGGTGTGAGAATTTGGCGGGACCTACCCACAGGCTCACTTATTCTTAATTTCTGAGTCTGATAATTTGTTGTTAGTTTCAGGGTGATATAAACAGTCCTGGACAGTGGAGGGACAGTCCACCACCATCCACCCCTCCCCACATCTCCTGTGGGGATGAAGGAGCCTCTGGCTACCCCTTGGCTGCACAGTCTCAGGACCACACATTCCCAGATGTGGAGAGAGTGCTATCCGGGAAAGCATGTGGGCAGATTCAGACGGCCGGCCTGGTTACTTATACTTATGAATTTTCTGATCTTTGTGATAGTAATCTGTGCTTCTTAGATCATCATGTTGAATAAGATTATTTACACACGTGCCCGGCATGGTGTCTGCCCATGGTAGCTGTAGTACAGTAATGTCTGTTTTTCATATTTGCCTTTCAGCTTTCCTTCAGTTGTTATCCTTTCGTTTTTTTAATTTTAATTGGAGGCTAATTACTTTACAATATTGTGGTGGTTTTTGCCATACATTGACATGAATCAGCCATGGGTATACATGTGTCCCCCATCCTGAACCCCCCTCCCACCTCCCTCCCCATCCCATCCCTCAGGGTCATCCCAGTGCACCAGCCCCGAGCACCCTGTCTCATGCATTAAACCTGGACTGGCGATCTGTTTCACATATGATAGTATACATGTTTCAGTGCTGTTCTCTCAAATCATTTCCTTCTTGCCACGTGTTCTAGAGCCAGATCTTCTTGTCTGTTTTTTTCTGCGTGGCTTCCTGATTGTCTTTTCACTAGAACGGCCTTGAAGTTAAACATTGGTGTGATCTGAGCAGCGGTGACTAGTTTTGAGTATTGTTATTTGGGACACCTGCCCTTCCCCTCTCCCTTTCTAGAGAAACAAAATAATTAGAGACTTTCATATGATTAATTTGCAAGGAAACTTTTCCATGAAATGAGTAGGAGAGAATTCAGGGTGGAATTTCTTGCTGGTGTACCTGGGACTCCCGCACAGAGACGAAGTCACATTAATCTTGGTATATCTGTAGTTGTTTATCTCTCTTAACTCGTGAGTTATACTAACCAGAATGTTTTGTCTTCTTTAGAATGATTTATAGTAGCTAAGGGTTCCCAGGTGGCTCAGTGGTAAAGAGTCCTCTTGCCAGATGCAGGAGATGCAGGAGACACGGGTTCAATCCCTGGGTCGGGAAGGTCCCCTGGGGGAGGAAATGGCACCCCGCTCCAATATTCTCGCCTGGGAAATTCCATGGGCAGAGGAGCCTGGTGGACTACAGTCCATGGGGTCACAAAGAGTCTAGCACAACTGAGTATGCATGCATGCATGCACACATGTGCATAGCAGCTAAATGGATAAATCACTCTGGTCATCAGTGAAATCATGTGAAACTCTGAGTTGATTTGTTCGTGAACGTTCATATAAGAAGATACCTTCTTCATCTAGGAGATGAAAAAAGACTGCCTCTTTTCTAGAGACCTGCATTGAAAAAGGACTTCAGTTTTATCTACATTTTTTTTTTAAATCCCACAGCTAAAATGAAGCTTTTAGGTTAAACTGCTATAAAATACCTGGTTAATAAGTCTCAATTTCCAATGAGCAGTGTTTTGGAGGTAGAGGCATGGCCCAGAGCCCTTGTGTAGCAGCCGTGCTTGTTCACTGGATGCTCAGAAGTTGGAACGGGCTTTGGGGGTGTTTGCACGTCACTGCTTTCTTTACAATGTCTCACTTTGAACTTGTGAAGACGGACGGGTAGGGAGCTTGGGCACTCCCAGCCTGGCTGGTCTGCTGCTCGGGTTCCTTGGAAGTCCCCGGTGGGAACTTGTGCATTGGATCGCAGAGGCAGGTGACTAGTTAAGCCTTCGGTAAACCGTACAAGCTCAGGGCGCCTTTTGCTTGTTTCTCTCTCCAGCTCGTTCCTTTTGTTAAGTCTGGAGTTACTCAGGATTCCTTCTAAGCCCCTGTCAAGTGGAGCGGCTTTGTAGCTTTATGTACACAGTGCATAGTGCTCTGTGAGCAGAAAGACAGGCTGCCAGAGGATTGACCTGGATGAAGGGAAGACCAATAAAGCCCAGGCCCTAAGCAGCAGCTGATAATAACCATCGAACCCAGTGCTGTGGTTTGACCATCTCTGGGGTGCAGTGGCAGGACCTGAGGGTCTGGAGCCCCGGTCCCCGCTGGGCAGCAGACGTGGGCATCCTCCCGCTCAGGCTGGTCTAGGCCCGAGGACCTCTGGAGTCCAGAAGCTCCTATTGAATGGATTCCTGCAGGATAGCAGACCCCATTAGTGCCCGAGGGAGGCCAGGCCGCTTCATTTCAGTGACTTGGGAGATTTCGGGAGACATTTCTGGGAGTGCCAGCAGCCTCTAAGGATTTATGAAGGAGGCTGAGACACTCCCCGGATCCTGGCCCGGGACCTGCTTGAGACAGGGAAAGCGATTGCATGAGAAGCCAAGGGTGACCTCTCTTTAAGTTCATAGTCATACAGAAGCGAATCAGATCACTCTTCAGTGCATCCCACGCTGGAGTGATAAGCCAGGGGCTGCTGGATCAGTCTGTTCCTAGGACCGTGAGCCATCACCTGCCCAGGTTCTATCCCCGCAGACTTTCTGGGAATGTCTCGGTGGTGGGCCCCTTGCACTGCTGTGATTGCTGCAGGAACCTGAAGTGTCAGTTATTCTAACAGTGAGAGTCCAGATGAGGAAGAGAATGGTGTGTGTAGGAGTGGAGAGGGCAGGAAGGCGGAAGAGCTCATGCAAGGGAGCGTGAGATAGACTTAAATTTAGTTGAGATCATGCTTCATGATGCTTCTTCTTCTTTTTTTTTTTTTTTTTTTTGGTTGTCTACAGTGGGCTCACTTTATTTAAAAAATGTTTTTAATTAAAATTTTTTCAGTATAGTTGACTTACAATGTTTGTGCTAGTTTTAGTTGTACAGCAGGTTATTCAGCTATATATACATTTGTTTTTCAGGTTACTTTCCATTGTAGGTTATTACAAGATACTGAGTGTGGTTCCCTGGGCTATCCAGTCAACCTGTGTAGTTTATCTGTTCTTTGTATAGTTGTATCTGTTGGTCCCAATCTCCTAACTGATCCCTCCCCGTCTCCCTTTTTCCTTTGGTAACCGTGAATTTGTTTTCTGTGTCTGTGATTCTGTTTCTGTTTTGTGTATGGATTCATTTGTGTTGTTTTTTAGATTCCACGTGTAATTGGTACTGTATGAGATTTCTGTTTATCTGACTTCACTTCACTTTCAGGTTCATCAGTGTCGTTGCAAATGGCACTATTTCTTTGTTTTTTATGGTTGAGTAATATTCCATTGTGTGTGTAAGTAGGTATATCACACCTTTATAAGCCAGTTCTCTGTTGATTGTCACCTGGGTTGTTTCCATGTCTTGGCTATTGTTCATTGTGCTGTTACGAATATTGGGGTGCACCCCTAATTTTTGAATTAGAGTTTTCACTTTCCTCTGCATGTTTGTCCTGGAGTGAGGTTGCCGGATCATATGGTAACTCTCTTTCCAGGTTTTGAGGCACCGCTGTACTCTTTGCCACAGTGGCTGCACCAGCATTCCCACCAGCGGTGTGGGAGGGCTCGCTTTGCTCCACAGCGCCCCCAGCGTTTGTTTGTAGACTTTCTGATGACGGCCGTTCTGACTGGTATGAGGTGCTGCGGCCTCGTTGTAGTTTTGATTGCGTTTCTCTAATAATGAGCAGT